>NC_086171.1:212799776-213099776 GCF_023053635.1 Elgaria multicarinata webbii | reverse complement strand
CTCACACTTGAAAATGCCTGAAACATACATATGGCTTGCCCAGTGAGATGCTAATTTAGGATTCAGGAAGAGCACACAAACTGGAAACTAACATCTCTACATTGTTGTGGTGGGGCCATCTGCATAACCAATATTATTTAATTGGCATATTCCAAGCAGCTTTCCGTAAGGGGAACACCATGTGCCAAATAAACTGCATTTGGCTTAGTTGGAGTCATTACACATAAAACCGAGTAAGTGAAGGACTATTGAATACTAACTTAAGGCACAACCCTATGCATGCTTAAACAGAAAAAAGTCCTACGACTCCCAACATGGCTGGTTTGGGAATGCTGGGAGATGTTTTCTGTCTAAACATGCACAGAACTTAAGAAGTTCCCTGCTGGATCAGACCAAGGGTCCATCTAGTCCAGCATTCTGTTCACACAGTGGCCAACCAGCCATCGACCAGGGATGAACAAGCAGGACATGGTGCAACAGCACCCTCCCACCCATGTTCCCCAGCAACTGGTGCACATAGGCTTACTGCCTCAAACACTGGAGATATCACACAACCATCAGGGCTAGTAGCCACTGATAGCCTTCTCCTCCAGGAATTTATCCAACCCCCTTTTAAAGCCATCCAGATTGGTGGCCATCACTACATCTTGTGGTAGTAAGTTCCATAATTTAACTATGCACTGCATGAAGAAATACTTCCTTTTATTTGTCCTGAATCTCCCACCACTCAGCTTCATGGGATGACCCCGGGTTCTAGTATTTTGAGAGAAGGAGAAAAATGTCTCACTATCCACATTCTCCATACCATGCATAATTTTGTATACCTCTATCATGTCTCCCCTTAGCCTCCTTTTTTCCAAGCTAAACAATCCCAGTTGATGTAACCGCCCAGAGAGCTTCAGCTATTAGTGGTTTTTAAAGTGAAATAAATAAATATAACCTTCCCTCATAGGGGAGATGCTCCAGCCCCTTAATCGTTTTAGTTACCCTTTTTAGCACTTTTTCCAGCTCCATAATATTTATTTATTATTGCATTTATATCCCGCCTTTTTTTCCTGCAAGGAACCCAAGGCGGCATACATAATCCTCTTCCTCTCCATTTTATCTCACAACAACAACCCTGCACACAGTATTCTAAGTGTGGTCGCACCATAGATTTATATAAAAGCAGTATGATACTAGTAGTTTTATTCTCAATTCCTTTTCTTATAATGCCTAACATGGAATTTGCTTTCTTTACAGCAGTCGCACACTGGGTGGACATTTTCATTGATCTCTTTCTTGTTCAGTCACTGCCAGCTCAGATCCCATTAGGTTATACTTGAAGTTTGGGGTTTTTTTGCTCCAATGTGTACACCTTACACTTGCTTACATTGAACCGCATCTGCCATTTGGATGCCCACTCTCCCAGCTTGGAGAGATCCTTTTGCAGCTCTTCACAATCCCTTTGTGTTTGAACAACCTTAAATAATTTGGTGTCATTGGCAAACGTGGCCACTTCACTGCTCACTCCTAATTCCAGATCATTTATGAACAAGTTGAAAAGAATTGGTCCCAATACTGATCTCTGTGGGACCCCACTATTTACTTCCCTCCATCGGGAGAATTGACCATTTATTCCTAGTCTCTGCTTTCTGTTCTTTAACCAATTACTGATCCATAAAGGACTTCTCCTCTTATTCCATGACTGCTAAGTTTGTTCAGGAGTCTTGGGTGAGGGACTTTATCAAAACCCTTTTGGAAGTCCAAAGAAACAATGTCCACCTGATCACTCCTGTCTACATGTTTGCTGACACTCTCAAAGAATCCTAGTAGATTACTAGTGAAACAGGACTTGCCTTTGCAGAAGCCATGTTGCGCCTTTTGACTCTGAACGATTGAGGGGAAGTCAGAAACTCCTATGACATCCCATCCTAAACACATTAGGTGGTAGTGAGTTCATTGGAATTTCTTCAGTACCTCAAACCAGAGTTCCATTACATAGGCTCTAAGGGCATTGCCAGTGGAACAGAAATGTGAAAACAGACCTATTAAGGCAATACATTTCAATATGTAGAGAACAAATTTTACATAAAGATGCATAGTATGCAATTTCATAGAATCACAGAATAGTAGAGTTGGAAGGGTCCTATAAGGCCATTGAGTCCAACCCCCTGCTCAATGCAGGAATCCACCCTAAAGCATACCTGACAGGTGGTTGTCCAGCTGCCTCTTGAAGGCCTCTAGCGTGGGAGAGCCCTCCCTAGCTCACTGGTTTCATTGTCGTACTGCTCTAACAGTCAGGAAGTTTTTCCTGATGTCCAGCCAGAATCTGGCTTTCTGTAACCTGAGCGCATTAGTCTGTGTCCTGCATTCTGGGATGATCGAGAAGAGATCCTGGCCCTCCTCTGTGTGACAACCTTTGAAGTATTTGAAGAGTGCTCTCATGTCTCCCCTCAATCTTCTCTTCTCCAGGCTAAATATGCCCAGTTCTTTCAGTCTCTCTTCATAGGGCTTTGTTTCCAGACCCCTGATCATCCTGGTTGCCCTCCCTGAACCTGCTCCAGCTTGTCTACGTCCTTCTTGAATTGTGGAGACCAGAACTGGATGCAATACTCTAGATGAGGCCTAACCAGGGCCGAATAGAGAGGAACCAGTACCTCGCGCGATTTGGAAGCTATACTTCTATTAATGCAGCCCAAAATAGCATTTGCCTTTCTTGCAGCCATATTGCACTATTGGCTCATATTCAGCTTGCGATCTACAACAATTCCAAGATCCTTCTCGTTTGTAGTATTGCTGAGCCAAGTATCCCCCATCTTATAACTGTACATTTGGTTTCTATTTCCTAGATGAAGAACTTGGCATTCATCCCTATTCAATTTCATTCTGTTGTTTTCAGCCCAGCACTCCAGCCTATCAAGATCACTTTGAAGTTTGTTTCTGTCTTCCAGGGTATTAGCTATCCCACCCAATTTCGTGTCATCTGCAAATTTGAAAAGCGTTCCCTGCACCTCCTCATCCAAATCATTAATAAAAATTATTATTTAGCCATGTCCTCCTCTTCCTCTCCTTTTGCACTTGCCTTGCTCCTTGAAGGAGGCTGCATTCTCTTCTTGACGCAGGAAGATGGCCTTTGCTTCCATTTGTGCCTGCCTTGTTCCCCTGGAGGTCAGCCAGCCATGAAGGGATAGGATAGGAAGCCAGATGGAGCGGAGAAGTGTGCCTCTCTCTCTGCACAGCATGGACTCTACTGATAGGGACCCTGCAATGGACCAGCTAACACATGGGAAGATGTAGATGGGAAAGAATACAGGCCTTTGTAAGAGTGACGCAGCACCAGATTCATAGCTCTTATGGGTCATCTGGATTTTTAAAAGAATCTCAGGCACCCAGCAAAGCCAAACCAAATCTATAGCTTTACATTATACCATTTCATCTACAGGCAATCAATCCTGGTCTTAAAAGCAATTTTTAAAACCTTGCACTCTGTTCATATAACCATAGCATGCTCTAGATTAATCTTCTATTTAAGGGTGCAATCCTGAATTCAGAGAGACTTACTTCTGAATAAATTCGCACAGAATTGGGCCGCAATTCTTTATGTGAAGGGCATCTTAGTAACAAACAAAATGCTCCTTTAAACTTAAAAAGGAACATGCAGTACTTTGGGGGGTTGCAAGAGAAGTGGGGGGGGGGGGAATGATGCAGTTATGCTGGAGTTGCAATTTCAGTAAACTAGGGCAAAGATACAATCGACCGGGAAGACAGAGAAGCATCCAGCCAGAGCTGAGTCACATCAGAATCTATACAAAAAGCAGCTCCTGACTCACTGTATTTGCTGCTTGCATTTGGTAACCTTCCAGGGCTGCCCTTTTCTTGCAGAAACGGCTTTCTTGTTAATTACTATGGAATTTAGCCTTCCTTGATATAATGAAATTCCCTGAAACAATGCAGTAAGAGGGTATTGAAAGTGACCAATAGTAGCATAAGCAACCATAAGACGTATTAATTATCCTGCCATGTATTTTATTCAAAGCCCAAGTGTGAAAAAGGCTTAGAAACATTTAAAATTAGGAAGCTGCCTTATACCGAGTCAGACCATTGGTCCATCTAGCTCAGTATTGCATACACAGATTGGCAGCAGCTCTCCAGGGTCGTCCCCCCCCCCCCCAAGGGTATGCTAGAGATTGACCAGTAACCTTCTGCATGCAACGCATATGCTCTACCACTACACTACTGCTTTAAAGCGCTTTATAACAGTTTTGAGAACTGTTTGGGGCCAGGACACACTGCATATACAGGTTTCAAAACATTTTCAAAGTGCTTTAAAGCGCTTTAAAAGCAGTAGTGTAGATTCCCCCCCCCTACACCCTTCCCCAGCAATGCAGAATGACTGGCACTGATGTACAATGTAGTCCAGTAGATAGGATGTTTGCTCTTGGGGGAATGTGGCTTACTTCCCATTTTGGTGATGAATTGACCATGAGGCTTTGGGAACTTGACCCTAAGATCATCTACAGGGGCCCTTCTCCGTGAGCCCCTGCCAAAGGAAGTGAGGCAGGTGGCTACTAGGAGGAGGGCTTTCTCTGCTGTGGCACCCCGGTTGTGGAATGAGCTCCCCAGAGAGGTCCGCCTGGCGCCTACATTGTACTCCTTTCGTCGCCAGCTGAAGACCTTTTTATTCACTCAGTATTTTAACACTTAATTTTAACTTAAATTTCAATTTTACTGTTCTAACTCTGTATTTTAATCTTATATCAATTTTGCTGCGTGGTTTTATCTTGGCTGTGCTTTTTATACTGTATTTTGTATTTGTGTTTTTAACCTGTTGGTTGTTTTATTATGGTTTTAATTTTTGTGAACCGCCCAGAGAGCTTCGGCTATTGGGCGGTATAAAAATGTAATAAATAAATAAATAAATGTTGCCAATCAGTAACCTGGAAATAATGCTGATCTGCATTCTAAAGCCTGCCAGATGGTTGTCCAGCTGCCTCTTGAATGCCTCTAGGATGGGAGAGCCCACGACCTCCCTAGCTCATTGGTTCCATTGTCATACGGCTCTAACAGTGAAGAAGTCTTTCCTGATGTCTAGCTGGAATCTTGCTTCCTGTAACTTGAGCCGATTATTCCGTGTCCTGCACTCTGGGATGATCAAAAAGAGATCCTGGCCTCTTCTGTGTGACAACCTTTCAAGTTTTTGAAGAGTGCTATCATGTCTCCCCTCAGTCTCACACTATTGCCCCGCTCGTGCTCTTCGCTCCTCTGATGCCATGTTTCTCGCCTGCCCAAGGGTCTCTACTTCCCTTGCTCGGCTTCGTCCATTTTCGTCTGCTGCCCCTTATGCCTGGAACGCCCTTCCAGAACATTTGAGAACTACAAGTTCAACCGCAGCTTTTAAAGCTCAGCTAAAAACTTTTCTTTTTCCTAAAGCTTTTAAAACTTGATTTTGTTTTGACTTTATACTGTTAGTTTTACCCTACCCAGTGCCTGTTTACCCTACCCTGTCCCTGTTTGCATTCTCTTCCCCTCCTTATTGTTTTATTATGATTTTATTAGAATGTAAGCCTATGCGGCAGGGTCTTGCTATTTACTGTTTTACTCTGTACAGCACCATGTACATTGATGGTGCTATATAAATAAATAATAATAATAATATAAGACCTGTCCTGTTACCTGGCCCCTGTCTCCTCCACTGGCCCCATCAGCAACCCTCCCCTTCCATTTCAAGGAAAGGACCTTGGAGATCATGTGGTCCAGCGATGGGGAGAAGGTAAATCAGCATCTACTGGCAGATTTTTGGGCAATTCTCTGTAAATCAACAAGCATTTCTGACTACTAAATATCAGTAACAACTAAAAAGTCACACACACCCCAATTAGCTTGCTGAAACAAATGCTTGCAGGAAAACCAAGAGTGGGTTTTGGAGTGAATATTGATCAGAAATTCCTGGGCTGAGCATGTACTCAGAGACCCTGTTCCTTAATGCCATTGCTTTTAAGAGGGACAAAGCTACATCACGATAACTGGGCCCTTTGTGAGGAAGGGCAGAGTTCTTCTTAAGGTTCCTTTCTGCTAGCGGAGGTCAGCTATCATTACAGCTATTTTTGTTTTTGCACAGAAGTACAGCTATACCATTCCCTGAAGTTCTTTAGCTATGATGTTCACCACCTTCCCACTGATCTTTTCCCTTCAATTTTCCCTTGTATAATAGGTTGGAGTATGGTGTATAATTCTCATTGAATAATACGACCAAAATATTGCAATTTTCTTCTTTTGATGGTATTTGTTTGTTTACCCTATGTAGCATATCCTCATTTGTTATTCGGTCAGTCCACGGTGTCTTTACTTTACTTATAATATTTATATACCGTTCCCCATTCAGAATTTTGGAGCAGTGAACAAAATAAAATAGAATAAAAACATGAAAAGTACATTTAAAAGAAACAAGGTCCAATAAAACCATGGCTGGCCATTAAGGGAAAGCTTCCTGGAACGACGACATTTTCAGGAGGCGCTGGAAGGTATACAAAGTTGGCACCTGCCTGACCTCCAGAGGCAGGGAATTCCATAGGAGGGGGGCCACCACACTGAAGGCTCCTCCCCTGGTGGACTCCAATTGAACAATAGGTCTGTGTGGAACCAGTATACGACAGTATATCTGCATTTTGAAAGGTTAGATTTTCCTCAGATTGTTCTTACCTGCGGGATCGCCTTCTCCCGTACAATCTGCCCTCACACTCAGGTCCTCTGGGAAGAATTTACTTCAGCCAGCAAAAACTAGATGAACAACTGTTACCCAGAGGACTTTCTCTGCTGCCGCTCCCAGACTGTGGAATGGCCTGCCGGGAGAAATCCGCCAACTCAACTCTTCTTGGGAGCCAGTGTGTAAAAGGCCCCTGACCACCCGAAACAGCTCTGCTGGACAGCTCTTTGCAGACACAATGGTGGCAGAGAAAAAAAGTTTTTTTTGCTGCCCATATTGCCACAGAGTAGGCCTTCAAATAGGCTCTAGCCCTTGTTGGATCAGATTCACTCTGAGTTTTCCGCCAACGTTGTTCTAGTCCCCATCTCGCTTGTTTCATTGCTGCTAGTTCTCTGGAAAACCAGTGGGCTGGTGTGGCTCCACATCAAGAGAGACGACGTTCAGGAACAATTGTGTCCATTTGTGGCCATTTTTCCATTCCAGAGATTGACCAGGGCTTCGACAGAATCACCTGCTGAGGCAACAGGAAAATCCCCAAGAGCCATCAGGAAACCATTCAGATCCATCAGCCTCCTGGGGCGGACCACTCTGCCGCTAAGATCATCTTCTTGGCTCGCCGCTCTGACCATGTTACTCCACTTCTGAAATCTCTCCATTGGCTTCCAATTCACTTCAGAATCCAATATAAACTTCTCTTGTTGACCTTCAAAGCTTTTCACGGTCTAGCTCCTTCCTATCTCTCCTCTCTCATCTCACACTATTGCCCCGCTCGTGCTCTTCGCTCCTCTGATGCCATGTTTCTCACCTGCCCAAGGGTCTGTACTTCCCTTGCTCGGCTTCGTCCATTTTCTTCGGCTGCCCCTTACGCCTGGAACACTCTTCCAGAACATTTGCGAACTACAAGTTCAATCGCAGCTTTTAAAGCTCAGCTAAAAACTTTTCTTTTCCCTAAAGCTTTTAAAACTTGATTTTGTTCTGACTTTATACTGTTAGTTATACTGTTAGTTTTTCCCTACCCTGTCCCTGTTTACCCTACGCAGTGCCTGTTTGCATTCTCTCCCCCTCCTTATTGCTTTACTATGACTTTATTAGAATGTAAGCCTATGTGGCAGGGTCTTGCTATTTACTGTTTTACTCTGTACAGCACCATGTACATTGATGGTGCTATATAAATAAATAAATAATAATAATAATAATAATAATAATAATAATCGGTCCTCCACCCTTGCAGAGGCTCTGAGTGCCAGCAAGTCTAAACCCCACCAGGTAGTGTGATCTGTCCATGACAATGGAACTACAGAGAGAGCTTCAGCTATTGGGTGGTATAAAAATGAAATAAATAAATAGAAAGTTCTTCCACTCTCAGATTTATTTATTTATTTATCTATTTAGAAAATTTATATACTGCTCCTCATTGAAAAAATTTCGGAGCGGTGTACAAGGTAAAATGAAAATAAAAACAGAATAAAACAGTTAAAACAAAATTTAAAAAGAAGCAAAAAACAACAACACAGAAATCCAAGGCTGCATGTTAAAATGATCCCCCTGTCACCCCATCCATTTCAGAAAACAAGGTCCAAAGTGTGCCCAGCAGCATGGGTGGGGCCAGATACAACTTAACCTACCTCACAGAGCTATGGCAATGGGAAGCAGGTATACAGCCCTAAACTCCTTACGGCAATATACAATCAGACAGAGAGAAAAAACAACACCTTGGTGCAGTGGTTTTTTGTGTGCATGCATACAGATAGTTTATTAGGAAACTAATGCTCCCCTACCTTACAGGACTATTGTACATGATCTCAGTTATACTTACAGCAGGGGCCGGCAACAAGTGCAGGCACAGGTGTGTCCTACCTCTTATCAGTTTTTTTCTTTAAATTAACAAATTTACTTTATCTAGGGTGACTATATGAAAAGGAGGACCGGGCTCCTGTATCTTTAACAGTAATGTAGAAAAGGGAATTGCAGCAGGTGTCAATTGAAGAGGGTGAAATTCCCTCTTCATCACAACAGTTAAAGCTACACTAGCTATAGTAGAGTGGCCAGATACAAAAGAGGGCAGGGCTTCTGCAGCTTTAACTGTTGTGATGAAGAGGGAATTTCACCCTCTCCAATTGACACCTGCTGACATTCCCTTTTCTACATTACTGTTAAAGATACAGGAGCCCTGTCCTCCTTTTCATAGGTTCACCCTACTTTATCGGCAGCTGGACTCTCATCAAAGGAAAATGAAGTCCTTCCGCTTCATTCCCTTTGACTGAGTTCGGACAACACGCTAATCAAGGGTTGCTTCCCATTCTGTTCCTATTAGCTAGGGTGACCATATGAAAATGAGGACAGGGCTCCTGTATCTTTAACAGTTGCATAGAAAAGGGAAATTTTAGCAGGTGTTATTTGTATATATGGAGAACCTGGTGAAATTTCCTCTTCATCACAACAGTTACAGTGCAGGAGCTATACTAGAGTGACCAGATTTAAAAGCGGGCAGGGCTTTAACTCCAACTTTAACTGTTGTGATGAAGAGGGAATTTCACCAGGTTCCCCATATATACAAATGAAATTTCCTTTTCAGTACAACTGTTAAAGATACAGGAGCCCTGTCCTCCTTTTCATATGGTCATCCTACCCAACGGGGCCTGTGCCACTTCTGTCTCGTGAGCCACACCTCCCATGGCAGCCATTTTGTGGTGGTGCCCAAGAGAGTTTATCAAATACCCAAATGTGTCAACGGGCGCCATATAACCGATTAAACCCTGTGGGGGGTTCTTCGGTCTCTCTTTATTTCTGGGTGAAGGAGGAAGGAGGCACATCGTCCACCAGGGCCTGGGGAGGGGGAACCAGATGGAGCCCGCCGTCCCCATGGCAACCCTACGCCAGGCCCTGAGCCGCGGCGGGGCCTCTTTCCCCGCACAGGGAAGGAGAAACGGAGGAGGAGGAGGAGGGGGGGGCGGAGAAAGGGAGCAGCAGCTGGAGCCGCCTCTCGCCGTTACCGTGGCAACGCCACGCCGCGCCCTCGCGAGACCTTGGAGATGGGCGACTCGCGCGCGCGCGCGCGCGCGCAGAGAAGGCGGGTAGAGGTAGGAAGGCGGCCGCTTGACCAATCGGGTGGAAGTGAAGGCGTCACGTGACGGAGCTCGGCGGGGACTGCGAACGAGGGTGAGTCTGAGGTGCCTGAGGGGCTCCTGGTGGAGCGAGGGGCTGCGGATGGGTCGCTGGGCCGAGGCCTCCTCGCTCCGCCTTGGCATTTTCTTTTTCGCCTGTTAGGGTCCTTAAGCGGCCGTGGGAACAGCGGCAGACCAGCCTTCCCCGCACTGGTACTGGCTGAGGCAGATGGGGGCTGTAGTCCAACGCATCTGGAGGGCGCCAGGTTGGGAAAGCCGGCTGGGGCAGATGGGCGTTTTACTCCCAACGCATCTGGAGGGCGCCAGGTTGGGAAAGCCGGCTGGGGCAGATGGGAGTTTTACTCCCAACGCATCTGGAGGGCGCCAGGTTGGGAAAGCTGGCTGGGGCAGATGGGAGTTTTACTCCCAACGCATCTGGAGGGGGCCAGGTTGGGAAAGCCGGCTGGGGCAGATGGGAGTTTTACTCCCAACGCATCTGGAGGGGCCCAAGTTGGGAAAGCAGGCTGGGGCAGATGGGAGTTTTATTCCCAACGCATCTGGAGGGCACCAGGTTAGGAAAGCCGGCTGGGGCAGATGGGAGTTTTAGTCTAACACATCTGGAGGGCATCAGGGTGGGGAAGGCCTCCTCTAGGCTCTAAATGTAGGGATGGGGAATGTGTGGCTTTTTAGATGTTGGACTGCAATTCCCATCAGCCTTGACCAACATAACCAATGGTGAGGCATGATGAGAATTGCCATCCAGCAAATATCTTGAGGCTGCATATTCCCCACCCTTGGGCCTAAGACAGCCTTCTCCCACCTGATGCCCTTCAGATGTTTTTGAATACAACTCCCAGCATCCCACAGCACTGTGCTTGTTGAGGGATTCTGTGAATTTTAGTTGAACATATCTGGAGGGCATTAGATTGAGGAAGGCTGGCCAACAGGAAGTGATACTACGTGGAGAGAAAAGCAAGATGTGCTTTTTCCAGGTAGAAGATACTCCCCTCTCCCGAAAATGCTGCTGGGAGGTCATTACATTTCCACCACAAGGTTGCATAGGAAGCTGCCTTATAATTGAGCCAAAATTATCCATCTAGCCCCATACTGCCCAATCTGACCCACCGGCAGTAGCTTTTCAAGGTCCCAGGCAAAGGCCTTCCCTAACCCTACTATCTGAGATCCTATTAACTGGAAATACCAAGGGTAGGGCTGTACTGCTGCACTGTGACTAGATCGTACTTTTACTGCACATGGTACAGTAGCTAAGCAGTGCTATGTCTGATGGGAGGCTGTCTTCCTTGAAATCTATGTAAGAAAGGTTGTATATAATTTTGTTAGGGTCACACGCTGTCAGGAAATGCTTCAGCATTAAGACCACCTGCTGGGCATAGTTTATCCTGAACATTTAGCTCTCGCAGATTGTTGTTTCTAGAGTGCCTACAATAATTAACTGCTACTCATAAATTAAAATGAAGCTGCAACCTGTCCTCAGACTTAGAGACTTAAGTCATTATTATTATTATTATTATTATTATTATTATTATATTTATTTGGGGGAGCTGGGGGTGGCAACGGCCGACTGAAAGCTCTGGCGTGGGCTGGTCCATGAAGTCACGAAGAGTCCGAAGCGACTGATCGAATAAACACACACACATCCCGCCTTTTGCTCAATACTGGGCCTGTGCACACTTATTTGAGGATACATTCCATTGGATGCAACGGTACTTATTTTTGAATAAATTTGCATTGGATTGGGCTGTATTAAAACTATAAATGATGCCTAATAACTGGTCATTTAACCGCCTATTATTTGACCATTGTCAAATACTACATTCCAAGAATGACACAGTGTAGATAGCATCATTTGTTGGCAAGGCAAGAGTTAGGGCAGCTTGCCCCCTAGCCCTTCAGCACAACAAAGATTGGGATTTCAATTGACTTGCTTTCCTGCAGTATTTTAAACCTGCTTGAAAATATGTGCAAAGTAATGGTGCTAACAACAAGTTGATGGAGCACGGATGGGATGTGATAATCCTGACTGCATGGGTAGAGCGCAATACAAGGCATTTTAAGGCCAATTCTACACCTAAGGATTATCCCAGGAAAATGGAGGGATCGTCCCTGCCTGCTCCCGGGATCCCCTGTGTGGCATTTGGATGCACAGGAATGATCCCGGGACGATCTCTGCATATAGACATACCCTATGTCTCTTGTCAGTGGGTTGGGGTATGGGATTTTAAAGGAAGCCTCATCCTCCAAAGCAGAAATTGAGAGGAGTTTGATAATGGTGTCCTTGTTGGTATTTAGAGCCTCGTGTGGCGCAGAGTGGTAAGCAGCAGTTACTGCAGCCGAAACTCTCCCCATGGCCTGAGTTCAATCCCAGCGGAAGCTGGTTCTCAGGCAGCCGGCTCAGGTTGACTCAGGCTTCCATCCTCCCAAGGTCAGTAAAATGAGTACCCAGCTAGCTGGGGGAAAGGTAACCGCAACTGGGGAAGGCAATGGCAAACCACCCCGTTGCAAAGTCTGCCAAGAAAACGTCAGCGAAAGCAGGCGTCCCTCTAGGAGTCAGTAATGACTCAAGTGCTTGCACGAGAGGTTCCTTTCCTTTTTTCCTGTTGGTATTTAGCAAAGAAATCCCTTGTATTTAAGGAGGAATGCTTTTGATTTCAGGCTCTGAGATCTGACATTGATGAAATATGCCCCAAATAAAATTGAATGGCATCACAGTGGATTTTCCATTTCAACCTTACAAATGTCAGGAAGAGTACATGTCCAAAGTGCTGGAGTGCCTGCAAAAGGTAAATATTCTGGGTAACCTCAGGTAGAGAACATCTAAATCTATGTTTGAAAAGATGTGTGTCAAAAGCAAGGGAAATGTGGGGAGTTGTATTATCAATGTCAGTTAAATAACCAAGGTTCAGCATTTGGCTTTTCCTAAACTATGTTGTTTTGGTGGATCCCAAAACAACATTGTTCTTGCATACTATACCATTCGCAATAATGAAAAGATAAAAAAACAGAAAACTTTGTCCTCCTTCTGCCCTACCTGGCTCTTGTGATCAGGGCTTAGGGTTAGGATTGCGCTGTAAGTGTTGGGGCCCCAATAACATTCTTTGTAACTTAAAATCCTGGCATACACTCTCACGAACTGAAAGTAGTCCAGTAAAAGATGTTGACTTACATTTCTTGTATTTCAAAGATATTTTTATATCTGCGGAACAGATGCATTTTGAACATATGAAACTTGCTTAACACTTCCTGAAAAGAGCTCTTTTGCAAACCCTTCTCCTGTCAGTGCCAGACACATTTCCATTGGATCTGTTGTAGAGAAGTGGGTAGGTGGGTTTTCTCCTACGCTTCTATATGAGGGGAAAGAAGCAAATAAGTGATCCTTATGTTCATACAATCTGTTCTTAAGTTTTTAGAACAGAGACAATGCATTCTATTAACTACCTGGGCACCTCTAAAATAATCTCTTAAGGAAACATTGTGCTCAGAGCCTATCATGCAAATCTTTATTACTATTATTATTATCCTACACAAAATCACTAATATCTGTGGTGAAAGTAAAGGTACTGGTTTGCAAAGTAACAGCTTAGCCTTGCTGTTGCTGTGATGATAGGTACTTGGGTGGGCCTCGTGGACATTACAGTATAAAAACTTAGATCGTTATAAATTCATTTTATAAACGGTCTTTTTGTCCATGAGATGTTTACTTCTTAGCGCTAGCAACTGTTTAAAAGAGCATGGCTCTTAAGTTCTGGAGGGGAGAATTGCCTGAAATTGGGAGGAGGGGTCAGGTGCTAGGGGTAGTTCTCCTGGTGCAAAATCCCACTGCACGATTTTGAGCAATCCCCCCCCCCCCCCACACACACACACTGAAGCCCTGTATGCTGGTTCAAGGTGCTGGTTTTGACCTATAAAGCCTTACATGGCTTGGGACCACAGTACCTAATGGAACGCCTCTCCCAACGTGAATATACCCGGTCACTACGTTCAACATCTAAGGTCCTCCTCCGGGTGCCTACTCCGAGAGAGGCTCGGAGTGTGGCAATGAGGGACAGGGCCTTTTCGGTGGTGGCCCCCAGACTATGGAATGATCTCCCTGACGAGGCTCGCCTGGCACCAACGCTGCTATCTTTCTGGTGCCAGGTTAAGACTTTCCTCTTTGCCCAGGCATATGGCGGCACATCTTAATCACCCACATGTTTAGGTTTTTTTTAACGGTTTTTAATGCTTTATGTCTGTATATTCTGTGTTTTAGAATTTTAAATTTTGTATACTCGTTTTTATCTTAATTTTAGAATTTCTGTAAATCGCCCAGAGAGCCCTGGCTATGGGAGCGGTATAGAAGTGCAATAAATAAATAAAATAAATATTTTTTTATATTTATTTATTTAAGGATTTTTATGCCGCCATTCAGCCAAAAAAGGCTCTCACGGCAGCTTACAAAAGTATTTCTTGACTTGGCCCTCACAATTCAGGAGGATCCCTTGACTCTCTGGAGATGGCTTTCAGGGGATACGGGGCTGGAGGGGGGAGAGAGTGAATGGCTGAGCAAGCTGCCAACTCCCATATTGTGGGACATCAAAGAATCTCTCTCTTTATGAGGCTCCTGAAGGAAGAAGGCAAATGTGAAATTACCTACCGAGTCAAACTAGCTTTTCGTAAGGAAAATTGATATTTAAGTTTCACATCCATCAAATTTTTCTTGAGGATAGAGCCAAATGGTTTATGTTGACTGCACAGTGATGAGTCCTTCAAGAGTTCTGACTTGTGTTCATGTTGTCATGCTCAAACCATTCCCCCTGTACCACTGAAATGCCAGTTGATCGATCAGAGAAATTGATTAAAAGCTGCGTTCATATTGCTAATGTGCAAGAACTCTGACATAAATGCCCAAGTGAATGACGTTGGTAAAAGTTTTAAAAGCCAATTCTGTGTGTGCAACTATTGTATAAAATACCTGCTGTAACCCAATTGTGGCCTGATGAGCTCATGTGAATCCTCAGTTCGCACAATGGTCCTAAATAGCTAGAGAGTGACAGAAATAGAGACAAGTGCATGCACAGTGTACCGGTGGCAAAAAAAAAGAAAGAGAGGGAAAAAAGATTTACCCGTTTGTCTCTTAGAATCATAGAATAGCAGAGTTGGAAGGGGGCTACAAGGCCATCAAGTCCAACCCCCTGCTCAATGCAGGAATCCACCCTAAAGCATCCCTGACAGATGGTTGTTCCCATCTCCTTTCTCAGCCGCAGAAGAACTGAACAACTGTGATCAGGAATTAAGCAGCAATTCAAGGATAATGTGGAATCTGTGTTGTGGGCCAGAGAGGGCAGCATCATCTTCTCGATCCTCCCAGAGTGCAGGACACGGAATAACGGGCTCAAGTTAAAGGAAGCCAGATTCCAGCTGGATATCGGGGAAAACTTCCTTACTGTTAGAGCAGTACGACAATGGAATCAGTTACCTAGGGAGGTTGTGGGCTCTCCCACACTAGAGGCCTTCAAGAGGCAGCTGGACAACCCTCTGTCAGGGATGCTTTAGGGTGGATTCCTGCATTGAGCGGGGGGGGGGGGGGGTTGGACTCGATGGCCTTGTAGGCCCCTACCAACTCTGCTATTCTATGATTCTATGATCATGATAGGGGTGGGGTGGGGGGTAAATGGTGAGAAAGGGATAAATTGTGATTGTCAAGATACCTTGGGCTATGAGGAAGACAGGAAAAACAATGCAGTGAAGAGGGAGGAGGTGGTTCGGACTGCAAGGAAACATAGGAGGGAGACATGGGGGTAATTGTGGTTGTTGGAAAGGAGGCCCAGAAGCCCAGCAGTAGGGTCTGTGAGGTAGTTTGTTGGCGTGGGGAGGTTAGTGCTTGCTAAAGACTGGTAATTAACATGGGGGGAAGGATTAGCAGAAGTAATTGAGGCAGAAGCTCTGCACCGCTCCGAAATTTTTCAATGGGGAGCGGTATATAAATATTCTAAATAAATAAATAAATAATAAATAAGTATATCCTATTCAAGGCTTGCAAATAGAAATATTCTGCCTGCATCCCTGCTCTCCCTGACACTACAGTTATCTGCCGACCATGTTTCATTGCTCTTTCACCTGTCCACCTGCTTCTCCTTCACAACAGCGCTCTTCTAGCTGGAAGACCACCTTGATGCTTCTTTCTTAACCTTTCCAAGCAGAGGTGGAGCCAGAATGACCCTTGTGGCTCTATCCAGCTTGTTGCTGTGCTCTTCCCTGGTTAAAGAGGAGCCAGATAGATTGCTAGATTGTAAAAGTTAATGTCGTAGAATCAGTGTTGAAAGATATTCCTAGAATCTGTTTTTATGCTTTTTATGTTTTTAAATTTTGTATATTTGTTTTTAATGTTCCCTGCTTTAATCTTTGTAAACCGCCCAGAGAGCTTCAGCTATGGAGCGGTATATAAATGTAATAAATAAATAAACAAAAATACCCACTGCAGGATATATTGACCTAAAAAAATATCCCACAAACGTTCAGCCAAATGTCTTATCCAAATTTAGCTATATGCTGAAAACTGGAGAGAATACTGTTCTAGTATTAACTTGACCCTGAGATTCCATTAGAGTATGCGTGTGTGTGCTCCATCCTGTTTACAGTAGCAGTTTCTAGGGAAGGCCAATATAGCCAGCTGTGGACCCTCAGCTTGTTTGGTTCTGTTCTTAATCTCTGTAGAGTTGCGGTGTCACCAAGCGGCTAGAGGAAGTGGCTCTAGCTTTCCCAGGTACAATTCACCCCAGCGACATCTACTAACTAGGTCTTCCTAGCAGCCTCTCCATCCAGGCTAGGAGGATGTGGCAGGCATCTATTTGTTTCTGATGATGAGGGCACCATCTCTTTGAGGAAATATTTGTCAGTCAGCTGGCACTTAGGTGAATACTTAGTTTTCCAGACGTTTCTCTTCTCTCATTTCCCATAATCATTCAAGCAAGTGAATGGGATTTTGGAGAGTCCCACAGGCACCGGGAAGACATTATGCCTCCTGTGTTCAACCTTGGCTTGGCGGGAGCACTTCAAAGATGCCATCTCTGCACAGAAGATTGCCCAGCGGCTAAATGGAGCTGAACTCTTCTCTGACCGACCCATGTCGTCTTGGGGAAATGTTGTCACAGGTGCTGATATCCCAGGTAAGTCCTATGTCTTGTGGTTCCGCAAGGAGTTTCATGTTCATCAGGGAAGCCCCAAGGAGGTGTTATCAGGGTTTCACAGCGCGATGCTTGACCTTACTGAAGGAGTGGGGGAAGGTTGGTGGATATTGCAATTGCTCATCCTGGACGCTGCACCACAACTCAGGGAGCTTGGAAGTTGAGAAACACTAACCTATGAAAACATTGCTGGATGTTGTGATGTAACAGAAGTAGGGACTAAACAAAAAATCGTGGGAACCCTATCTTATGAACTTAAAGCAGTGTGTTAGTTTCCACTGTCGTTTGCAGATACTTACCTGCAGATGTTTCACAGAAAGCCTTTGCTAAAGGCAGTAAAAATGGGTGCTTTCCTTGTTCCCTATAGGTGAACAGTTGGGTTGTAAAATACTGCACTGCCTCCACCGGCTGAGTTGTTACCATAGCACCAGGAAGGGAAAAGCAGACTGATGATATATTTAGCACTAAACAAGAACTAATTCCCCCCCTCTGTTCCCCCCCCCCTTCTCGCCTTCTCTACTTGACAGCTTATTATACTGATGTTCCTAAAATAATTTATGCCTCCAGAACTCATTCTCAGCTCGCTCAGGTCATCAATGAATTAAAGAACACAGTTTACAGGTAAAGAAAATGCAAGGTACTGCCACTCATCCCAAGTGTAAAAAAACCAAAACCCTTGGGATATGTAAGTGTCTGACCTTTTTCATTTCAGTGGCCTCCTTGTTTACAGCAGGGTGTTGTTGTTGTTTTGAAAATGCTGATTATAAACTAGTGCTCACCTAGGCCATAGCTAGACCTAAGGTTTATCCCTGGATCGTCCAGGGGTCAAACCTGTTCATCTAGGTGACACACAGGGGATCCAGTGCTCGGGAAGGGGCGAACCCTGGATGATCCCAGGATAAACCTTAGGTCTAGCTGTGGCCCCACTCTGCAGCCACAGTAAAGGAAAAGGACCCAGAGAGGTCCGCCTGGCACCTACACTGTACTTTTTTCGTCGCCAGCTGAAGACCTTTTTATTCTCTCAGTATTTTAACACTTAATTTTAACTTAAATTTTACTGTTCTAACTCTGTATTTAAATCTTATATCAATTTTGCTGCGTGGTTTTATCCTGGCTGTGCTTTTTATACTGTATTTTGTATTTGTGTTTTTAACCTGTTGGTTGTTTTATTATGGTTTTAATTTTTGTGAACCGCCCAGAGAGCTTCGGCTATTGGGCGGTATAAAAATGTAATAAATAAATAAATAAGTGGCTGAGAGAATATCGCTTTTACAAAAGATGAATGTCCTGTAATGCTGAAAAGTGTAAACGTTGACCAAGTGCCAACCTTACCCTCTTTTTTGCCACTCGGTTTTACCCTGTTTGTCCATGTTTGAAATCCTTGCCATAATCTCTAGCAATGTATATCATTGGTGTCCTTTGGTCTGTATGGGTATATTAAATACCAGCACTTGGTTATTATTTTCTAATTAAACAGGCCGAAAGTATGTGTGTTGGGCTCCAGAGAGCAGCTTTGTATCAATCCTGAAGTTAAAAAGCAGGAAAGCAACTATATGCAGGTAATGTATAAGCAGAACAGCACTGTACCATTGGCTATGCTGTCTGGGAATTATGGGAGGACACCAGATTGGGGAAATCTGTCCTAGAGAGATTCTTCAGGCACATACATTATTGTACTTTCAGTACCAGGAAAATACCTTTTTATTTTCCCAGTCCTTTTAGTCCTGCTGTTTGTTTGGTCCCCCCCCCCCCCCCGGATTTTAAGATCTTGCTACTTTTGCGTTCTTTTGTTTTATTATTGTTTCAATGTTTTATTTGTATTTTTTTAATGTAACCTGCCCTGAGAATTTTCATTGAAATATAGTATATTTTTTAATTAAAAAAAATCCAATTATTTTAATAAATATAAAACATTAAATCCTACATATTTGTTTTTCACAGACTCTAGTGTAAACGGTCTGTTTGTTAAAGGTAGCGGGTAGATATAGCCCACCAGTTCCTTTTGGCATCTTCTCTTTATGAGGAAGAGAAAAGGAAGTTATTCCTGGAAAATCAATAATGGATATAAAATAGATCTTAGAAGCAAGAGCACCACTCAGGAACATGTAGCAGCCTTTGTTATAGAGCAGTCTAGTCAAGCCATGCGGCTCTTGGTCATAGAATCATAGATTAGCAGAGTTGGAAGGGGCCTACAAGGCCATCTAGTCCAACCCCCTGCTCAATGCAGGAATCTACCCTAAAGCATCCCTGACAGATGGTTGTCCAGCTGCCTCTTGAAGGCCTCTAAAGTGGGAGAGCCCACAACCTCCCTAGGTCACTGATTCCATTGTCGTACTGCTCTAACAGTCAGGAAGTTTTTCCTGATGTCCAGCTGGAATCTGGCTTCCTTTAATTATTATTATTATTATTTATTTATATAGCACCATCAATGTACATGGTGCTGTACAGAGTAAAACAGTAAATAGCAAGACCCTGCCACATAGGCTTACATTCTAATAAAATCATAATAAAACAATAAGGAGGGGAAGAGAATGCAAACAGGCACAGGGTAGGGTAAACAGGCACTGGGTAGGGTAAAACTAACAGTAGAAAGTCAGAACAGAATCAAGATTTAAAAGCTTTAGGAAAAAGAAAAGTTTTTAGCTGAGCTTTAAAAGCTGCGGTTGAACTTGTAGTTCTCAAATGTTCTGGAAGAGCGTTCCAGGCGTAAGGGGCAGCAGAAGAAAATGGACGAAGCCGAGCAAGGGAAGTAGAGACCCTTGGGCAGGCGAGAAACATGACATCAGAGGAGCGAAGAGCACGAGCGGGGCAATAGTGTGAGATGAGAGAGGAGAGATAGGAAGGAGCTAGACAGTGAACTTGAGCCTGTTATTCCGTGTCCTGCACTCTGGGAGGATCGAGAAGAGATCCTGGCCCTCCTCTGTCTTTGAATTATAATCTTGCCTCTTCTGTTTGATAGGGATAGATGTCCCCACCCCCACCCCATTTAGAGTCCTATAGAGATTTTCTTGAAATAGGCAGGTAACTGCACTGTCTGCTTTGAATATTTGGTTTTGCACTCACATTTACATTTTTTCATAGCTAGTTCTGGACAGATGCCCACAACTGGGAGCTACTTGTGATGGTGATTTATACTGTATCACCAACGAACATAAACTCAGTAGACAGGTCCCTGCTGCAAAGAGCTTACAATCTAAATTACAGCAAAGACAGCCAAGGAAATTGAATAGTGAATTTCAGCAAGTGCAACTGCACACATGTGTTGGCTTCATTGTGCTATTGATTTTACATTGCCTTACAGATTCACATGTGTCGCATGAAGGTAACAACTCGCACGTGCCATTTCTATAACAATGTGGAAGGTATGAATAAACATCTGTGAAAGTAAATTGTGTAGCTGTTTGATGCTACACAGGGTTTAATTCACACTTTCTGTTGGCCACTTGCGTGCATCTGTTTCTTCGGGGTATGTTTGCCAGGGCTTATGATTCAAGGCACCATATTGATGTTTTCAATGCTCCTGTTAAGCGTCATCAGCAAATTTAGTTTATATAACCCAGTTGCATGTTTATGTGTTTCTGGATGCATTTCTTTCAAGTAAATATCCGCTAATTTAATTTTCAGACTTTTGGGAGTGGAAATGTCAGAATTGTCCACAGAAGTGACAATTTTCCTTACGTTTCAACGTTGTTCCATTTAGAACATAAACCATATCCTATTCTGAGCATGTTAATTTTTTACACTCTTTCATTTCCCCCTCCGTTTTAGATGGATCAAAGGGTGTGGGAGAGGCATCCGCTAGAATTGGTGGTACCAAAGGGTCCCCAGTTTTACTTTTTAAAAGAGGCTCCATGATAGGGCTCTTGTACGTGGATTTCCTTGGAATACTGTAACTCCTTTTTTTCTTCTCCGTACAGAGAAGAGCACCGAGAAAGACCTGATCGACCCCATCTTGGATATTGAAGAACTCGTTAAAAATGGAAACAAGCACAGGTCACTATACTTCTGAATTCTGTCTTGTTGTAATGGAGGCACATTTCAGCACAATGGCCTGGTTCAGATAACACACTAAACCATGATGTTGAACCACAAAATGGTTAAGGGAATGCATTAGCGATTAGTGCTGAGCCAAAATGGGGGAGGGGGTCAGTTTTGCCTAAATCTTCTTTCAAAACTGAAAGGTGGCGCCACCCTTTTTGGTGTTTTCAAGTGGGGACTGTCATGAAAGGACTGTGATGAGCTCTGTGCCAATTCATGCATGTGTAAGCAACTGCACCACCAAATAACGTTTGATAATGTCAAAAAGTTTGCCACAATTGCTGTACTGTTTTGGACCTTCTGGGTAGCTTGGAAGTGGAGTTATGGCTCCTGCAGATAACACATGTCTTTGTAGGATGATCTAAAGTTGTAGCTAATGACGCTGTTAAATGAAGACTTTATGACATGCATAAAATTGTGAACCGCCCAGAGAGCTCCGGCTATTGGGCGGTATAGAAATGTAATAAATAAATAAATAAAATAAATAAAATCACTAACATTTGACACTAGTGGTGTGGGAATTGATGTCTGCTTTTCAAAAGTGACTGTAAGAACCCAGGACCGGTCAACCATTTGCTTCTGTACCATGTCCGTGTCAAGCAGTTCTGTGTAGTAGTAGAGCTAGCTGCGTTGCATTTGTGTATTGTAACCCAGCAGACTGTAGAGATGTGCACAACAAATTTGTGCAAGCTTCGGCTGTTTCAGGCACATTTTCCTCAAACCACTTTTCAGATTGAAAAGTAATCTGGTACCATGATATTAAACAGGAAAATGTTATTTAAATATTAAGTGCTCATTTAATGTAGATTATTTTGGTGATCCTTACCACAAACCTGTGAACTAGGCTAGTATTACAAGTGAATGCAGGAGTGAGCTGAGGATGGAAGGTAATGGCTTAATAGCACCAATGAGTTCATGGCTAGGCAGAGACTTGAATTGGATATATTCTGGTTCTTAGCTCGTGGTTTTTTATATGGCCTTTCTAAGGGAGAAAGAGTTGACTGCATTCATTGATTCCTTAGGTTCACATGCTTGGCTCTTTACTCATGTACCAAAATATTTTAAAGCAGTAGTTTATTATTCAGATGGCCTCTATTGCAAATTTTAGGAATTCATAAAATAATAATAATAATAATAATAATAATAATAATAATAATAATAATAATAATGTGCATGCCTGTCTGTCAGCATCACAGCACCAAGACTGAAACTTGGCATGCATGTTTGAGTTAATTTAAATTTAATTAACTTAAATTTAGGGTGCACACCTATGTGTGTTTAGACTTAAAAAAAGTCCTATAACTCATTTTTTTCTGTCTAAATGTACGTAAGATTGTATGTGTGTTTTAGGCCTGCAATAACATCTTCAAACAATCGGTTTCCCTAACTAGCACTTATCTTTGCAGTCAATACAGTTTTAAGCTAGGGCATAGTAGTGTGAGGGACAGAGTTGTATGCCTGGCCCCTCATCCCTGCTGTGGACCAACCCCATCCTCAGGGGAATAGAGTGGACAGACCCCTCCCTTATGGGGCTGGAGGGGTGCACCATGGCAACAGCCATGCCTAGGGGTGCCAGTGGACATAGCTTCACTGGCACCCAGCGAGGGCATAATATGTCCAAATCTGATAGTTGTGTACATTTGCTGAAAGGCCTTGCTGTGTCAGGCTAAGGCTTATTATTCATTTATTTATTTTATTTATTTATTACGTTTTTATACCGCCCAATAGCCGAAGCTCTCTGGGCGGTTCACAAAAGTTAAAACCATAATAAAACAACCAACATGTTAAAAGCACAATTACAAAATACAGTATAAAAAGCACAACCAGGATAAAACCACACAACAAAATTGATATAAGATTAAAATACAGAGTTAGAACAGTAAAATTTAAAATTAAGTTAAAATTAAGTGTTAAAATACCGAGAGAATAAAAAGGTCTTCAGCTGGCGACGAAAAGAGTACAGTGTAGGCGCCAGACAGACCTCTCTGGGGAGCTCGTTCCACAACCGGAGTGCCACAGCAGAGAAGGCCCTGCTCCTAGTAGCCACCTGCCTCACTTCCTTTGGCAGGGGCTCACGGAGAAGGGCCCCTGTGGATGATCTTAAGGTCCGGACAGGTACATATGGGAGGAGGCGTTCCTTCAAATAACCTGGCCCCAAGCCGTTTAGGGCTTTGAATGTCAATACCAGCAATTTGAATCAGGCCCGGACCTGGACTGGCAGCCAATGAAGTTGTAAAAGGACTGGGGTAATGTGATTTTCCAGCCTGTGCAAAGTTGAGTCCATTTGCTAATTTAATAAAAAACGGTAAGTCCACCATATTATGAAATCATTCCTTGAATGAAAAATTCCTTTTGTGCATCTTAGAAGCATATATGCATCTTAGTTGGGTTAGATTGCGAATCAGATTCCTGCGCTGGAGAATTTCAAGTCTCCAGTACAATTCCCTGTAGCTAATTGTCAAATGACTGATCTCATATATATATCCTCTGTAGTTGATGTTCATACAATGACAAATCATTCCAAACCACCATTTCCCCTATCTCCTAAATCATGAACAGTCCATCTTTGATAGTAGACGTAAGCCCCATAACACGCCTGATTAAACAAACAGATACTTGCTTCCTGGGCAATAAAAGTGATTGAAAAACTATTACATGACAAACACTCCTCCCTGTCGGAAGTTAAACTCTCTATTCTAGAGATAAGCAGAATTAGCAGCGGCTCTCAGTGTAGGACAGCAAAGATACAAATGAGGTTCAGGATACTTTGCTTAGTTAAAACAAAGCTTTTTATTGGCAGTTAAGTAACTTAGTTAACTGCATCAGACATACTCACAGATGATCATAATAGTTTTCTGGTTTCTTCATATTTCTTCATGCCTCCAGGCACAAAGTAAAACCAGATCCAATCCAGGATCCAACACTCCCTCCCTCTCTGCCACCTTTGGGAGATGCTCTATAAAGGGCTTTCCTTCAGTTCACCATCTTCTCCCTCTTGAGGTTTTTTTCCTTGGTCCTAGCAAGGCTCTTATGTTGATGAAAATGCTGTGTGCCTTAAATTCAAAGTCCTCCTAGCTTTTCTCCCCTCCATTATTCCCCCGTCCTCATGTTGCTGCACCATGCACCCTGCATGGTTAAAGATTTATTCCCAGCATTCTCTTTTATTAAACAAGCGAGCCGATGGGCCCACGGAAACACACCAGAACATCTGCCTTTTAAGATCCAACGGGCCAGATTGGCCCATTAAGGAGCTGACAAGAAGCGCTTGAGAGTCGTAATAAATGACCGTGGAAAACATGTTAGTCTCCTTGTGGCCATCATGAATATTCTTTCCCCTTTCTCTTTAAACAGAGTTTGCCCCTATTACCTCTCTCGGAGTTTGAAGCAGCAAGCAGACATCATTTTTATGCCTTATAACTATTTATTGGACTCAAAGGTATGTGGTGTATTTTTTTTTAAAAAAAGAATCAAATCTGTTTCATTAAATATTTTAAAAGGATTTTAGTGCGTATGGCCATATAGGGAAATTACTTAACTTACTCATTATAGAATGTATTGCAAATGTAAATACTTCTCACGTGAGGCAGAAAGTAAGAATATTTATAATATTTGAATCCAGAACAGTTATTTGCATGCTAACATTTATTTTTCAGATGATGCGGAATTTTTTTTGTATTACATTGCGTTGTATGTTACCTGCATTTATATTACTGTATAAAGTTGGAGTCTTTAAAGAGCATTCACGTTTCCGAGCTTGATTCAAGGTGCTGGATTTAGCCTATAAAGCCTTAAATGGCTTGGGACCACAATACCTGACAGAAAGCCTCTTCCAACATGAACCTACCCGTACACTACGCTCAACAACTAAGGCCCTCCTCCGGATGCTTACTCCGAGGGAAGCTTGGAGGATGGCAACAAAGGAGAGGGCCTTTTCTGTGGTGGCCCCTCAATTATGGAATGATCTCCCTGACAAGGCTCGCCCGGTGCCAACGTTGTTACCTTTTTGGCACCAGGTTAAGATCTCTTAAAGAAAAGCTGTCTAGGCCAAAGCTGGCAGGCTTGCTGGTCCATTCTTTGGCAGAAGCAAATTCGTTTGGAGCATTTTTTAGTCAAAGAGGGACATACCCACTTAAAACGGGTCTGGTGCAATCTCAGGTCCTGTCTCAGCTGAAGCCATGCCCTCATAAAGTCCCAGACGTGTCCTCCCTTGCATTTGTGCAGGGTTGCCATTCTTCTCAGGTGATGTGATTTCTTGGCCTGCCACTGGAGATACCCTTCTTCGGTTGTTGCTTTCAAAGTTTCTAGGAACCGCGCTGGAAATGTCTGGGCATAAAAGGGATTGAGTGGCTTCTTACCCCATCAGCACTGCCCTGACAGGCTGTTCTGTGATGGCAGACTCTTCAGGGTGGTTGTCAGTAACTGTGCATGAGATGCCCCTACCACACTACCTCTCACTTTTTTCCTCCCAATAGAGTCGTAGAGCTCACAACTTAGACTTGAAGGGGACTGTAGTAATACTTGATGAAGCTCACAACGTGGTAAGTAAATCTGCATCTGGCTTGTCTCCATTTTTTGTAGGTAAATAGCCTTTTAAGTTCCCTTCTACACAAGAATTCTAGTAATTTGTGAGTATTTGCTCCTTCAAGAAGGTTTGAGCCAGCGAGATGGTAGACTTTAGATAGAACCACTGGTATTAAAATGCTGGAAGCGAGCTTTTGAGTGAAAGAGAATGTAGCTTTTCAACCAAAGAGAGGGAGGAATAACTGTAGTGATGAAGGTAAGACCTTTCCACAGATAAATTTGCATTTATTTCTTATTTGCTGTATGCAGTTTGCACAGCTGTTCCCATCATTATTGACATGTCTGGGATGCAAATCTATTAAGGAACGTCCCAACCTTATGGGCTTCTTTAGTTTTCAGCACTGCAACATATTGGTCTGCTTGTACTAGTCCTTAGTGTAGAGCAGAGCTTTCCAAACTTTTCATGTTGGTGACACATTTTTTAGACATGCATCATTTCGTGACACAGTAATTACGTTTTACTAGCAAACCAGAGGTTAAACTAACCTCTTATAAGAGATACGGACACATACATAAATTGTAATAACGAAATGTATGGGGACACAACATATCTCATGAAAACCTTTCATTTATATTTTTAAAAATATATAATTTGTAAGATAATAACATACATTTCCAAGATTGTTGTCATTTATGAGTAACAATATGTAAATATGTGCAAGAATTAATAAAAATATTGAATAACATGAATAACTACTTGCCGTTTTAATGAGCTGTATGAGGTTGATGGGATGAACACAGCTTTTGAATATTTGGTGGAATATTAGATAAAGACACTCGCATTTTGTCATCAAGCATTTTTAAGCTTCTACGTTTCAGTGTCTTTAACTTTGTCATCGTTGAAAAGGATACTTCACAAATGTGTTTTAGCAGAAAACTGCGGAAGAATTTTTAATGCTTTTTTAACTATGTTTGGATGCATTTTTGAAACGCGAATCCAAAAGCTGTCTAAGGGCCTTGCTAGACCTACCTTAAAATCCGGGCGTGTGGAGAGGCAAAGAGCGCGGGCTGTCGCTCCTATCTACACATCGACACAACGGGGTAAAGGAAAGCCCCGTCGCATCAGCCATTTTGTTTTATATCTTAAAAGGGCCATGTGCGCAGGAGCGCACCAACGATCAAGGTAGTGCACCATACTAATTGGCACCTTTGCTGCGTAAAAATGCATGCAAGTTGGTATTGCTTATTTCACACAGACTCAGAGGTTTCTCGTTACGATCGCGCGACACACCTGCACACTGCAGCCGACACACTAATGTGTCACGACACACAGTTTGGAAAGCTCTGGTGTAGGGAGAAGTCAAAATTGTAGGCACTTTAAATATCATAACGTAGATGGCTTATCTTGTGCCAATGCACCATCTATCCCATTTCCCCGGGTCATCTTTAACATGCTGTGTTTTCTCAGGTTTTGCTGTTGGCTATATAAAAGAGAAAGCAGAAATTTAACAATCGAAAAGAGAGTTGGGGGTGGTGGCAGGTAGGACGCCTGTTTGAGTAGCACACTAAAGGGTTTGCTACTAAAGGACCATCTGGGCTTTTTCCAGCAAACATGTCCTGCTTCCAAGTAGGCTGCTGAAGGTTCCATATTACAAAGTCAAATTTAAGACTGGCTAAAAATCCTTAGTGCTAGAATAAGGAAAGTTGGGAAGTTCTTAAAATATATATGTTCTGTATCTGCGGAATGGATCCCTTGCATAAGTGTCATGTGCATTGATGGCGCTGTGTAAATAGATGATTATGATCCTAATCTAATGTATATAGAGTGCTCAAAGCACACAACTACACAACATACATGCAGTGATAGACCGTCATAATCAATCCCATTTATTTACAGATATATAAAAAACTGATGCATAACACCTGAATGGTCATCAGTGGCAAACTGCTTGCCTAACAAAACGGTGTGTTAAAAGCACTCCTGATACAATCATTCTTTTTCAATAATAATTTCTAATGTATAATATACATAAACCACAAGCACAGTTTTGGGACACAATACAAGTGCTGGTAATGGCACCAGTATGATACCTTTTTAGACATATATTTATAATAGGAAGTTATATTTATTATTTTCTAGTCTTGTCGTATTTATTATTTTCTAGTTCTTATCAGCGTTGTAGATTTTATTTGTTGTCAGGTCTCCGCGGTTTATTTTCCTGTTTTCGCGAGAGCTTCATCGGAACAAACGCCACGACGAATCGGCCGAAAACCGTAAATTATTGTGCGGTCGACATCTCCAAAGGTTATCATGGGGTAGACACCTCCAAATTGAAAAACAGCCGGTCTGCTTGTAGCCTGAAACCCCCCCCCCCGAATGGCAGCTGCATGTATGTTGTGTAGTTGTGTGTGTTGAGCACTCTATATACATTAGATCATTCACGCTACTGCCTTCTTTTGTTTGAAAATATGATCATAATCTGCCATAAACAGGTACAAGTGGTGCAGTAGCGTGTAGGAGGAGAATATTGACAGCTCCTGTTGGTGTGGGGTAGTTTGTTCCCTTCCCTGGGCACATAACGGCTTACCACAATTACAGAGACAATATCTTGATTGAGATGCTTCTAGCAGATAGGTCTCAAGCATGGTCTGCAGCAAGATGGGCCTTGAGCTCATGGGGAATTTTTAAGAAGACGCTGAACCTGAGTGTTCCTATTTCTGCTCCCAGTTGAAGAAGTGAAGTGCTCAGAGTGAAATTAGGGTCTTTCCTTAACCAATTTATCAGGATTGGTGAAAATTCCCCAGCAAAACCTTTGTTTGGCATCTTGTGCCTTTCTGTGAAGTATCTGGTATTGATCGCTGACAGCAATCAGAGGAGACAGTGGCTTGGGTCTGTCTTAAAATGGCAGCATTCCTGTTTAAAAGGGTTACTCGCTTTTCATTTATTCCTGTAATAGCACTGTCTTTCCTGCATGCTTTCTCTCCTGCTGCATTGGTGCAAAGTGTGTGTGTGTGTGTGTAGTCAGTGCTGCTAATATTCTAATATACAAATGTTTTGCCTGCATCCCTAGGAGAAGATGTGTGAAGAGTTGGCGTCGTTTGACTTGACTCCCTACGACTTAGCTTCAGCTGTCGATGCCATTAACGTCGTGTTGGAAGAACAGGCCCAACAAGTTCAGAGGAATGAAACCAGCTCTGAATTCAATCTGGAGCATGCCAACTCAGGTAGGTTGTTTTAGTCAGTCAGTAGCGTCTAGAATACCCTGAAGTGTTCATTGGCCGCATGCTTTTGGAAATTAAGGTGAGCTTTTGCAGTCAGCCTTCAGAACAGCTGAGTTTGGGTGCTAGGCAATTGATAAATTAGGAATACTGGGCAGAATCCTTTTGGCACATATCCTCTTTCCCACAGTAGCCAACGATATCCTTCCGGTGAGCCCACAAGCAGGGTGTGAAAGCATTAGTCCTTTCCTGGTGTTGCTTCTCAGGAACTGGTATTTAGTAGGGTGACCATATGAAAAGGAGGACCGGGCTCCTGTATCTTTAACTCAAATTTAAATTATACTGTTTTAACTCTGTATTTTAACCTTATATCAATTGTGCTGCGTGGTTTTATCCTGGTTGTGCTTTTTATATTGTATTTTGTATTTGTATTTTTAACTTGTTGGTTGTTTTTATGATGGTTTTAATTTTTGTGAACCGCCCAGAGAGCTTCGGCTATTGGGCGGTATAAAAATGTAATAAATAAATAAATAAATAAATGTAGAAAAGGGAATTTCAACAGGTGTCAGTTGAAGAGGGTGAAATTCCCTCTTCATCACAACAGTTAAAGCTACACCAGCTATAGTAGAGTGACCAGATACAAAAGAGGGCAGGGCTTCTGAAGCTTAACTGTTGTGATGAAGAGGGAATTTCACCCTCTTCAATTGACACCTGCTGAAATTCCCTTTTCTACATTACTGTTAAAGATACAGGAGCCCTGTCCTCCTTTTCATATGGTCACCCTATATTTAGTGGCACACTGGTGGTGAACATGGAGTTTCTGTATAGCCATCATGGCTGATACCCATAGATAGACCCATCCGTCGTCCATAAATTTGTCTAATTACCTCTTATTATCTAAGGCATTAAGGTAAGGCCATTACCACATCTTGTGGCAGAAAATTCCATAAATTACTTATGCGTTGTGTGAAGAAGTACTTCCTTTATGGGTCCTGAAATCTGCTGCCCATCAGTTTAACTAAATGAGAGTTTAACTCGAGAGAGGGAGAAAAAACTTTTCCTCTTCCCACTGTCTCTACATCATGAACAATCATATTTATTTATTACATTTATATACCGCCCCATAGCCGAAGCTCTCTGGGTGGTACCCATAAAATAACGTAAAGACCATACATTGTACTTCGGAAGGGGTTGTTTGGTTTTATTTCGTATATTTGTTAATGATATATTTATCCACAAATGATATATTTTCTTTCTTTCTTTCTTTCATTTATATACTGCCCCATAGCTGAAGGTCTCTGGGCAGTTTACAAAGTTTAAAAGACTGAACATTAAAAATCAATATACAAAATTTAAAAACATAAAACCAGCTAACATTTAAAACAATTTAAAACTCTTAGCCGGGCCAAAGCTAGTTCTGGTCTTAAATGCCTGGGAGAAGAGAAAAGCCTTGACCTGGCGCCAAAAAGATAACAATGTTGGCACCAGTTGGGCCTCATCGGGGAGATTGTTCCATAATTGGGAGGCCACCACAGAAAAGGCCCTCTCTCCCTTGTTGCCATCCTCCGAGGTTCCCTCATTTCCACAAATGTCACCAAGGGTTTATTTGAATTGTAAAACAATTCAAATAAAAACAGCTATTCACGAAAACTCCTTTCGTCGCCAGCTGAAGACCTTTTTATTCTCTCAGTGTTTTAACACTTAATTTTAACTTAAACTTAAATTTTACTGTTCTAACTCTGTATTTTAATCTTATATCAATTTTGCTGCGTGGTTTTTATCCTGGTTGTGCTTTTTATACTTTATTTTGTAATTGTGCTTTTAACATGTCGGTTGTTTTATTATGGTTTTAATTTTTGTGAACCGCCCAGAGAGCTTCGGCTATTGGGCGGCATAAAAATGTAATAAATAAATAAAATAAATAAATAAATAAAACACGAAAGCAAGAAAACCACATTAAAACAACTTTAAAACCAAGTTAGAGATGGGAGCGGTAGATGGCAGTACTTGGAGTGTCTTGAGTCGGTCTGCCAGCTGCCAGTTGCCTGCCCCATTTGCAACCAATATTTTGTGGCTCAAGTTACAGGAAGCCAGATTCTGGCTGGACATCAGGAAAAGCTTCCTGACTGTTAGAGCAGTACGACAACGGAATCAGTTGTGGTGCTATATAATGATGGTGCTATATAAATAAATAATAATAATAATAATAATAGTTACTTAGGGAGGTTGTGGACTCTCCCACACTAGAGGCCTTCAAGAGGCAGCTGGACAACCATCTGTCAGGGATGCTTTAGGGGGGATTCCTGCATTGAGCAGGGGGTTGGACTCGACGGCCTTATAGGACCCTTCCAACTCTGCTATTCTATGGTTCTATGATTTAATCCCATTATGCACTGGTAGCTTGAGCCATGTATGAAATGGCCACTTTCGGATTCCATTCTACAGCTTTGCCTCAACTGCTCCTCCGCTGTGGACTGGGAATAGATTGCTGCCCTAGCTTAAATTGTATCGCTTCCCTCCAAGCTGAAGACAGAATGAGCCAACAGTCTACTTCTCTTCAAGATCCATCCAGTCCAGGTGGAACTCTGCCATCTGCTTCACCTACCTTCAAACGAGGGCGCAGATTGGCCGATGGGGACTGAGGCAGCCTGCAAGGTCATTGTCACAAACCGTTGCAGCCGCCTCCCTTCCATTCTTCCCCACCACGAAGATCTGGGGGAAACTCCAAGATGTATTTAGCAAACGTTGCACATGTATTGCACTTGCATAGTCGTCTTCACCTGTATGCATGAGGGAAGGGGGAAAGATGGAACCTGTCCTAAGACTAAAAGGCATAAGAACTGAGTTTCTTTCTCAAACAGGATTAAACATGGAGCTGGAAGATATAGCAAAGCTAAAGCGTAAGTACGATCATTGGATTCATTACTTGTTCTGATAAACAGGAGCTCCAAATTTTGTACGTCACCCACCAACTAATGTCTTGGTTGTGCTGTTTTGCCTCAGTAAATTAAACAACCGTCAGTGTAAACAGAACCTGAAAAAACGGAAGTCTTGAGCACTACGCAAAGAACAAACTGCCCAACAACCTTGTGGAAGTGGATTCCTACTCACTTAACTTGAGTAGAACATCCACAGTGGATGAGAAATATTAGCTGCTGTAGACTGAAATAAAATGATTGATTGAGATCATTTGCTGGCAACATGTTGAATACAAGGGGATGTTTCATGTTTATGCATCTTGAGCTGGAGAGCTAATGTTCATTTGCATATTTTAATTGCTTGCAAATAATGTAATTTGCATATCATTTTTATAATCCTGGCAGATGGCAAACCATTGGTTGACTTGATTCTACTTAGCATGAAGTATTCTTATTAAGAAAGCGTTGCCCACAAATACAGATAAATTGGCATCAGCGCAGGAAAAAATCCCTCATGTGAGACTTCAACAATTGGTCAGTGTATGGCATTTGCCACGGGGCCCCAACGCAGCACCCGTGGGCTCCATGGCCCCTGCAAAATCTGTGGGCACCTGAGAAAAAAATCCACTTTTAAAAAATATATGTACATGGATTTGTATGAAATGCATACAGCTTTCTAGAAGTTATACATAGGCTTTAACAAAAGCGGACCAAATATCCATATAAGTATCCATTTGAAGGTGGTGTCTACAGGATCAGATATTGAAAGTGTCGTAAGCTGGTCAGTCCATTATAGGAGGTGTGTATTTATCCTGCCGAGATTGTAATATCAGTCTTTTAGCTTTCAAAAGTCTGCAGAGAACCCGTTTACACTGACAACTTGTTAATTTCCATGAAGCAGGTAAATAATTTAAAACAATGTAAATCAGTGAATATTAAAGATTGTTCCAATACAAAATTATCTATGTAATAACCCCCTCCCCCAAAGAAGCAATTATTGGACATTGCCAAAATATATGTTTAAAGGAAGTTTAGTTTTACCCTACCTAGTGCCTCTTTACCCTACCCTGTGCCTGTTTGCATTCTCTTCCCCTCCTTATTGTTTTATTATGATTTTATTAGAATGTAAGCCTATGCGGCAGGGTCTTGCTATTTACTGTTTTACTCTGTACAGCACCATGTACATTGATGGTGCTATATAAATAAATAATAATAATAATAAGGAAGAATTAGCTGTATTGCACCGCCAGCTATTAGCCAAATTAGACAGTCACTTATTAATGAGAAGTTGCAGTGTCCAATAGTTTTTGCTGAATCAGATGCCGCCTAAGATTGGTAGATATGGCAGGGTAGACTCCAAAGTGGCGGTCCATCGATTAGGCATTTTGTAGTGGTGCCCACAGCAGTTTTCTCAAATTCCCAAATCTGCCTACAGTTACAAAAAGTTGGGTGTTGGAACTTCATGTTACTTGCTTCCTTGTTTATAGACCACCCTTCCCCTTTTAATTGTTTTAATTATTATTATTATTATTTATTTATATAGCACCATCAATGTACATGGTGCTGTACAGAGTAAAACAGTAAATAGCAAGACCCTGCCGCATAGGCTTACAATCAATTAAGTCAATTAACTTAAGTAATTAAGTCAATATCCTCACCCATGAGAACAAGAAACTCAATTCAACCCCCCATCTTTTAAACTAGGGATTAGCTGGAATTGTTTAAGATGCTGACAAGCCTATGAGATGTACATAAATGGCTGCATGTTTTCCATGCCCAGTTTGCGTTGGTACTTTGATCGGTTCAACAATTTGTTACTTTGAGGGATTTTAGTTATATTTTATTTTATTTATGTTGGGTTGTGTTTATACTCTTTCCTCACCCGGGAGGAAGGAGTCAGCGGATCCAAGCTTACTCCCTCACGCTGCTGTAAAATAATGTACAAATGACAGCCCAGATTGATGCAACGGCCAGGAGTGCCAACTATCTGCTTCGGCTGATACGCCAACTGCGCCCCTTCTTAAAGTCAGAAGACCTAAAGACAGTAGTGCACACGCTGGTAACCTCAAGGCTTGACTTCTGCAATGCGCTCTACATAGGGCTACCATTGTATCTAGTTCGGAAACTTCAACTAATTCAAAATATGGCAGCCAGGTTGGTCACTGGTACATCTAGGGGTAAGCATATTACCCCAACATTAAAATCACTCCACTGGCTGCCAATTAGTTTCCGGGCAAAGTACAAAGTGTTGGTCATTACCTTTAAAGGCCTAAATGGTTTGGGTCCAGGTTACCTGTGGGATCGCCTTCTCCCATACCCTGCACACTCAGGTCCTCTGGGGTGAACTTACTTCAGTCAGCTAAAACCAGGCTGACATCAGTTTCCCAGAGGATCTTTTCTTCTGTCGCCCCCAGATTGTGGAATGGCCTGCCGGAGGAGATTCTTAAAATTAACTCTCTGTGTGATTTTAAGGCAGCTTTAAAGACTAGCCTTTTCCGGCAGGCCTATCCAGATCAATGTTAAATCATGAATTTTTAAGATGTATTGATTCCTGTTCTAATGTTGTTCCCTGCCTCGATCCAAAGGGAGAGGTGGGTAAGAAATAAATTTATTATTATTATTATTATTATTATTATTATTATTATTATTATTAAAGATAAGTTCTTACGCCAAGTAGGTTAATAGGAGTATAGCTTTACTTTTCAGCATTGGCAATAGAACAACACAATTCCTTACATTGCATAGTTCTTCTTCCTTTCTTCTGAGAACTTTTAAACAATCTTTTCTACCAGCAATTAGTCTCCGGGAGTTTCATTTTTCAGACCATTTGCTTTGAAGCTTTCCTCCCGCGCCAGCCAAACGATGCGGTATTAGCAACCTTGTTTCCAACTCCTTCTGCAGCAATTTTCCTTCACCGAAAATTCCTTTTGTCAATTCTTTTCCTTCTTCCAACCCCCACCTACCATCCGTTTAAGACTGTTTAAGACACTCCCTTTTTAAGCTGTTAGCAAACTGACATCAATTAACTCAGGTGTTTCTTGCCTTCATTACAGACACCTGCCTAATTTGCTGCTGCGTTTCTCTACTTTCAATCTTTAACTACAACCATTCTTTGTAAAATATACATTTGATTATTTACACAATTTCAAAATATCAACAATTTACTTGTTTAAGAAATGCATACCCTGTTTTTCAGCAAGAACGCCAAGGCGGCTTTGCTGTGTGAATGTGGCCAAGTAGCCTCCTCACTCTGTTTCCAGACACATGAGATCATGCAGCTGAGAAAGAACCCCTTTCTTGCTAGGAGGACATTGCATTGCCTGTGCTGCAGCCTGGTCTGAACAGCAGGAGACTGAGAATTATTTTTAAAAAAGTGACACCCCCCCCCCCCACAATTGTTTCCCCCCCCTCTCTTTTCCCTTTGCTTGCCTTAAAGAAATTCTTCTTCAGCTGGAAAATACTATTGATGCTGTAGAGCTGCCGCCAAGTGGAAGTGGACTCACTAAGGATGGAAGGTATGTTCCAGGAATTACAAGGACGTACGCTCATAAAATTGCTGTACTATTTTTCTTCTGCTGTACTGTGGGCATGTCTAGACCTAGGGAGGGGAGGGGGAGGATCTCACGATATGGTGATTGCAAGGTCCTCCCCCTCAGTCCACATGCGGCATGCGATATCTCTGGAGGAAGAGGACGTCGCGCCCGCCATTTTGGTTTTTTTTTGTAATCGAAAATGAGCGCACAAGCGCTTCAATGATACAGGTAGGTTTTTTTAAAAAGATCCCTCTCCCCCTCCAACCACCGATGGGCGGATAATAAAATTTATCCTGAGGAGCTCCGTGCCCGGTTCCTGGCTCCTCACATTTACTTGCGAGGAGCTGGGACAAAACCAAGACGGCTGCCCACACGTCCCGCGGTCTCGGGACGATCCCAAGACCATGGGAAAAGTCGAGATTAAAGCCGACCCGGTTATCCCAGCGAAAGGGAGGGATCATCCCTCCCTACTCCCGGGATCTCCTGTGCGTCATGTGAATGCACAGGAATGATCCCGGGGCGATCCCTGGGAAAAGCCCTCATCTAGACATGCCCTGTATGTGCACAATATGGATTCTTTGATGCAAAACTGTGTTCTTAAGACTATTGGGCTTGGTTTTTTGCAAACAAGCAACTCAGTTGTGGGCATCGAAAATTCAAGTTGCAGAGGTTGTGGCTTCATGCAGCAGGTCTGACTTAGATTAGTGGAGACTCAGGTTCAGGAAGCTTGCTGGGTTACCTTGTGCCAGTGACTATGGCCATGGCTAGACCAGGCCTATATCCTGGGATTGTCCCGGGATCATCCCTATGCATCCAAATGACACACCAGGAGCAGGCAGGGACGACCCCTCCATTTGCCTGGGATAATCCTTGGGTCTAGCTGCAGCCTTCCTCAACCTGGGGCGCTCCAGATGTGTTGGACTGCATCTCCCAGAATGCCCCAACACATCTGGAGCGCCCCAGGTTGAGGAAGGCTGAGCTAAGGCCTATATCTCAGCTCTAACTCATTCCTCAGGGTTGTTGTGAGGGTGGGAATGAGGAGACCTATGTTCCCTCTTGCGTTCCTTGGAAGAGAGGTGGGATATAAATGCACTAAATAAATAAAACTATCACACGGGTTTTTTTAGAAATTAAAATGGTGAGGGGCCCTGTCCAACATTGGGGGAAAGGTTGAATGCAAGTGTAATTTCATCAAACCCCACTGCATGTAATATTTTCAAAACACAGATTTTATTCTTTTGTAAAAGTAAGTTTCTAGCCCACATGTTTATGAAGACTTAATGATCAACGTTCTTCAGGCTTTGGAAAGAAGCTTTGTTAATTGGTTTTCTGTACCTGCAATATTGTTAAACTTCTCATAATAATCCTCCTTCTCTCTGCACTGTCTTGCTGATACGGAGCGAGGGTTAAATATTCTTTAGGCTTAATCCTAGCTTTGTTAGGATTTACACAGTTTTTAACTGAGGATTAGTTCAGCATAGTTTTTCCAAGTCTGCACAGTGCTTACCCTGAGGTAATGAGAAATAGGATGGGGCCTTCTGGTATTCTGTACTTCAAGCCAGGGAGGAGTAGCACTCCTGCTTGTACTGTTTCCTCTTTCCTGTTTCAATATTGTGTGTTTCTCCTTGAATTTACAGCTACATATTTGACCTCTTTGCGAAAGCTCAGATTACATTCCAAACCCAGAACAGCCTCCTTGAGTCGCTGGAGCAAATTGTACAATATCTAGCAGGCCGTATGTTTATTATTATTATTATTATTATTATTATTATTATTATTTAGAGAGTTTATTATTTGGTTATTTATTACATTTCTGTACTTTATTACATTTTTGTTGTTTTAAAAATGTGATTTTAATGGTGTTTCTATTCAGTTTCCCCCCCTTTTATTCTATTTGTTCACTGCTCCAAAATCTTTGGATATGGAGCAGTATATAAATATTATAAATATAATCATAGAACAGTAGAGTTGGAAGGGGGAAATAAAATAAAATATACTGCCCAGTAGCCAGAGCTCTCTGGGCAGTTCACAACAATAAAAACCATAAAATACAACATGATAAAATATAATATAAATGTTTACAAGTTCAAAGAATCATCGAATAGAGTTGGAAGGGCCCTGTAAGGCCATCGAGTCCAACCCCCTGCTCAATGCAGGAATCCACCCTAAAGCATCCCCGAGAGATGGTTGTCCAGCTGCCTCTTGAAGGCCTCTAGTGTGGGAGAGCCCACAACCTCCCTAGGGAACTGGTTCCATTGTCGTACTGCTTTAACAGTCAGGAAGTTTTTCCTGATGTCCAGCTGGAATCTGGCTTCCTTTAACTTGAGCCCGTTATTCCGTGTCCTGCACTCTGGGAGGATCGAGAAGAGATCCTGGCCCTCCTCTGTGTGACAACCTTTTAAGGATTTGAAGAGTGCTATCATGTCTCCCCTCAGTCTTCTCTTCTACAGGCTAAACATGCCCAGTTCTTTCAGTCTCTCTTCATAGGGCTTTGTTTCCAGACCCCTGGTCATCCTCGTTGGAACCCCCTCCAGCTTTTCTGCATCCTTCTTGAAGTGTGATGCCCAGAACTGGACGCAGTACTCAAGATGAGGCCTAACCAGTGCCGAATAGAAGGAAACCAGTACTTTTGTGTGATTTGGAAGCTATACTTCTATTAATGCAGCCCAAAATAGCATTTGCTTTTTTTGCAGCCACATCACACTCTTGGCTCATATTCAGCTTGTGATCTACAATTCCAAGATCCTTCTCGCTTGTAGTATTGCTGAGCCAAGTGGCCACCATCTTGTAACTGTGCATTTGGTTTCTTTTTCCTAGGTGTAAAACTTGGCATTTACCCCTATTAAAATTCATTCTGTAGTTTTCAGCCCAGCGCGCCAGCCTATCAAGATCACTTTGAAATGCTGCGCAAACAGCCTCAGCCAACACCGGAAGGAGTGGCTGCTTCTCCTAGTACATCCCAGATCCCTGGCTCACACCTGGTGAAGGGACTTGTGAGATGCTGGGAAGACCAGCTGCTCCCTCCCAACACCTGCTGAGTTCCTCACTGCCACGACACTCCAAAGACACCACTCACTACACTGACTCAAATTTCCCAGAACTTAAGTACTCTAAACACAGAGAGCACTAAAGACTCTAAGACAGCCTTCCTCAACCTGGGGCGCTCCAGATATGTTGGACTGCATCTCCCAGAATGCCCCAGCAAGTGTGCTTGATTATAAGAAAAGTAGTATATATTTTATTTATTTCTTTATTTATTACATTTCTATAACGCCCAATAGCCGAAGCTCTCTGGGCGGTTCACAAAAATTAAAATCATAGTAAGACAACCAATAGGTTAAAAGCACAAATACACAATACAATATAAAAAGCACAACCAGAATAAAAACCACGCCGCAAAATTGATATAAAATTAAAATACAAGAGTTAAAACAGTACGATTTAAATTTAAGTTAAAATTCAGTGTTAAAATACTGGGAGAATAAAAAGGTCTTCAGCTGGAGACGAAAGGAGTACAGTGTAGGCACCAGGCGGACCTATATTTCCCCCCTCCATAGAACATGCCAGGGAAGCCTTCAAAGGAAATAAGTTCAGTGGGCGTAATTCCCTGCACCTGGTACTCAAAGACTCCCTCTGAAAGTGGAGGTTGCACTTCTAGTTACTATTTTTATTAGCTACTTGTCACTTGGTTGCTCTGTCCGCCCCTCTCCCACCCACTTCAAAATGTTTTCCTTGAATCATTTTAATGCATCTCTGCTGGTGTCCACTGTGACATCATGTGGCAATTAATTCCATATGCTGAGATAGGTACTGTGCAAAGAAGTCCTTGCTTTTCTCAACTTTACCTTCCTTTGTCTCTTGTGAGGGCCAGTTCATAAGTTCAGTAAACTCAAATGTTGAATTTCTCCAGGATGGTTCTATGAAAGGAGGATACTGTTTGAATGTGCCCCCATTTTGTGCTTGGGGAAGGGATCCTTGCATTTTAAAAAACACCAGTGTCTTAGGGAGGAGGCTCCTGAATTCTTCTCTGATATTTCTTTGACACGCAGGGAATATTATTTACCCCACGGTGTGGGACTGTAAAATGCAATTCCCTGTCACCACTTGCAGCTTGGATTGGAGCAACCCAGGGAAAACGTTGTCATTTATTACGTTAAATGTATAACCTGGCCTTGTGCGTGTGATAAAAGAGTGATCAGAACCTCAGGTCAGGTTTTTTTAATAGGGCAAAGTGAGCAAATTTGCAGATGACACAAAATTGGGTGGGATAGCGAATACCCTGGAAGACAGAAACAAACTTCAAAGTGATCTTGCTAGACTGGAGTGCTGGGCTGAAAACAACAGAATGAAATTTAATAGGGATAAATGCCAAGTTCTACATTTAGGAAATAGAAACCAAAGGCACAGTTACAAGATGGGGGATACTTGGTTCAGCAATACTACAAACGAGAAGGATCTTGGAATTGTTGTAGATCGCAAGCTGAATAGGAGCCAACAGTGCGATATGGCTGCAAGAAAGGCAATTGCTATTTTGGGCTGCATTAATAGAAGTATAGCTTCCAAATCACATGAGGTACTGGTTCCTCTCTATTCGGCCTTGGTTAGGCCTCATCTAGAGTATTGCATCCAGTTCTGGGCTCCACAATTTAAGAAGGACGCAGACAAGCTGGAGCGTGTTCAGAGGAGGGCAGCCAGGATGATCAGGGTTCTGGAAACAAAGCCCTATGAAGAGAGACCGAAAGAACTGGGCATGTTTAGCCTGGAGAAAAGAAGGCTGAGGGGAGACACGATAGCACTCTTCAAATACTTGAAAGGTTGTCACACAGAAGAGGGCCAGGATCTCTTCTTGATCCTTAGTTGTTTGTTGAACACTAGGAAAGGAAAGAGGAGGGCAACTAGGTTGATCAGGGGTCTGGAAACAAAGCCCTATGAAGAGAGACTGAAAGAACTGGGCAGGTTTAGCCTGGAGAAGAGAAGATTGAGGGGAGACATGATAGCACTCTTCAAATACTTAAAAGGTTGACACACAGAGGAGGGCCAGGATCTCTTCTCGATCCTCCCAGAGTGCAGGACACGGAATAACGGGCTCAAGTTAAAGGAAGCCAGATTCCAGCTGGACATCAGGAAAAACTTCCTGACTGCTAGAGCAGTATGGCAATGGAATCAGTTGCCTGGTGAGGTTGTGGGCTCTCCCACACTAGAGGCCTTCAAGAGGCAGCTGGACAACCCTCTGTCAGGGATGCTTTAGGGTAGATTCCTGCATTGAGCAGGGGGTTGGACTCGATGGCCTTGTAGGCCCCTTCCAACTCTGTTATTCTATGATTCTATGACTTAAAATTTATTCCTTCACAGGGGCAACATATAAACTTGACATAATTTTTTTAAGTGGTGGAGATCTGTTATAGATGTTTTATAAATGCGTACCAATGTTTGGTTCACTTTTATTGGTATTTTTGTATTCTGCATTGCTGTATTTTATACAGCATTTTATTTTGTAATAACCTTTGTGCCACAAATAAGTTCAGAATCATAGAATCATCAGTTTGTTCATACTTTATATAGGATGGTGAAATACATAGTATATTAAGTGTGTGTGCATTGTGTGTACAAATGCTTTCAGGTATAGCTGTAGAGATGTGTTGCTATAAATATAACTATTTTAGTACTCTTTTTCCATTCCCTCTAGGTACTGGGATATTCACTAACACTGCTGGATTGCATAAATTTGTAGACATCATCAAGGTAAACATCTGTTGCTTCTCATTTGTAGTTTACAAAGACTTTAAAGGTGCTACTGAGAAAGTGTTACAAAGTCAGTGTCATGAGTTTCTGGGAATATTGTCACGATGCAGGTTATGTGAATACAGGGTTAGTTGGCAGAGAATGGGATGGCCAAAATCAGATTCTTTTGCAATCCTGAGCAGGGTATGAAGTTGTGATAGGGTAGGCCCAGGTGTACAAAGGATTAGTGGTGGGGTGTGTGTGTGTAAGATGATATAATATGGAAAGAAGAATTTATATCTGATGGTGGCAACAATCAGTCCCAACGAACATAGCCTATGGTCAGTAACCATTGAGTTTGCAATCAAAAACATCTGGAGGGCACCAGGTTGGGGAAAGCTTGTTTAAGGGGTATTGAAACACCATTTTATTCTTAAATATAAAAAAGTCATTCTTCGGGATACCAAACTTTTGGGTGGCCTAAACTTGCTGCATAATAGTACCCCTTCGTAGAAGGAAATGTCTATGTCCTCTATAGAAAGAAAATACATTATATAAAATCAATTGCTTATATTGCATATTAGCAGTAACTCTTCAACAGTTTCCCAACCACAAAAAAAATCTAATAATCTTCTACAGGGCTGCCATTAATAATGAAGTTAATTGCAGTGTCATGTTTAGAAAGAAAAATGAAATTTGTGATAATACATTCATTTTATTTTGCCTTGAGATTTTTGATGTAATTCCCTTCACCACCACCAGGTGGAGGTGACTCTCCAGGCTATACATCGCATTTCAAGGAAAACATTATTTTGGTAGTAGGACTGGAATATTTAATCAATTAAAAACATTTTGACCATTTAACAGTTTTTAAATTTATTTAATACAAGTAGTTTTAAAAATTGTAGATGGCAGATGAGATGACTTTCTCAGTTGGGAAATGTATGCAGATTTAATTGACTAAAACCCACATGTTAATAATAATAATAATAATAATAATAATAATAATAATAATAATAATAATAATAATTTTTATTTATTAGTTACCCGCCTCTCCCTCTGGATTGAGGCAGGGTACAACATAAATGCAAATGCCATAAAATACATATAATTAAAACATTTAAAACTAATACATTATTAAAAGCAGTACATTATGCTTTTAATAGCAGAGCTTCGGCTATTGGGCGGTATAAAAATGTAATAAATAAATAAATAATAATAAATTAAAAGGCATCTTAAAATTCAACTGGGTAGGCAAGTCTGTCAGTTTCAGTTCTGTTCAGTTTCTCATTTTTACAAACTTACATTCCATTTGGCCTGATTTCACATAAGTGCACAATTTTATTTTTCAAAGCCTGTACAGAAATTTGTATACATTTTGCTATGAATTTTTCCAAATGTACACATTTCTGAGTGTCCTTTTTTCTAATATACTCATTTATTGCAAGCTATTTTCCCTATAATAATGTATTTTTGTGTTATTTTCACTAATGTGCATATTTTTTAGTGGTGAACTTTAGTAGTATGTACAGAGAAGTGTGAATGTCAATTTCTAACTCCATTTTGGTTTGCTAATTGGTTTCGCAGGTGCAAATTTGTTTAATGTGCATAATAATTTGGATGGAATGAATTTCTCACCCATCCGTAGTAATAACCCTACTGGATAGGAATTGCCCAAGATTGTGCTGCTCATCCTCTTAATAGTTGTAGATTAGGAAATCATCAAACAAGGTGGCTTATAGTTCTAATCAAGAATTTCAATAAAATACTGTTGCCTATATTCTCTTACTAATCCCTTCTATGTGTGACTTTGTGGATGGTCTCTCTCTCGCTCTCTTTCTCTCTCCCCCAAAAGAGAGAGGAAAAGAGACTTACCAAAAGCCAGTTGTGCCCTGTGGCTGCTGTTGTGTGTACTCCTTGTGCCAGGAAAAAAAAAATGTCATCCTTTAAAGACAAATACGTTGACTCTACTTTCCTTCAAATTCCTCCTCAAACCCTACCTTTTCCTCATGCCCTTTGGATTATTTTATCTATATATATAAAAGCCCAGACTGCTCCTCAAAGCCAGTTATAGTTTTTGCCCTCTGGCGCCATCTAGGGACGTTCCTCGGAACTGCGGCCTTCCATGGAAGTTCTAAGAAATAGTTTTTGCCCTCTGGCGCCATCTAGCGACGTTCCTTAGAACTGTGGCCTTCTAGGGAAGTTCCAAGTTCTGAGAAATAGTTTTTGCTCTCTGGCGCCATCTAGCGACGTTCCTTAGAACTGTGACCTTCTAGGGAAGTTCCAAGTTCTGAGAAATAGTTTTTGCCCTCTGGCGCCATCTAGCGACGTTTCTCGGAACTGCGGCATTCCAGGGAAGTTCCAAGTTCTGAGAAATAGTTTTTGCCCTCTGGTGCCATCTAGCGACGTTCCTCGGAACTGCGGCCTTCTAGGGAAGTTCCAAGTTCTGAGAAATAGTTTTTGCCCTCTGGCGCCATCTAGCGACGTTCCTTAGAACTGCGGCCTTCTAGGGAAGTTCCAAGTTCTGAGAAATAGTTTTTGCTCTCTGGCGCCATCTAGCGACGTTCCTTAGAACTGCGGCCTTCTAGGGAAGTTCCAAGTTCTGAGAAATAGTTTTTGCCCTCTGGCGCCATCTAGCGACGTTTCTCGGAACTGCGGCCTTCTAGGGAAGTTCCAAGTTCTGAGAAATAGTTTTTGCCCTCTGGCGCCATCTAGCGACGTTCCTCGGAACTGCGGCCTTCTAGGGAAGTTCCAAGTTCTGAGAAATAGTTTTTGCCCTCTGGCGCCATCTAGCGACGTTTCTCGGAACTGCGGCATTCCAGGGAAGTTCCAAGTTCTGAGAAATAGTTTTTGCTCTCTGGCGCCATCTAGCGACGTTCCTTAGAACTGCGGCCTTCTAGGGAAGTTCCAAGTTCTGAGAAATAGTTTTTGCCCTCTGGCGCCATCTAGCGACGTTTCTCGGAACTGCGGCCTTCTAGGGAAGTTCCAAGTTCTGAGAAATAGTTTTTGCCCTCTGGCGCCATCTAGCGACGTTCCTCGGAACTGCGGCCTTCTAGGGAAGTTCCAAGTTCTGAGAAATAGTTTTTGCCCTCTGGCGCCATCTAGCGACGTTTCTCGGAACTGCGGCATTCCAGGGAAGTTCCAAGTTCCGAAGAAAGATAACTTCCAGGAGCTTCCGGCCTAGCAGAGGGGCCAAAACCCACTAACCTCCTCACCAAACTGTTCCTCTACACCTGTTGTGTGACGGGCTATTTTGCTAGTGTATTTATAAAATCATTGCTACCCTGCCTTTCATCCCTCGCGGGTCCCCCATGGCAGCATACATCGTCATTTCAGAAATACAATATAATCAAAATAATAAGATGGATAAATGACTACAAAACAGAGCCAGCTAATATGCAGTTCTATAGCAGGGGCAACTCCCCTGCCACACACACATACCTTTACAGCAGTCCGAAAGCTTGGAAAAACAGGGGGTGAAATCTATATCACATGTCAGAAAGCAAATAGATTCACCCAGGCTTCATAAAGTAAGAAGTTCCACAATCTGAGTGTCACAGCTGAATTATTTAATATTTGATGTGAAGGTGCATGTATGTGTGTATGGAGAGAGAGAGGGGGCCCCCCTACATTTTTCTGCATGAGTAAAATAAGCAAGTTTGTTTATTTAAGTACAGCGTTTTTTGATAGATAAAATAGTAAATATGGACATAAGAGCAGCATATTTATTAGTTAGACATAAAATGAATGACTAATAATACTGCATCTTCTAGTCTAAAGATTCAGCCAGTACTGTTAAAGCATCTGTGGTCTAGCGACGTTTCTCGGAACTGCGGCATTCCAGGGAAGTTCCAAGTTCTGAGAAATAGTTTTTGCCCTCTGGTGCCATCTAGCGACGTTCCTCGGAACTGCGGCCTTCTAGGGAAGTTCCAAGTTCTGAGAAATAGTTTTTGCCCTCTGGCGCCATCTAGCGACGTTCCTTAGAACTGTGGCCTTCTAGGGAAATTCCAAGTTCTGAGAAATAGTTTTTGCTCTCTGGCGCCATCTAGCGACGTTCCTTAGAACTGCGGCCTTCTAGGGAAGTTCCAAGTTCTGAGAAATAGTTTTTGCCCTCTGGCGCCATCTAGCGACGTTTCTCGGAACTGCGGCCTTCTAGGGAAGTTCCAAGTTCTGAGAAATAGTTTTTGCCCTCTGGCGCCATCTAGCGACGTTCCTCGGAACTGCGGCCTTCTAGGGAAGTTCCAAGTTCTGAGAAATAGTTTTTGCCCTCTGGCGCCATCTAGCGACGTTTCTCGGAACTGCGGCCTTCTAGGGAAGTTCCAAGTTCTGAGAAATAGTTTTTGCCCTCTGGCGCCATCTAGCGACGTTTCTCGGAACTGCGGCCTTCTAGGGAAGTTCCAAGTTCTGAGAAATAGTTTTTGCCCTCTGGTGCCATCTAGCGACGTTCCTCGGAACTGCGGCCTTCTAGGGAAGTTCCAAGTTCTGAGAAATAGTTTTTGCCCTCTGGCGCCATCTAGCGACGTTCCTTAGAACTGTGGCCTTCTAGGGAAGTTCCAAGTTCTGAGAAATAGTTTTTGCTCTCTGGCGCCATCTAGCGACGTTCCTTAGAACTGCGGCCTTCTAGGGAAGTTCCAAGTTCTGAGAAATAGTTTTTGCCCTCTGGCGCCATCTAGCGACGTTTCTCGGAACTGCGGCCTTCTAGGGAAGTTCCAAGTTCTGAGAAATAGTTTTTGCCCTCTGGCGCCATCTAGCGACGTTCCTCGGAACTGCGGCCTTCTAGGGAAGTTCCAAGTTCTGAGAAATAGTTTTTGCCCTCTGGCGCCATCTAGCGACGTTTCTCGGAACTGCGGCATTCCAGGGAAGTTCCAAGTTCTGAGAAATAGTTTTTGCTCTCTGGCGCCATCTAGCGACGTTCCTTAGAACTGCGGCCTTCTAGGGAAGTTCCAAGTTCTGAGAAATAGTTTTTGCCCTCTGGCGCCATCTAGCGACGTTTCTCGGAACTGCGGCCTTCTAGGGAAGTTCCAAGTTCTGAGAAATAGTTTTTGCCCTCTGGCGCCATCTAGCGACGTTCCTCGGAACTGCGGCCTTCTAGGGAAGTTCCAAGTTCTGAGAAATAGTTTTTGCCCTCTGGCGCCATCTAGCGACGTTTCTCGGAACTGCGGCATTCCAGGGAAGTTCCAAGTTCCGAAGAAAGATAACTTCCAGGAGCTTCCGGCCTAGCAGAGGGGCCAAAACCCACTAACCTCCTCACCAAACTGTTCCTCTACACCTGTTGTGTGACGGGCTATTTTGCTAGTGTATTTATAAAATCATTGCTACCCTGCCTTTCATCCCTCGCGGGTCCCCCATGGCAGCATACATCGTCATTTCAGAAATACAATATAATCAAAATAATAAGATGGATAAATGACTACAAAACAGAGCCAGCTAATATGCAGTTCTATAGCAGGGGCAACTCCCCTGCCACACACACATACCTTTACAGCAGTCCGAAAGCTTGGAAAAACAGGGGGTGAAATCTATATCACATGTCAGAAAGCAAATAGATTCACCCAGGCTTCATAAAGTAAGAAGTTCCACAATCTGAGTGTCACAGCTGAATTATTTAATATTTGATGTGAAGGTGCATGTATGTGTGTATGGAGAGAGAGAGGGGCCCCCCCTACATTTTTCTGCATGAGTAAAATAAGCAAGTTTGTTTATTTAAGTACAGCGTTTTTTGATAGATAAAATAGTAAATATGGACATAAGAGCAGCATATTTATTAGTTAGACATAAAATGAATGACTAATAATACTGCATCTTCTAGTCTAAAGATTCAGCCAGTACTGTTAAAGCATCTGTGGTCTGTTTACCTGTAATATTATTTGCCAGTTACAAAAACTTCACTGCTTGAATTATACACCCCAAAGTGAACTTAGTAGAATTGTAGAATCGTGTTGGCAAAAGGAGGAATAAAATGCCAACAAATCCACCCTTTACATCCTATTATCTTTTGGTATGCTTACAGCTTGGTTGTAAAGTTTAAAGACATGAAATGGAAGTGGAACATCCAGCAAAAATACTTTATTTTGAAATGTTTTTTCTGCTTTTGTTATGGTGGAGGCATTTGAAAGTGTGATAAATCTTACTTTCCTTGCTAGGAATGCCCCTCTCTCACTGATACATCTCATTTTTTCCCCCAATCTGTTCTCTAGACTGTTTTTAACTTTGATTCATCAGAAGGAACATCTAGCTCAACTCTAGGGTGCTCAGTATCAAAGTATTATAAGGTAAGTGTTCAGAGACAGATTATCCACTCTAGGGCCTAATCTACACCAAGCATGATGTTACACTATGAAAGTGGTATATAAAAAGCAGGAGCCACACTACTGCTTTATAGCGGTATTGAAGTGCACTGACAACTGTTGGGGCCCATTGACACATACTTATATCCTGCTTGGTGTGGCTCCTGTCTTTTATATATACCGCTTTCATAGTGCAATATCCTGCTTGGTGTAGATTAGGCCTAGTTTACTTACGTTGCTGGAAAGTCAGGGACAGGATTTGCAAATCCTTATGGTGAGGTTTGAGTAGACTCACCAAGAAATGGTTCTTAGGTTTCAAGAAGATGAGGGCTATATGAACTCACTGTTCTTTAATTTAGTAACATTATAATTTTTTCATTTGTGAAGTATTGAAAAAGTCTCCTTTGTAAGGTATCACATTTCCAACGTTTACGCCATTCCTTGCTTGCGTAACCCTGCTTGTGATGCTCTGAAAACTCATGCTAGTTACTAATACTAACTGATCATGTATTTTGCTCGATTATATGGAAATACGAGTTCTCTGGTATCACTTGTGATGCTGGTAGTGTAAATTCCCTGTTCTTCCACTTCGGACTTATTAGTGCCACTTATTTGTTTAGGTTCATGTTGAAGTTTTTATCTTATTTTAGTGCAATTTAGGGGGGAAACTTATGTTGGCCCCATCTTAAAGTTTATTGTTTTTAATTACTCTTAATAAGTTGTTTCTTCCTTTTGCATAAGAACGCGTATTGGTCTGTAACTGCAATAAACAATTCAGTTCCAATTTGTTTAGGTCCATATCCACCCTGATACGAGTAATCAAAAAAGGAAGCAGAGAACAGACCTGTGGAATTCATCAGTAACAAAAAAACAAGGTGATGATATTGAGGTGTTGGTCAGTCCATGCAAATCTTTCAACCCAGTTTACTTCAGCTTAGATTATTGGTCTTAGAACGGGGGTTCCAGCAGTCTAATTGTCATTCAGCCAGGTCAGTTTCCACTAGTTTGTGTGATACCATTGTTAGGTCTGCAGTTATGCTGCATAATTGTGCTTCTAAAGTTGATTTTGTGATTGAATTAAGGATGGATGTGTACTCATCAGATTTGCACTTCTTGAACCTAAACGTGACTGGACTGCAATTTGCTACTGAAATCCCTATATTTCCAAAGCCTGTGATGCAGTTCACACACAAAAATGCGCACAAAATGCTTTATTCAATGGGGGGAAATGCATACATTTGCAAATGTGAGCTCAGATATGTATACGTTTGTAAAAATACATACCAAAAATGCCTTCCCCCCCCAAAAAATGTGTACAAATCATCATGCATGAGAATTTGAGCAAAGTTGACCTCGAGAGATTGGCTCTAGTTTGCAGGGACTGATTCTGTGCTTTGTTTTTGGCAACAGCTGGGGAGGCAGAGCTAGACAAAAACATAGCAAAACAATGGAATCTTCTCAAACTGGGGAGAGGCAACGAGTGGGGTACCGCAGGGCTCAGTCCTGGGCCCAGTGCTCTTCAACATTTTTATTAATGATTTGGACGAGGAGGTGCAGGGAACGCTGATCAAATCTGCAGATGACACAAAATTGGGTGGGATAACGAATACCCTGGAAGACAGAAACAAACTTCAAAGTGATCTTGATAGGCTGGAGTGCTGGGCTGAAAACAACAGAATGAAATTTAATAGGGATAAATGCCAAGTTCTACATCTAGGAAATAGAAACCAAAGGCACAGTTACAAGATTACAATAGCCGAGAGCTTCGGCTATTGGGCGGTATAAAAATGTAATAAATAAATAAATAAATAAAGATGGGGGATACTTGGCTCAGCAATACTACAAACGAGAAGGATCTTGGAATTGTTGTAGATCGCAAGCTGAATATGAGCCAACAGTGCGATATGGCTGCAAGAAAGGGAAATGCTATTTTGGGCTGCATTAATAGAAGTATAGCTTCCAAATCACGGGAGGTACTGGTTAGGCCTCATCTAGAGTATGGCGTCCAGTTCTGGGCTCCACAATTCAAGAAGGACGCAGACAAGCTGGAGCGTGTTCAGAGGAGGGCAACCAGGATGGTCAGGGGTCTGGAAATAAAGCCCTATGAAGAGTGACTGAAAGAACTGGGCATGTTTAGCCTGGAGAAGAGAAGATTGAGGGGAGACAGGATAGCACTCTTCAAATACTTAAAAGGTTGTCACACAGAGGAGGGCCAGGATCTCTTCTTGATCTTCCCAGAGTGCAGGACATGGAATAATGGGCTCAAGTTAAAGGAAGCCAGATTCCAGCTGGACATCAGGAAAAGCGTCCTGACTGTTAGAGCAGTACGACAATGGAATCTGTTACCTAGGGAGGCTGTGGGCTCTCCCACACTAGAGGCCTTCAAGAGGCAGCTGGACAACCCTCTGTCAGGGATGCTTTAGGGTGGATTCCTGCATTGAGCAGGGGGTTGGACTCGATGGCCTTGTAGGCCCCTTCCAACTCTGCTATTCTATGATTCTATGAATGGCGTGGAGATTAGTTGGTCAAAGTTTGGTAACCCTAGGTATTGGGCGGGAGCAGTCTTGACTGGGGTTGGGCCTTGGAGAAGTGGCTGGACCATCGGGTGCCCAAGGAGGATCTGGTAGACAGAAACTCTGACTGACAAGGGTCATGTTCCATCAGCAGATGCGCTAGGTAAAAAGGAGCACAGCAAAGGAGAGACTAATAGCACCTCGGACAGCGCTTTGCAGCCGCTACTAAGCTGGGGAAGTTCTTTATGAAACAAGCTGTTGTACCAGCGAGGAACTAGCAACAGTTGAGTGCTTAAGTTGGCCAGTCAGCTCAGGCGCCTCAAAAGCTCCACCTCCCTCTGGGTACTGACTGCAGCCTTAAAGGGCCCACACTCCTTTCTGTAGAGTTCAGTAGCCTTAAGCTCCTATGCAGCTGAATGACCTGAGCGGCTCTATCTGGGTTCTATCCCCGCTTGGCCATGGAAGCTCGCTGGGTGACTTTGGGCCAGTCACAGACTCTCAGCCCAGCCTACCTCACAGGGCTGTTTTTGCTGGGAGGATAAAATGGAGTGGAGGAGGAGGGTTATGTATGGCGCCCTGAGTTCCTTGGAGGAAAAAAGGCGGGATATAAATGTAATAAGTAAATAGATCAATATTAATAAATAAATACCCAGTGTTTCTGCCTGTCAGGTTGCTTGGTTTAAAATGAAGGAATATGTTTGGGTGGGTTCATCGTTCAGTAATTGCTTTCATTTCTCAAAATGTAGTGCTGTTGCAAAACATCTGATCCAGTTAAGGGACCAGTTATTGCCTCTCATTTACTGTCAGTTCCCAAACAAATTTTGAAGGATTAAAATTTCTGTGGTTGTCTCAGGTTCTTGAAACATATTTGCAGATACAGAAATTCTACCGATGCCCGTGAGATGCACTTATACAGTTATTTATTTATTGCATTTATATCCCGCCTTTTTTCCTCCAAGGAACCCAAGGCAGCATACATAATCCTCCTCTCCATGTTATCCTCACAACAACAACCCTGTGAGGGAGGTTGGGCTGAGAGTCTGTGACTGGCCCAAAGTCACCCAGTGGGTTTCCATGGCCAAGTGGGGACTAGAACCCGGATCTCCCGACTCCCAGTGCAACACTCTAACCACTATACCACACTATCTCTCTAAGTAGTACCCAGAAACACTGGGTTAGAGATAAGCTGCTCTTTTCTGAAGAATTTGTTGAATACGTATGCTTATTAGTATGTCAACATTATGTCACACACTTGGTATTAGTTACTTAAACATATTACAGCGTGAATTTGTTTGGCTGTTAACTTTACGATGTCATTGGCATCACTCAAAGCTATTTCCTCATAAAAAACACACTATTCCACAGTCATTGTAAGTAATTCTAGGGAAACAATATTTATTATCTGCCAGTTCTGAGTAGAGAGAAATACTGACCTGATTCACATGATTGCGACAGGGTTTAATTATTATTATTATTATTATTATTTATTTATTTATTTATTTATTTATATAGCACCAGGCCACAGTGCCTTAATTCTACCACAGGTGCCGGTTGCATTTCCCTAAATACCCTCACTGGTGCAGCTTGCCATGTCATCCAAACCTGAGTAGCATGGCTTGTTTGAAGGGACAGCAACCCTAAAATAAACCATGGATTGTTGCTGAAACCTGGCTAAGTCCAGGAGTACACCCAAACTTCAAGCCTGAGTCTTCAGAGGGAGCGTAACCCCATCCAGCACAGGTTGAATCCCTCTTCCCTGATCTGCCTTTTGACTAACTAGGAGCACCTTTGTCTTTTCTGGATTAAGCTTAAATTTGTTTGCCCACTTCCAGTCCATGACTGACATCAGACACCAATGATACAACAATAACAAACCAAAAATGAGGGAGGGGGAGAGAGAAAATGAAGGGATAATGAAAGAACATACCATAAAACATATCCGTGCACAGTAGCCATTTATATTACTCTTAATATAAAAAGAAAAAGAGAAAAATTAAGTGTTTAACACTTCCACTTCAAATTTATATGTTAATAGAAGCAGTCCATCTGTCTAAATAAGCAACCATATGAGATTGATGACTGTCGGAGATTCTTTCAAATGTATCAAAAGAACATCAGAAGTGCCCTGATGCTGGATCAGACCAAGGGTCGATCTAGTCCAGCACTCTGTTCACACAGTGGCCAACCAGCCATCGGCCAGGGACCAAGAGCAGGACATGGTGCAACAGCACCCTCCCACCCATGTTCCCCAGCAACTGGTACTCACAGGCTTACTATCTCGTATACTGGAGATAGCACACAACCATCAGGGCTAGTAGCCCTTGATAGCTTTTGCCTCCAGGAATTTCTCCAACCCCCTTTTAAAGCCATCCAAATTGGTGGCCATCACTACATCTTGTGGCAGTGAGTTCCATAATTTAACCATGCGCTGTGTGAAGAAGTCCTTCCTCTTATTTGGCCTGGATCTCCCACCAATCCGCTTCATGGGATGACCCCGGGTTCTAGTATTTTGAGAGAGGGAGAAAAATGTCTCCCTATCCACATTCTCCACACCATGCATAATTTTGAACACCTCTACTATGTCCCCTCAGCCTCCTCTTCTCCAAGCTAAACAATCCCAGTTGGTGTAACCTTCCCTCGTAGGGGAGATGCTCCAGCCCCTTAATCATTTCAGTTGCCCTTTTCTGCACTTTTTCCAGCTCTATAATATCCTTTTTTAGGTGTGGTGACCAGAACTGTACACAGTATTCTAAGTGTGGTCGCACCATAGATTTGTACAAGGGCAGTATGATACTGGCCGTTTTATTCTCAATTCCTTTTCTTATAATGCCTAGCATGGAGTTTGCCTTCTTTACAGCGACCACACCCTGGGTGGACATTCTCATCGAGCTGTCCACCACAATCCCAAGATCTCTTTCTTGTTCCATCACCACCAGCTCAGATCCCAATAAGCTATACTTGAAGTTGGTTTGTTGTTGTTGTTTTGCCTCAACATGCATCACCTTACACTTGCTTACATTGAATCACATCTGCCGTTTGGATGCCCGCTCTCCCAGCTTGGAGAGATCCCTTTGGAGCTCTTCACCATCCCTTTGTGTTTTAACAACCTTAAATAATTTGGTGTCATCAGCAAATTTGGCGTCTTCACTACTCACTCCTAATTCCAAGTCATTTATGAACAAGTTGAAAAGAATTGGTCCCAGTACCGATCCCTGCCCCTAATATTTTTTGAGTGATCATCTATGCAGACACACCACCCAATATCCTTCCGCACTATAGCTTCTACTTTTACCGTATTTCTTCGATTGTAAGACGCCATCGATTGCAAGACGCACACTAATTTCAGTACCACCAACAGAAAAAAAGCTTTGATTCTAAGAATAATAATCGCACCCACGATTATAAGACGCACCCCATTTTTAGAGATGTTTATATGGGGAAAAAAGTGTGTCTTAGAATCGAAGAAATATGGTATATACCTGTTTCTATGTGAGCTTCCAGTGATCTCCAAAGAATTGAGGGAAATAGATGTTTTCCTTATCCTTGTTAAAGTAAAATAGAAGGCTGTGGTTGAAAATAACAATACCGTATTTCTTCGATTCTAAGACGCACTTTTTTCCCTAAATAAACAGCTCTAAAAATGGAGTGCGTCTTAGAATCGATGGCGTCTTAGAATCGGAGCAATACGGTAAGAGGAAAAGAGGAAGCTCCTGCAGCAGCCTCGAGCCATGGAGCGAGGAGGAGCTGGGAGGGTAAGCGCCTGGGTTTTTGTTAGTCAAATTTATTCGTAAGTCCCATCGATTTATTATTATTATTATTATTTATTTATATAGCACCATCAGTGTACATGGTGCTGTACAGAGTAAAACAGTAAATAGCAAGACCCTGCCGCATAGGCTTACAATCTAATAAAATCATAGTAAAACAATAAGGAGGGGAAGAGAATGCAAACAGGTACAGGGTAGGGTAAGCAGGCACAGGGTAGGGTAAAACTAACAGTAGAAAGTAACAGTAGAAGACTGCACAACATCAAGTTTTAAAAGCTTTAGGAAAAAGAAAAGTTTTTAGTTGAGCTTTAAAAGCTGCGGTTGAACTTGTAGTTCTCAAATGTTCTGGAAGAGCGTTCCAGACGTAAGGGGCAGCAGAAGAGAATGGACGAAGCCGAGCAAGGACTTACTTGCGTGTCATCGTCCCCTGGTGCACAGACAAGTAAAGAGCAGGACTGGAGAGTTAAGCGTTTTAGCTCCTTAATCGCGTCTTCTTCTCTCTCTCCCCGCCCGAAAATATTGTTTACTCTTTGTTTCAATGCCCCCCTTCTTCCCGCGCAAACGGCTGTTTCATCTCTCACAGAGGGAAAAAAGAAAAGGACACAATCATTAGAAGAAAGCGCGGAGGGGTGGGAGGAGGTTGGCTGGGCGGTGAGGGAAGTATTTCTTCGATTCTAAGACGCACTTTTCCCCCAACTAAACATCTCTAAAAATGGGGTGCGTCTTAGAATCGATGGCGTCTTAGAATCAAAGAAATACGGTAGTACAATATGAGTGATAACACTCAACCACAAAGGTACTAAGAAAGTTTTATAGACGAATAATTCAAAAGATATCACAAATGTACAAAAGACAGGCATATAGATAACATTTACAAGATGTTCATCAAACATTCATAATGAAGCCTACAATAAGTTGGCATCCATTAAACATTCATGACAAGAATCAATGATCTCATAAATATGTGTCTAATAGATAATTTTATAAAGCGTCTAATATAATAAAGTGTCTAATAGTAGTCCGGTACAGGTTCTGTTTTGATAATTCTTCGTCAGTCGGACGCAAACTGGTTCACAAAAGGAGCCACGGCTATACATTTAGAGTGGAACCCTCCAAGGTTTATCACCATATCATTTTCACGTCTTCAAGCCGTCAGGTAAAGCTCTCAATTGTATACTCTAAATGTATAGCCGTGGCTCCTTTTGTGAACCAGTTTGCGTCCTACTGACGAAGAATTATCGAAACAGAACCTGTACCGCAGTACTGTTTATTATATTAGGCGCTTTATTATATTAGACGCTTTATGAAATTATCTATTAGACGCATATTTATGAGATCATTGATTCTTGTCATGAATGTTTAATGGATGCCAACTTATTGTAGGCTTCATTATGAATGTTTGATGAACATCTTGTAAATGTTATCTATATGCCTGTCTTTTGTACATTTGTGATAGCTTTTGAATTATTCGTCTATAAAACTTTCTTAGTACGTTTGTAGTTGAGTGTTATCACTCATACTGTACTTTCCTTATCCTTGTGACAGCCTCGAGTCAGGAGATTTCTGGGGGAAGGGGCTAGAATGCACTCTAAATCTCTAGGGGTTCCCAGAATACTGCTCTATGAAGGCCCCATATGTGTCAAAAGGTTGTGACTTGCAGGTATCTTCTCCCAAGGATACTGTGCTGCAAAAGAAGCGGAGAAGCGGATGGAGTGGTGCACACGTGGTGGTGGACAGTGTGCAAGTGGGACACAGTGTCCACTTGCAGTAGCCTTATTGCATAGTGCTCTTTTCTCTCAAACCACTGAAGAGCGCTTTAACATTTTGCCTTGGTGTTTTATTTGATACAGGGAAGGTCTTAAGCTATTGGTGCTTCAGTCCTGGGTACAGCATGCAGGAGCTAGTTCGCCAGGGAGTCCGGACAATCATTCTGACGAGCGGGACGCTCTTCCCCATTTCCTCTTTTACTATGGAAATGCAGATGTAAGTCTTTTTCCTTTGTGAGTATGAAAAGGCAGCTAAGTTAAAGTACAGTGGAGGCAACTCCTACGCTGGGTTGGAATGAAATTAACATATGTCTGGATTGCACTGAAAGAGGCATGTTTACAGCGGTGGCCAAAATGGTGGACACTTTTTGAAATTTTCATGTTTTGCAACTTTGCATGCTTATAGAAAATGTTCTGTTTCACGAAATTCAAATATATCGATTGAAAGACAATTTAATGCTGAATTCAATACAAAAAACAGAATGCAAATATCTGCAGTACAAAAGAAGTTATGCTTGCTTTAGTCTAAAAATGAACAGGTGTGATTGAGTAAAGAAGCGGATTTATTTATTTATTTATTTATTACATTTCTATGCCGCCCAATAGCCGGAGCTCTCTGGGCGGTTCACAAAAATTAAAAACATTCAAAGTATAAAGCCACAGTATAAAACCATAATATAAAATACAATATAAAAGCTCAACCAGATCAAAACAGCAGCAATGCAAAATTACAAATTTAAAACACCAAGTTAAAATTTATTTATAGACTGTTAAAACGCTAGGAGAATAAAAAGATCTTTACCTGGTGTCTAAAGGCATATAATGTAGGTGCCAAGAGAACCTCCTTAGGGAGCTCATTCCACAGCCGGGGTGCCACAGCAGAGAAGGCCCTGCTCCTGGTAGCCACCTGCCAAACTTCCTTTGGCAGGGTCACGCGGAGAAGGACCCCTGAGGATGACCTTAGGGTCCAGGCAGGTACATATGGGAGGAAGCGTTCCTTCAGATAGCCTGGCCCCAAGCCATTTAGGGCTTTAAATGTTAATACTAGCACTTTGAATTGGGCCCGGACCTGGACTAGCAGCCAATGAAGCTGGAAAAGGACTGGTTTGATATGGTCTCTTCGGCCAGGCCCTGTTAGTAACCGTGCTGCCCTGTTTTGTACCAGTTGAAGTTTCTGGACCGTTTTCAAAGGCAGCCCCACGTATAACGCCTTGCAGTAATCCAAATGAGAGGTTATCATAGCATTGCAAACCCTACTGGCCAATCACAGTCCTTGTTCTGGGGACCAATCCCATGGCAGTAGCTGCGATACATCGTGTTTCAAGTTGGGGAAAGTCAGCTTTGCAATTTGTTCTCTGACTGAAGCGCAGTTGGAGATTGTGTCAATATTTGAAGTATTTCTCAAATTAAAAGTATACGTACGTACATCATAAATAGAGCAGTGGCACAATAGAAAAGAGTTGATTGGACACCCAGGAAAAGAAGCAGGATTGTTGTATTACGTGAATCAGGTCTTTCAATTGATATATCAACATTTGAATTTCGTGAAACAGAACATTTTCGATAAGCATGCAAAGTTGCAAAACATGAGAATTTCAAAAAGTGTGGTGTCCACAATTTTGGCCACTGCTGTATGTTTAAGGGTGCTATTGCCCTTCCAGTTTCCTGCTAAAGTGTGGTGCCTTTGTTCTCTCATATGTGGGATACGTTTGACCAAATATTGAAGAAACACAAGCTCTTGTCCACCACTGTTCTCATGCTTATTGTGATACAAGCTGAGCCCTGGCACACCAGTGTTCTACCAGTCTTGGGGCCAGTTTTATTATATGTGTCAGTGCTGCTGGGAAACCTTCAGTCATGTTTCCCCAAACCTCCCGCCTTATTGGGAGACAATAAATCCACATAATCCTCGAAGCTTTATTCAGGCAATAAACATCTCTTCCCACCTGAAGAGAGTCTAACCTGTAGGAACTTTCCTCTAGGCAGAACTATGCAAACTAAGCAAGACAATTGTCCTGTCAAGAAAAAGGGAAAACCTTTTCCCGGAACGCTTTAACTTCAAGGAAACTGGTTCTAAAGAAGCCTTTGGCGGGAAGCTAGCCAGGCCGACCTTCTCTCACCTTCCTTTAGCTCCGCCCGTTTGAGTCTGCGGCGGACTCTAGGCTCCGCTAGCCCTGAAGAAGAATACTGATACTGAATACGTTTTCAGTGATCAGATCTGGCGAAGGTTCATTCCCAGCTGGCGAAGAGCCCATGAGAGTCACCTCCCCCACTTCCCGTGTAGGCTGGCACATTTCTGGCGCTGTCTCTTCTGCTTCAGAATCTGATTCCGATTGATTGCCTGAAACTCCTTCCCCCAGCCTAAGGGGAACGGGCCCAGTCATGACACCTCCTCCCTCTGAATTATTTGGAATTGAACCATGTTTTAAGTTGTCTCCTGGGCTTACTTATTTGGCATAGTTTAGAAGTGATACCGGAATGTGGGAGAGCTCCAAATGGGGTGGTAAGTGACCCACACAGAGAATTTTAACTTCTGAGATGCATTTTCTCTTTGGGTGTGCCTAGGTGGAGGTTTTGATGAATTGCATATCAGTCCATCTTTGTTCAGAGTAACAGATATTCTGCTCTTGAGGCTGCTGTGCTATAGGGTTAGGGCTCATTCTTTAAATGTGCGCCTGATTGTAGAATCCACCGTTTTGCTTGGTCTTGGTTTGTCAGTGGCAAATTTTAATCTGCACATACTTTGTTTTGGGGAAATTATGCCTTTCCAAATCACCCTGTATCACCTGAGCCAATAATCTGCCTGATATCCCTGGATAATCTGTGTGTGTGTGTGTGTGTGTGTGTGTGTGTGTGTGTGGCGTAAGGACATATTTAGGCGCATATATATTTTTAAAAGCTTTTCTACCTATTTTGCTATGATCCTGGATGACTAGAAGTATCGTAGAATAGCAGAGTTGGAAGGGGCCTATAAGGCCATCGAGTCCAACTTCCCGCTCGATGCAGGAATCCACCCTAAAGCATACCCGACAGATGGTTGTCCAGCTGCCTCAGTAGAATGCAGGCTCCCAGATCTCTTGAATACAGAAAGGCAATTCATGCCGCTTACAACAAGGGCAGATTGCTAAAATAGAGCTGGGAACAGGAAAATGGTTAGTCAAGTGGGAAACCTACTTGCTTGCAGGTGAGAACAAAGCTGGTATCCAGTTTGGCATCCAAAGTGTGTTTGCATTAACATTCTAGCTGACATTGGAAAATAGTCCTACTGTTCATGGTTAAGCCACGAAGCCCGTAGGATTAACACACTGGAAATACCCATAGAACTAATACGTTGGTCCTTTCCTTTAGACCATTTCCAGTTTGTTTGGAAAACCCGCACGTTATCGATAAACACCAGATTTTGGTTGGGATCATCCCTAAAGGACCTGATGGAGGTCTGCTGAGCTCCACTTATGAAAAAAGGTAATTGCTTTTTGTGTAATAAGAGCCCCCTCTTTTTTGAGTGCTTTCTGACTTGGTCATTCGGTCAGCCCCCATCTCGCCCTCAAATTCTACATTTGTGGCTTGTGGGAGTAAAACAGCAAAATTCAGACATAATGGTTCCCTATTATGACAGTGAGTCATGGTGCGCTTTGGGCCCTTCTGTTCTTATTGAATCACTGCTGAAGCCTACAGCACCTGGTATTCCCAGGCGGTCTCCCATTCAAGTACTAACCAGGCCTGACCCTGCTTAGCTTCTGAGATCAGACGAGATCAGGTGTGTTCAGGGTAGTACGGCCATAGGCCACTACTGAAGCCAAACTACACATGGCAACAGAAAATCTATGTTCAGATCTCCTGCTGCTTTAACTGCTTCTGCAGTGGTCCCAGACTGGGCCTTCAACTCTGGGTTAGTTTAACCTTTCCCCCCCTTGTGCCATTTTCCTTACGAGAATCTGCCAGTCCTCTTCACCCGAAGCTGGTATTTTGCTGTGCTGGCAAAATATACAAGTACTTTTACGTGTGTGTTCTCATTCTCTCCCCTTCTTTCCACCCCTGTGATCATTGAGCTTGGTTTTAAGCTTTTGTTGAAGTTCCTTAGATATTTCACTTGAGGAGGAAGGGCATTTGGGTGGGAACTCTCATTTTAACCTGGTCCTTAAGTTGTCAGTCTTGGTGATAGTCACTGTGGTGATCTCTGTCTGAGTGAAATATCTAAGGAAATTCAACAAAAGCTTGAAACCAATCTAAAACCAAGGAAAGCACGTTAAGGCTGCTGAAAGTTTGGTAAACTGTATTTCACCGAACTGGAAAATGAACATTATTCTAGACTGTTGACTTCACAGCATGAGTAGGAGTTTTATTTAGATATCGCAGTTCTCAGTGGGGACGCCTGAAAGAAAAAGAAGAAGCTGAGGATCTTTTAGCTATTGTTTTATATTTCAGCAGCTCGTGTTTTTACTTCAACTCCCGGGGAAGGATTTTTATCCGAAACACATAGTTGAGCGTACTGAAGAAGAGTTTATTTAAAGATGAGATTGGCAGCAAGTGCAAACCCAGCCTTTCTCAAGTCAGTGTTTCACTTCCTGGGCCGTTAAGACTATCAAACTGTCATATGAGCTGGCTTATATGACATGCCCACTTTTTCTGTGTTCAATGAGTCTGTTTTTAATAGTTTGTAGCTTGTTATAAATAAGCCTAGGATTTAGCAGCGATAGGTTTTAGCAGCAAATTCAAAGAAATAGTAGGGATTTGGTTTTTTTCTGTGAATCAGTCTTAGCTAGAAGACTGTGGGAAAACACTGGGGGCAGAGAATGAGAAATTGTGGGAGTCATGTCTGATGGTAAAGTAAGATTAGTTTAGTGCCTTTGGTAAACCTAGACTGCTTGTGGTTTAACATTGTTAACCAGTTACCAACACATGGAAGCTGGGTGTTGATGGGGTTTTCCTTTCTCCCTTTCATTTGCAGATTTTCAGTGGAATGTCTGTCTTCTCTTGGGAAAACAATAGGTAAGACGAAAAGTGTCTTGCTACAACTTATGACTAAAGTCGATAGTGGAACAGGTAGCTTTCCGTCTTGAAGCAGCTGGGAGCTAAAATACCAGAATAGACAAAAGTTAAGGATGAAGTAGACAGGAGCAATAGAATAGGCTGCAGTTGGCCATTGCACAGTTAACAACAAGCTGATAGGACAAACAACATCAAAAGGAACCAGGTGATTATAAAGTGGGTATAATTACAAATAAACACCCAACACATGATGCCGTTATTATACAAGGTATAGTTACAATTGTGGGGGTTAGTAGAATGACGATAGATGTTTGTTGCCGTGGTCTCTGCGTTGTATCCCATTTCATTGCTTCCTCAATACCAAATTGAAACCAAAACAGTTGTCTGTTGAGTCAACACTTCATATTCATTTCACATTCATGGAAGGCAGCTGAAGTTATTCCCCAACTTCTGATACGTGTCTTCTAAACCACTGTTACTCAGTATGAACCTTCTAAGTTCTTTATATGAAGAATTTCCCAAGGGTTTTTTTTTAATCTCCCAGAAAAGACGAAGTAGGAATCTCAGTGACAAACAGCGAGTTTGAGCTGCTGCTCATAAAATGTGACAGAATAGAGGCCTTTTATGGAATGATTAGATTCAGCTGCCCGTCTGTCTTAAAGTGATTCAGGGTGTAATCCTCCGGCGATGCCCAAAAGCCTCCGAATTCAGAGGCTTACAGGCATCCTAGCCTTCCTGTTTCTCTCACTGCATTTTTGCTAGAGAGACTTTTTCACCCGTCTAGCAGGGGCTCTATGGAGGGGGAGGGGGGCTGAGAGCCATATCGACACACCCTCGTTACACTCTTTACACCCTCTCTGAGGTCGCCTTTGCAACCTGTGCTGGATAGGATGAAGGACCCTACCCAGCGCAGGTTGAATCCCTATTCCTTGATCTGCCTCTCAGCTAACTCGAAGTATCCCTGTTTTGTTTGGATTAAGCTCCAATTTGTTCATCCTCATCCAGGCCAAGTTCTAAATCAGACGCTGAACCTGTTTAGATCTGAAGAGGTAAATCAATGTTGTAAATGAATGAATAAATATACAATAGTGCCTCGAAGTCCCATCTCAGACAGACACCTCAAAAGGATACCATGGTGAATGGTATCAAAAGCCACGGAGAGGTCCAGCAGAACCAGCAGGGAAACATACCTCCTGTCCTGTTCCTGATGTCGATGGTGACCAAAGAAGTCTCTGTCCTAGAACCTGGTCTGAAACCAGATTGAAAGGGATCTTGATAACCTGCCTCATTTAGAAACCCCTGGAGCTGAGTTGCCACCTCACAATGCAGTACTTTGCCCATTTCAGGTTCTGGAGGAGTTCCACGATCTATCTTGTCTGCCAGACATTTCCTGAGAGCTTTGTCATCAAATGCTTAGCCAGAATAACCTCTGGTGTCAGGCAAGGATAGCTCATAGCATCAGATAGATCTGATGACTAAGGAAGCCCCGTTCTGAGATATATCCATTTTGCTGCTTAATATTATTTATACAGCGCGGGGGAAGGGGGTAGGCCAGAGAAGCAAGGATGGAATGTGAATAAATGTAGTTAGCTGGAGTTGGGCTTCATTACAGCTAGTGATGAGGATGAAGGAATTAAGCCAAAGGCTTTGGGGAAAAGAGTGAGCTGGAGAGAGATGAGGAATATCGTGGAAGAAATTCCAAATATAATGGGCAGCAAGGGGGAAAAGGGTGGAGTTACTTGAAAGCCAAAGACCGTTGTGTGGATGATTATGATAGAACTAGAGCAGCCAAGTCTGCAGCCAGGCATGTATTTTAGGTAATTACAACATTTATATGTGAGAATAACAGTGGCAAAGAGTACGTGAGGAATGGGAGGGGGGAAATCAGAGAGCCTAAGCACTGCTTGGATACTTATTTATTTATTTATTACATTTCTATACCGCCCAATAGCCGGAGCTCTCTGGGCGGTTCACAAAAATTAAAAACATTCAAAGTATAAAACGACAATATAAAACCATAATATAAAATACAATATAAAAGCTTAACCAGATAAAAACAGCAGCAATGCAAAATTACAAATTTAAAACACCATGTTAAAATTTATTTATAGACTGTTAAAATGCTGGGAGAATAAAAAGGTCTTCACCTGGAGGGAGCTCATTCCACAGCCGGGGTGCCACAGCAGAGAAGGCCCTGCTCCTGGCAGCCATCTGCCTCACTTCCTTTGGCAGGGGCTTGCAGAGAAGGACCCCTGAGGATGACCTTAGGGTCCTGGCAGGTACACATGGGAGGAGGCGTTCCTTCAGATAGCCTGGCCCCAAGCCGTTTAGGGCTTTAAATGTTAATACCAGCACTTTGAATCGGGCCCGGATCTGGACTGGCAGCCAATGAAGCTGGAAAAGGACTGGCGTGATGTGGTCTCGTTGGCCAGTCCCTGTTAGTAACCCTACCAGGGTTACTAACTGTTTTGCCCTGTTCTGCCCTGTTTTGTACCAGTTGAAGTTACTGATGTTGAAGTTACTGGATACTGATGTGAGGCTGAACTTAGACTCAATATGCATGTATGTGTTTTATTGCAGGAAATCTTGTCCGAATCATCCCACATGGGCTGCTTGTGTTCTTCCCTTCATATCCTGTCATGGATAAAAGCCTGGAGTTTTGGAAAGTAGGTTTCCAGATTTAGGATAAGATCAGATCTTGGCACTTAGGATTGTTTCCCCTTAGGTGTTGTGCGGAGGTATCAAAATTGTTATATTGTTAGTTTCACTTGCCAGACGTGAGGCCTGTTTAGAGGAGTACAATAGCATTGGACTTGAGCAAATGTGTGCACAAGTTGGGCAGACGGTGTGGAAGTTGTAAGGTTGTTCCATGGAAGGCATGTCTAGGCCTGGGGAGGGGGACGATCTTGCGATATGGTGACCACCATGATATGGTGGCGCGTGACGTCCCGGGAGGAAGAGGGCGTCGCACCCGCCATTTTGGGTTTTTTTCCCTCTTGAAAGTGAGTGCACGAGCGCTCCAGCGATACAGAGGTGTTGGTGCGGAAATGCAGACTTCCTATCCTGTAGGTATTTTAACTCACCCACTCCCCTTCTCCCTCCCCCTCTCTGTTTCCCTAGGAGCATGATTTTACGAAAAAAATAGAAGCCGTGAAACCAATGTTTGTGGAACCAAGAAACAAAGGGACATTCACAGAGGTTGGCAAGACTTTAACAGTTATTCATTCTGGTTTTTCTAAGAACTTGCTCCACTCTTCTTTCAAAAACACTACAGAGCCATTCTTTGGGGGAGGTCTCTTTCAGTTACTAGGATTATTTTGGTGTGGTTGGTTGGTTGCATTCCTTCTGCGCCGCATTTCTGGAACCAACCAACCAAGACGTTTGGTTATTTTACTATTGGATATGTTACTCTTGGCTCAGTACAGTTTTGTTGTATCTTTGAAAGGGTTTTACTTAGTATTTGGGGTTGGCTAAAGGTCTAATTTATTTTTCTCTTCTGAAATAACATCACGAGCAATAACAGGAGCATCTTACAGATTGGGTTCTCCAAGGGAAGAGGCAAAGGAGAGGAGTAGGGGATTGGGAGCTGGATCCACATTTATAACATTTATTAAGGGTGCAATCCTATGCATGTGTATATAGGGGGGAAGTCCTAAAACTCCCAGCATTCTCCACCCAGCCATGCTGGCTAAGGAATGCTGGCAGCTGTAGGAATTCGTTCCGTCCAAACTTGCATAGGATTGTGCCCTAAGTGAGGTTAATCCGATTGGTTCTTTTGTTGTATGTCTTGGCTACAAGTTCTATAAGGGCAGGCTGCTCAAACATCTTTGCGTATTATTCCACCTAGATAGTGTGGACGATGTCCACCTGCAAGCTGTTCATTGGACGAGATTGTGGAAAGGTCCTCAGCCCACAGAATGATGGTGTGTTTCTCAGAAAGCTGCTGCTTTCGATGGGAGACAAATGACGAGGCCTGCTAGGTAATCCACAAAGCTTTTATTAAGCAGCAAACATCTCTTCTACCTGAAGAGAGAGTCTAATCTCTTGGAAATTTCCCCTTAGGCAAAACTATGCAAACTAAGCGAGACAATTGTCCAACCAAGGAGAATAGGAAGCCCTTCCCAAACGCCCGTAACTTCAGAGAGCCTGGTGTGGAGGCAGGTTCTGGCGTAATCGAACTGACTTTCTCACACCTTCCTTCCGCTCTGTGCGTTTGAGCTTCCGGCGGTCCCTAGCATCACTAGCTTGTTGGGGTGCTCTCCTCCGGAAGAAGGCTCACTTCCCACTGAGTGTGTAGGATTTGGCCTTGAGGAGATTAGCTCTGGAGAGGACTGACTCCCAGCTGGTGAATCGCCCATGAGATTCCTCCCCCACTGGTACAGGCTGGCTGGTGTCTGGCGCTGCCTCGTCTAGGTCTGAATTTGATTCTGATTGATTACCTGAAACACCTTCTCCCAAAACAGGGGCAGTAGGGTTAGACATGACAGATGGAATGGGAGCTTTTATCTTTCCATTTTTGCAAGGTGAGACACTTGGCAGCCAATGCTGCGAAGAGAATCCCATTTCCCATATCTTTACCAAGGTAGTTAATGTTACAGTGATAGATCTGATCCTCCTCAAGTCTCGGCAAGGCTAAATCCCTTCTCTCCATCTCCTTCTGGTTGTCTAACCAAACCAATAGGACAGACAAAAGTGATTCCGTGCAGATTAGTCAGTTGCACACAGTCCTCTCTGCAGTACTGCTCAGATGTTTCTCAGATCTGAGAGTGGTCCAATTGCTGAACAGGGAGGAGATCCTTTACTGAGCACAGCTGGGCCAGCTTGGAGTATCTCCTAGCTTTGGGAAGCTGTGCAGAAACAGAAAGGCATGAACTATAGTGACAGCTGCCTTGAATATCTCTGATTAGGAATCATAGAATCATAGAATAGCAGAGTTGGAAGGGGCCTACAAGGCCATGAAGTCCAACCCCCTGCTCAATGCAGGAATCCACCCTAAAGCATCCCTGACAGATGGTTGTCCAGCTGCCTCTTGAATGCCTCTAGTGTGGGAGAGCCCACCACCTCCCTAGGTAACTGATTCCATTGTCGCACTGCTCTAACAGTCAGGAAGATGGGGTATAAATATTTTAAATACACACACACACAGACACGCACACACCGGATCTTACAAAGTCAGGAGGGATGCTAAGGACCTCCTTGAGATGGTACACATCTGTGTGTGACTTGATTGTTCTGCCCCAGCATCCTCTGGGGCAAGTGAGCACAACTGCTTGGGGTATACACTGAGGGCATGGCTAGATGAGGTGATATCCCGGTGATCACCTTGGGATCGTCCCTGTGGTTCCACATGACACACAGGGAATCCCAGGAGCAGGGAGGAATGATCTGGCTTCAGTTGTCCATGCTCTGGTAACCTCCAAGTTAGATTACTGCAATGCACTCTATGTAGGGCTGCCTTTGAAGACGGTTCGGAAGCTGCAGCTCATGCAAAATGCAGCGGCCAGATTGATTTCTGGAACCAGAAGGTTCGACCATATAACACCTGCTCTGGTCCGCTTGCACTGGCTGCCTGTATGTTTCCGAGCCCAATTCAAGGTGCTGGTTTTGACCTATAAAGCCTTACATGGCTTGGGACCACAATACCTGATGGAACGCCTCTCCCGACATGAATATACCTGGTTACTACGTTCAACATCTAAGGTTCTCCTCCGGGTGCCTATTCCGAGAGAGGCTCGGAGTGGGGCAATGAGGGACAGGGCCTTTTCGGTGGTGGCCTCCAGACTATGGAATGATCTCCCTGACGAGGCTCGCCTGGCACCAACGCTGCTATCTTTCCGGCGCCAGGTTAAGACTTTCCTCTTTGCCCAGGCATACGGCGGCACATCTTAATCACCCACATGTTTAGTTTTTTTTAACGGTTTTTAATGCTTTATGTGTGTATGTTCTGTGTTTTAGAATTTTAAATTTTGTATATTCGTTTTTATCTTAATTTTAGAATTTCTGTCAACCGCCCAGAGAGCCCTGGCTATGGGAGCGCTATATAAGTGCAATAAATAAATAAATAAATAAAATCCCTCCCTTGGCCCGGGATATCGCCATACCCTTTTAGCCCGCTTTTTCCACGGTCTCGGGATAATCCTGAGACTGCGGAACATGTGGCCAGGCATCATGGATTGTCCCAGCTCCTCGCGAGTAACCGAGGAGGTGGGGTGGGGTGGGGTGGGGTGAGTGGGGAATATTTTTTTATTTAAAAAATTGCGTTTGAGCGCTCGTGCGCTCCTTCTCCTTCAAAAAACAAAACAAAATGGTGGGCGCGGCGTCCTTTTCCTCCTGGGATGTTGCACGCCGCGTGTAGACAGAGGGGGACATCTGGCGATAACCATATCACAAGATCCTCCGCCCTCCGTTGCGCTGGACCCGGTAGGTCTACCCATGCCCTGAGTCTTGCCCAAACTCCATGTTGGACCACCCCCCACTCACCCCTCTCTCTCTCTGCCCTTTGCCCGTCCACTTGTTCTTGCTTAGGGCCTTGTACTCTGGTGTGTCACTCTGGCTTCTCTTAATGTTTTGTTGATGCTTGAGATTCATGGTCATCTGGGACGTTACAAGTACCCAGTCATCACCTTGGCCTACATCCTAAGAACTGTACAACTAGTTCCAAGTATCCAAGAGAGCTGTGGGACACGTGTCTTAAACAGCAGCCACACCCTTCCCCATGTCATATGTCAGGTTTGTGTTGACACAGAGGAGAACTTCGAAAAATAGTTTGAAGTTGGAGTCAAGGGGGAAAGTAAGCCTTAACTGTTTCCTGCTGTAGCTCCCACCAAGGTTGTTTTACAAATGCTTCCCAAAAAACAAAGTGAACCAAAGGATGGGCTTCCTACTAAAAGGACAAGAGATTCAGTTGCTCGTGCTTCATTTCCATTGAAATGAGCTGGATATATGCAAGGAGGTACAGTATGTGCTTTTTAATAAGTTTGTTTATGAACATGCAGCTACTCATAAAACATTCTATTCTGCCTGGGCATGGTAATGGACTGGATGAGGGCTAATAAACTGAAACTCAATCCAGACAAGACGGAGGTGCTGTTAGCGGGTGGTTCATCTGTCCGGCGAGGTGATGTTTGCCCTGTCCTGGACGGGGTTGCACTCTCCCTAAAAGATCGGGTCCGTGGTTTGGGGGTGCTCTTGGATCCAGAACTGTCACTTGAGGCACAGGTGAACTCAGTGGCAAAGAGCACCTTTTATCAGCTTAGGCTGATATACCAACTACGCCCTTATCTGGACAGAGATAGCCTAGCTACAGTGATCCGTGCTCTGATAACCTCTCGTTTGGATTACTGCAATGCGTTATATGTGGAGCTGCTTTTGAAAACGGTCCGGAAACTTCAACTGGTACAAGACAGGGCAGCACGTTTACTAACAGGGACTGGCCGACGAGATTACATTACGCCAGTTTCCAGCTTCATTGGCTGCCAGTCCAGGTCCAGGCCCGATTCAAAGTGCTTGTATTAACATTTAAAGCCCTAAACGGCTTGGGGCCAGGTTATCTGAAGGAACGCCTCCTCCCATATGTACCTGCCCGGACCCTAAGGTCATCCTCAGGGGTCCTTCTCTGCGAGCCCCCGCCAAAGGAAGTGAGGCAGGTGGCTACCCGGAGGGGAGGGCCTTCTCTGCTGTGGCACCCCGGCTGTGGAATGAGCTCCCTAAGGAGGTTTGCTTGGCACCTACATTATATGCCTTTAGACGCCAGGTGAAGACCTATTTATTCTCCCAGCGTTTTAACAGTCTATAAATAAATTTTAACTTGGTGTTTTAAATTTTTAATTTTGCATTGCTGCTGTTTTCATCTGGTTGAGCTTTTATATTGTATTTTATATGATGGTTTTATACTGTTGTTTTATACTTTGAATGTTTTTAATTTTTGTGAACCGCCCAGAGAGCTCCGGCTATTGGGTGGTATAGAAATGTAATAAATAAATAAATAAATAAATAAAATATTCAGCATCTCAGTAGATCCATAAATAAACCCACCAATCCCCGGGTTTTCTTTTCTTTTCCAGATTGTCCTAAAGCTCATCTTTCATCTTTATTTAGTTATTTATGTATAAAATACTATGCCTTAAATTGAAAGATGGTTTTCCACCCCCACATTTTCTGAATGAAATTTAAAATAAATAAATATAATTAAATCGAATGTCGTCTGAGCAAATGTCCTGATCCTTTCTACTTCCCATGCCTCCCTCCCCCACCCCCAGAATCTCCTCCAGAGGGTCCCCCAATCCTCTAGAGCAGTCTTCCTCAACCTAGGGTGCTCCAGATGTGTTGGACTGCATCTCCCAGAATGCCCCAGCCAGCTGGCTGGGGCATTCTGGGAGTTGTAGTCCAACACATCTGGAGTGCCCCAGGTTGAGGAAAGCTGCTCTAGAGTCTAGACAGATTTGGGGGAACACACATAGGGGATGCAGAAGGGAGGGTAAATGTCTTCTGTCTCAGGTTTCAGTTCCACAAGGGGAAGGATATCCGTGGATTCAAGGCTGTATATTTCCTGTTTGTATTGCCTTGAACATAATTCGTGAAATCATGAGATATATGAGCACTGAAGGTTCTTTGTTTTCTCTTCCATGGAAGCTGATGTCATTCAGCGGCTGCCACAACAGATTTGCCAATCTCTCATAATAAGGAATGGCTCCTTTATTTAACACCTAATCAGCAGAGTTTTAGTAAACAGGGTTATGCACCATATTTTTTATATGCGTCAGTAAAAGGTGTATTGCTAGTCTTTCTGTTTTCATTGATTTTTTTCCCCCTCCTAGGTCATTGATGCCTATTATGAAAAGATTGTCTGTCCCAAGTCCAACGGCGCTGTGTTTTTGGCTGTTTGCCGGGGGAAGGTATGTTTCTGAAAGTCGGGCTGCATACAGGAGATAATTTTTGCAGAGCAATGGGGCAAACGTTCCTATTTAAATAATTTGTTACCCTGCTCTTCAATTGAGAGGATTCTCAGCGCAATTTAAAACCGCTAACAATAGCATCAATAAAGCAAAAGAACTATCAGAATACATTTAAAAATAATACATTAAAAAAACACCCAGCACTGTGTAACTAGCAGGAGCAAAGTTAAAACTGGCAAATCTCAAAGGCCTGGGGAAAATGTTTTCTACCTGGTGCCATAAGAATAATTTTGTTCTTTATTCGTTCAGGCCATTGAGTCCAACCCTCTGCTCATTGCAGGAATCCACCCTAAAGCATCCCTGACAGATGCTTGTCCAGCTACCTCTTGAAGGCCTCTAGGGTGGGACAACCCACAACCTCCCTAGGTAACTGATTCCATTGTCGCACTGCTCTAACAGTCAGGAAGTTTTTCCTGATGTCCAGCTGGAATCTGGCTTCCTTTAACTTGAGCCCGTTATTCCGTGTCCTGCACTCTGGGAGGATCGAGCAGAGATCCTGGCCCTCCTCTGTGTGACGACCTTTTAAGTATTTGAAGAGTGCTATCATGTCTCCCCTCCATCTTCTCTTCTCCAGGCTAAACATGTCCAGCTCTTTCAGTCTCTCTTCATAGGGCTTTGTTTCCAGACCCCTGATCATCCTGGTTGCCCTCCTCTGAACACGCTTCAGCTTGTCTATGTCCTTCTTGATTTGTGGAGCCCAGAACTGGACACAATACTCTAGGGCCTTAGCTAGACCTAAGGTTTCTCCTGGGATCGTCCCGGGGTTGTCCCTGCCTGCTCCCGGGATCCCCTGTGTGTCATTTACATGAACAGGGATGACCTGGGATCCTGGGATAAACCTTAGGTCTAGATGAGGCCTAACCAGGGCCCAATAGAGAGGAACCAGTACCTCCCGTGATTTGGAAGCTATACTTCTATTAATGCAGCCCAAAATAGCATTTGCCTTTCTTGCAGCCATATCGCACTGTTGGCTCATATCTCCTTTTTACCATTTGAAAACTGTGTGGAGCTTCTTTGAGTTAGGATATAGCCTTTGAGGAAATGGGCATTCATTTTTGGAAAGACCCTAACCCCACCCCATCCTTAGTGATGAAAATTGCCCAGAGAATTTCGGCAATGGGGTGGTAAAAAAAATGTAATGGATGAATGAAGCGAGGCATCATCTATTTTACACAAACATATTATTTGTGTAAAATAGATGGTTTGCAACAAAATGGTGGTGATTGTAGTGGCATCTACATCACAGTAGAACCATTGTTTGATTCTCCTTTTTACCATTTGAAAACTGTGTGGAGATTCTTCCCTTTGTTTTCTTTGTGCTCTTACAATAGGGGTTTTCTCTTCCCTTTTTTTTGCGGTATGTCCTAACTCAAACTGCGTCTAATTGCCAGGCCCAACTTTCTGAAAATCTGGCAACCCACCACAAGACACCAACAACTGCAAAACTGTTTTTTTGTTGTTGGTACCGGATCAGACCGGCTTTCCAGAGCTTGTGGCAAAGTTTACAGTGTTTATAGACCCCAATAAATCAGATGGCCTTGGCAGAAGCTATCAGCACGTTGCTTTGTTCAAGAGAAAGTTCCAAGGCTGCAGGATTTAAGGCAGACAAGAGTTCACATAAAGTCCAGGCAACAAATTCATAGAGTAATAGAGTGGAAGGGTCCTAAAAGGCCATCGAGTCCAAACCCCTGCGCAATGCAGGAATCCACCCTAAAGCATAAATATTCCAGTCAATTAAGACATTGTGTATTTTGTATATAAAATAAAGCAATGATTGATCAACGGTAGATCTAGCAGCTTGAAAGCCTGCTTGCTCATATGCCAATGGATTATTGGTCACTACCTGGTCATCCAACTTACCTAGAAGATGTCTACTTTCCCAGAAACATCAAGTAAACTAATGTCTGTAACTGGCTGGGTTTTCTCTTCCACCCTTTTTGTATATGGGGAGCAGTATTGCCTCCCTGGAATTTCTCCTAAGTAAAAACCAACAACAAAGCCTATATTGGTGCCCATCATTCAGTAAAAGCTTTTGGTCAGTTGAGTGAAATAAAAAATTCCCCAGCAGCTGTTTCTTTTTCTTTTCTTCATTTGCACTGTTAATCGCTTAATTTCATCACTCATCATAGATGACCAATGGCCAACAGATTCCAGAAATGAAGAGGGCAAGTCAGCCAGTTCAAGTGAATTGAACTGCTGGCCACAATGACAACAAACTCTCCACGTAGTGTTTGTAATATGATAGTCAAATTCTTGAGAAGTACGTCCCTGTTCCAGCAGTCTAAACATTACACCACACTGGCTCCAAAATGTTGCCTTATCCAACAGGAAATAAACAATAGTTTTGTAGATGTTGCCAGAATTTGCTAGTCCCTTTAGTGACTTTGTTCATGGGTAAAATAGATCAACTCAAATCCGCAAGGCCAGATCTCAACATGTGGCATTTGCCTCTCTCTGTGCCCTTGTTTTTCAAAATCATATCCCCAATAAAGTGTCTACCTTTAAAGGAGCCTTTACACTCCAGTTGTCAAAACGAACAAAAAATCCTCAACACCAAGTGTGAAACCTCTTTGTGCTACAGGAGACTTTGTGGCATGTTCTAGTCTGCGTTTCATCCGGAGCGATGGCCTGTTCAGTTGTCCTGCCTTTACTGCAGAATTTGTCAGCAGATGTGTGTTCTAGGGAATGATTGATAGCAGTGGGCCAGCTTATTTCAGGGTACATTGTCTGCCGTTGCTTATCTTTCTACTGAGGAAGCTGTGATAAGCATCTAGAAAAAACACAAAACTGGGTGGGATAGCTAATACCCTGGAACAGCAGTCCCCAACCTTTTTGGCGCCAGGGACCGGTTTCGTGGAAGACAATTTTTCCACGGACTGCGGGTGTGTGTGTGTGTTGAGGGGATGGTTTTGGAATGATTCAAACACATTACATTTATTGTGCACTTTATTTCTATTATGATTACATTGTACTATATAATGAAATAATTATACAGTTCACCATAATGCTGAATCAGTGGGAGCCCTGAACTTGTTTTCCTGCAACTAGACGGTCCCATCTGGGGGTGATGGGAGTCAGTGACACCCGAAGTGCGTTGCTTATGTCCAGTCTTCTCTGTAATCTCGTTTTGGTTGTTGTCAATGCAGAAATTGCATTGTTGTCAATGACAATGTGGCCCAGTTCCTAACAGGCCACGGACCCGGATCGGTCCGTGGCCGAGGGGTTGGGGACCCCTGCCCTGGAAGACAGAAGCAAACTTCAAAGTGATCTTGATAGGCTGGAGCCCTGGGCTGAAAACAACAGAATGAAATTTAATAGGGATAAATGACAAGTTTTACATCTAGGAAATAGAGACCAAATGCACAGTTACAAGATGGGGGATACTTGGCTCAGCAATATTACAAATGAGAAGGATCTTGGAATTGTTGTAGATCACAAGCTGAATATGAGTCAATAGTGCAATATGGCTGCAAGAAAGGCAAATGATATTTTGGGCTGCATTAATAGCTTCCAAATTGTGTGAGGTACTGGTTCCCCTATATTCGGCACTGGCTAGGCCTCATCTTCAGTACTGTGTCCAGTTTAGGACGCCATACTTCAACAAGAATGCAGACTAGCTGGAGCGTGTTCAGAGGAGGGCGATCAGGGGTCTGGAAACAAAGCCCTATGAGGAGAGACTGAAAGAACTGGGCATGTTTAGCCTGGAGAAGAGATGATTGAGAGGAGACATGATAGCACTCTTCAAATACTTGAAAGGTTGTCACACAGAGGAGGGCCAGGATCTCTTCTCGATCCTCCCAGAGTGCAAGACACGGACTAATGGGCTCAAGTTTGGGCTGCATTAATAGAAGTATAGCTTCCAAATCACGTGAGGTACTGGTTCCTCTCTATTCGGCCCTGGTTAGGCCTCATCTAGAGTATTGCGTCCAGTTCTGGGCTCCACAATTCAAGAAGGACGCAGACAAGCTGGAGCGTGTTCAGAAGAGGGCAACCAGGATGATCAGAGGTCTAGAAACAAAGCCCTATGAAGAGAGACTGAAAGAACTGGGCATGTTTAGCCTGGAGAAGAGAAGATTGAGGGGAGACATGATAGCACTCTTCAAATACTTAAAAGGTTGTCACACAGAGGAGGGCCAGGATCTCTTCTCGATCCTCCCAGAGTGCAGGACACGGAATAACGGGCTCAAGTTAAAGGAAGCTAGGTTCCAGCTGGACATCAGGAAAAACTTCCTGACTGTTAGAGCAGTGCGACGGTGGAATCAGCTACCTAGGGAGGTTGTGGCCCTCCCACACTAGAGGCATTCAAGAGGCAGCTGGACAACCATCTGTCAGGGATGCTTTAGGGTGGATTCCTGCATGGAGCAGGGGGTTGGACTCGATGGCCTTGTAGGCCCCTTCCAACTCTGCTATTCTATGATTCTAAGTTACATCTCCGCTTGGGACTTTGAAAGGACTCTGGATACTTTGCTATTTGGACTTTGGATATCTAAGAACTGTGTCATGAGAAGTACTGTGAGGCTTTTCATAGACTTGGATTTGCATTAGCTGTGGATTGTGTGTTTGTGGCCTGGCTCAGGTGGCAGGGAGTTCCCAGTCCTTAGCGGAAGGTTGGGACTCCTGGGCCTGAGGTTTTCCCTTCCCTGTGTTCACGCATACTTTGTCAGTTCAGCATTTGTCAGGCGGTGTTTGATGGTGTGTGATCTTCTCTGCCCGGCTGTGGTGGATCAGAGCATAAGTGTTTCACCCTCCCTGGGATCTTGTTTAGGTTTTGGCCATGTCCCCTGAGGTGGAAGAAAGAGAGACGCGCTCTGGTGCCATGTATAGATAAACAATGAACTTTTTATTTTTGTAATGATGTGAAAATGCTTGAGATTTCGGATTCAGAGGAATCCTTCCTCAGGAGCTGTAATAAGAAAAAAGAAAGGACAAGCTGCAAAACTGCAAACACAGTTCACTGGCCGGCGAGATCACATTACGCCAGTCCTTTTACAACTTCATTGGCTGCCAGTCCAGGTCCGGTCCTGATTCAAAGTGCTGGTATTAACATTCAAAGCCCTAAACGGCTTGGGGCCAGGCTATCTGAAGGAACGCCTCCTCTCATATGTAACTGCCAGGACCCTAAGGTCATCCTCAGGGGTCCTTCTCTGCGAGCCCCTGCCAAAGGAAGTGAGGCAGGTGGCTACTAGGAGCAGGGCCTTCTCTGCTGTGGCACCCCGGCTGTGGAATGAGCTCCCTAAGGAGGTTCGCTTGGCCCCTACATTATATGCTTTTAGACACCAGGTGAAGACCTTTTTATTCTCCCAGCATTTTAAGAGTCTATAAATAAATTTTAACTTGGTGTTTTAAATTTGTAATTTTGCATTGAGGCTGTTTTGATCTAGTTGAGCTTTTATATTGCATTTTATATTATGGTTTTATACTGTTGTTTTATACTTTGAATGTTTTTAATTTTTGTGAACCGCCCAGAGAGCTCCGGCTATTGGGCGGCATAGAAATGTAATAAATAAATAAATAAAAATATAACCCAAACAACAGCAAGTTACAGCAGACAGTTAAAATCCAGCATGAAATAAACCTGGCACAAAAAGGCCTAGATAAATAAAACAACCCAGAAATAAAATAAAAGTATGTGCAATGTGAATGTCTGGAAAGGGATTTCCGTCAAGCCCCGCCTGAGGTCACACTGACATCTTCCTATGTGTACTGGAAAGTGTCTGCCCAGGACCACACAGGGTTTGGCTTGAATCTATTAGTTCATTTTGTTGCTGCTGGATTTCCTTGTACCTACTTGTAATTGTTCGGCGGTTTTTAATTTGACTTACGTCGTTTACTGTAGTTGCTTTTTCTATTACTATTAGTTGTTCTGGAGCTCCCATTTTTCAGATAGACAGGCTGGGTGTGTATGTGTGTGTATGTATTGCATTGAGTGAAACATGAATGGCTTTCAAATGCAGCTGCCATAAGAACATCAGAAGTGCCCTGCCGGATCAGACCAAGGGTCCATCTAGTCCAGCACTCTGTTCCCACAGTGGCCAACCAGCCATCGGCCAGGGATGAACAAGCAGGACATGGTGCAACAGCCCCCTCCCACCCATGTTCCCCAGCAACTGGTGCACACAGGCTTATTGCCTTGAATATTGGAGATAGCACACAACCATTGATAGCCTTTGTCTCCAAGAATTTATCCAACCCCCTTTTGAAGCCATCCAGATTGGTGGCCATTCCATCCACCTTCAGAGGAAGCGCCAATATAGAGCAAGTCTGACACGTTTCACTGCGGAGATGAAAGAGAAACTATCTTGAACCTGGCAGGAATTTGTCCCTTTTAGTAACCCATGTTGGTGATCTATTGTTTGTCTTCAGGCCAGTGAAGGGTTGGACTTCGCTGATCGGAATGGACGAGGTGTCATCATCACAGGCCTTCCTTTCCCCCCTCGCATGGACCCCAGGATCATTTTAAAGATGCAGTTCTTAGATGAGATGAGAGCAAAATATGCTGGTGGACAGGTAAGGAAGAAGACATTGTTGATAATTTGGATGTATCATTCTTCTTGCCTTGCAACTTTTTAAAATGAATTTCTGCCCTAAGTCCTTGGGCTGCAGGTAGTACTGTTGAAGCCTTCCAAAACTGGCAGTGTTATTTATGCTGAGATTATCTGCTGGCTACTGTAGATGCTGCCTAGATCCATTAAAACCGAAACAAATTTATTCGTTGTCATGGGACTGATCTGAGCTTGCCTTTATCTACCCTGTGTCTTTGTGCATATTTTTCTAAAAGGATCTATTTAGAAAGAATCTCTGTCTGGATGAAATGGCGCAAGTGTACGATACAGAAGTCGCGGTGAGATTAACTCACTGCATGAGCCTGTTCTCTTTAGTGTCTGGAGAGACCTTGTGATCTGAGCCTTGGTTAGAATAAGGATAGTACAGTTCTGGCTATGCACGTTGCCTCTTTTGGCCCATTATGGCTGAGATGAGTTGCAGTTAAGAACATAAGAAGGGCCGTGCAGGATCAGAACAAGGGTCCATCTAGTCCAGCACTCTGTTCACACAGTGGCCAGTTAGCCAGGAAACCACAAGCAGCACCCTACTGCCCATGTTCCCCAGCAACTGGTGTATATAGGCTTACCTTCTCAGACACTGGAGGTTGCACATTGCCATCAGGACTAGTAGCCATTGATAGCCTTCTCCTCCTGCTAGTTCAGATCCCATCAGGCTTTATTTGAAGTTGGGATTTTTTGCCCCGATGTGTATCAGTTGCAGTACCACGGAAGAGTTCTTTTGCATGCTACCCTGGCGTACGAAAAAACATCTCCTAATTTCAAGGCTAGAAGTGGTGTAACTGGGAGGCAGCGCTGTGGGGCTCTTCCTGCTTGGAGAAAGAGTGCTGTGGGGAAGGGATAAGGAGGTGGGCATTGTTTGCAGGTCTGTTTGCAAGGCATGTACTTCTCAAAGGATGGTATTAATTTGGGTTTTAATGTGTGTGTGTGTTTTTAAAAAAGTGGGTGAGGGGATTAACTCCCAGAAATAAACGAGAGAACCCATCATATTACCCCAACACTCCACTGGCTGCCAGTTAGTTTCTGGGTGAAGTACAAAGTGTTGGTCATTACCTTTAAAGGCCTACATGGTTTGGGTCCAGGTTACCTGCAGGATCACCTTGTCCCATACAGTCCACCCCACACACTCAGGTCCTCTGGGGAGAATTTACTCCAGTCAGCCAAAACTAGGCTGACAACTGTTACCCAGAGGACCTTTTCTTCTGTCGCCTCCAGACTGTGGAATGGCCCGCCCGAGGAGATTCGTAAAATTAACACTCTCTCTCTCTCTCTCTCTCTCTCTCTCTCTCTCTCTCTCTGAATTTAAGACAGCTTTAAAGACTAGCCTTTTCTGGCAGGCCTGCCCAGATGAATGTAAAATCAAATTTTTTAAAGATGTTTTGATTTGTTGTACTAATGTTGTTCCCTGCCTCAATCCAAAGGGGGAGGCGGGTAAGAAATATATTATTATTATTATTATTATTATTATTATTATTATTATTATTATTATTATATTTTATTTATTGCATTTCTATACCGCCCAATAGCTGAAGCTCTCTGAGCGGTTCACAAAAATGAAACTAAAATAATATTAAACTAAAATAAAATGATACTCTCCCCCTCCATTTAGTATTTATCTGGAAACAGCTGGTACAAGCAGCAGGCATCTCGTGCAGTAAACCAGGCCATCGGCAGAGTCATCCGCCATCGACAAGATTATGGTGCCATCTTCCTCTGTGATCACAGGTGACTTTAGTTTCTTGCTTGAGTAGATTTCCTGGTGCAAACTCCCCTCCTCCTCCTCCTCCCCCTCCTCCTCCTTGAACCCTGTATCATCAGAAACTTGCACTGCTCTGAGTATTCACCAGGCTGTGAAACCAGGACGTGACCCTGCTTCACAGCCTAGTCAATTCCTGGAGCAGCCACTTTGTCCATGCCATCCCAGCGCCATGCCGAAGGACCGTCTTGTACATGGCAGAGTGAGAAAGTGTTGGTAGATGGAGGGGGGATGGCAGGGGCTGGGGAAAGACTTTTGTCAAGGCGTTTTGGAAAGAGGAGGAGGAGGAAAATGATGGACTTGGAAGGGCTGGATCATCCCTGTTTATCCCCTGTAAATTGAGAGCATTACCTGACGGCTTGAATACGTGAAAATGATATGGTGATAAACCTTGGAGGGTTCCACTCTAAATGTATAGCCACGGCTCCTTTTGTGAACCAGTTGCATCCTACTGACGAAGGATTCTCAAAACAGGACTTGTACCGGACTACTGTTTATTATATTAGACGCTTTATGAAATTATCTATTAGACACATATTTATGAGATCATTGATTCTTGTCATGAATGTTTAATGGGTGCCAACTTATTGTAGGCTTCATTATGAATGTTTGATGAACATCTTGTAAATATTATCTATATGCCTGTCTTTTGTACATTTGTGATAGCTTTTGAATTATTCGTCTGTAATTATTATTATTTATTTATATAGCACCATCAATGTACATGGTACAAAACTTTCTTAGTACTTTTGTGGTTGAGTGTTATCACTCATATTGTACTATCCCCTGTAAACACCTACCCTCCAACCTCATCTCAAGTTAAAGCCGCTCATAGCACTATCCAGTAGGTCTCTTCTGCACATAGCCAGGCCTGCTGGCCCTGGTCCGAAAGCGACCCCTACCACTTGCAGCGGTCATGTAGCACTTCCTCGGGGCAAGCCCCATTTAAAAGGCATTGTCCTGACAGGGGTCATAGAGGAGTTGCCTGCCATGTTAGTGAGTTTTCCCCACTGGTCCTCATACAGATTGCTCTATTAGGATTGCTTGTGTGTGTGTGTGTGTGTGTGTGTGTGTGTGAGAGAGAGGGAGAGAGAGATCCAAGCCAACATCATATGCAGCCTTTGTGTGCTCCTGGCTCAAAATCAAAAATTCATAACCAGGGAAGCTAATATCTACCTCATATAATGGTCTACCTGTTTTGAAACAATGTCACATGCAACTGGTTTTCTCTTTCTAAGAAAAGGCCTCTAGGTATGGCATAGTCTGGGGCAGCTTTCTCCAACCTGGAACACCCCAGATGATTTGGACCTCGGCTCCCAGGATTCCTGAACTTTGGCCATGCTGACTGGAGCTGATGGGAGTTGAAGTCCAAAACATCTAGGTTGGGGGAAGTCCAGTCAATGTTCTTGACATCACCAAGGTACAAACTATAAAACAGATAACGTGAATGATATGGTTAAATTAATACACTTTTTAAAATTCTTAAATAGAAGTTGCAAAAGGGGAGGTCAGCTGGATCTAGGCACTATGGAGGGATGCCTGGCTGTTTCTTTCTCTCCTACTGATAGCAACCACATTGGTAAATGTATTTAAAATGGGAGTCTTGGAGCAATCCTTTTGTGTTTTTCTGGCCAGCACTTCAGGCAACAGCTTAATCCAGCTCTTCATAGAATCATAGAATAGCAGAGTTGGAAGGGGCCTACAAGGCCATTGAGTCCAACCCCCTGCTCAATGCAGGAATCCACCCTAAAGCATCCCTGACAGAGGGTTGTCCAGCTGCCTCTTGAAGGCCTCTAGTGTGGGAGAGCCCACCACCTCCCTAGGGAACTGATTCCATTGTAGTACTGCTCTAACAGTCAGGAAGTTTTTCCTGATGTCCAGCTGGAATCTGGCTTCCTTTATCTTGAGCCCATTATTGCAGTCCCAGAATCCCTTGCAGCCTCTGCTACTGGACTATCATTGCAGCTCTTGCAACAAGGAAGAACAATCAGGCAAATGTAATCATAAAGGGTACTGTTTATTGACTTTTATGATTTTCGTAATGAGGATGAAATTATTCTGGGTACCATACCTGGAGGTCTTTGCTTTTATCAGTGGCAGTTGCATGTGACCGAACTCTTAGACACGTAATATCACTTTCCTTCTAGGCTGTCTTGATGGGATTATGTTGTAAATATTTCCAGGCATGGCCTAGAAATACTATTTTTGACTGATGTTATTGTTTAATTCCCATCAGGTTCATGAATACAGATACAAGAGCTCAGTTGCCTTCCTGGGTCCGTCCTTACATCAAGATTTATGAAAATTTTGGGCAAGCTGTCAGAGAGGTGTCTCTTTTCTTCCGCGTTGCACAAAAATGTGTAGGTACCAAGAAACTAATGGTGAAAACTCCTAGTCTTCAAGGTATCTGAGGAATGCATTTCAGAAGCATGATTGGATCCTTAGACTCTTTGGTGTTTTCAGCTGCTCTTAGTTTAGAAACAGGAACAGATGTTCAGTTTGTAACGAAAGTAAGTTTCCATCCCTTGAGTTTTACCTTTGAGAGTCTCAAAATCAGGTAATGCATGAATTTGGGAGAGGAGCCATAGCTCAGTGGTACAGCACCTGCTTTGTATGTAGAAGTCCCAAGGTTCAGTTCCTATGATGATGATGATGATGATGATGATGATGATGATGATGATGCCCAATGCTGGGCCTCAAGGCAGCCTTACAAAGTTTAAAATATACATGGGGGGGAGGGAAACAAAACCATAAACAATTAAAAAAATACACAACAAAATTATAAGACATTAACATAGATGCAGGGCTGGATTATTCTCCAAAGGCCTGCTTGAACAAAAAAGTTTTAGCCTGCTTCCGAAAGCCCATCAAGGAGGGAGCCAGCCTAGCTTCCCTGGGAAGAGAGTTCCAGAGCACCGGAGCCGCCACCGAGAAGGCCCTCTCCCATGTTCCCACCAAGCGTGCCTGTGAAGAAGGTGGGACTGAAAGAAGGGCTTCTCCAGAAGATCTCAAGCATCTTCACGTAGAGGTAGAAAAAGAACCCTTTCTAAAACCCTGGAGAGCTGCTGCCAGTCAGTGTTGACAATACTGGGCCAGATGGGCCAAGGGTCCGATTCAGTATAAGATGACCCTTATACTCTTAAGTTTGGTCCAGAAAATGGCCTAAATGTATAAACGTGACTTTTTGGACATTGAACCAGATCTGTGAGGTTGGTTGTGCTGAGAGTTTGTGACTGGCCCAAAGTCACCCAGTGGGTTTCCATGGCCGAGTGGGGACTAGAACCTGGATCTCCCAACTCCCAGTCCCAGCATCTTAGCCACTACACCACACTGGCTCATTTACCCTATGCATTTACTCTATGCATGTTTAGCCAGAAAAAGTCTCAACAATTATCAGCAGTGCTCAGTTGGTTGGGGGAATGCTGGTAGCTGTAGAACGTTTTCCTGGTTAAACATGCATAAGATTGCACCCTTAGTGTAGCAACAGTACAACATGCAAACACAACTGAAATAACCTATTGACCTGCATATAGCTATACAGATACATAAAACTGTAGGGCTAAACTTCTTCTTGAGGGTCTATTGATCTAGATTTAGCTAGGGAGTATTAATTAAGTCTTTCCTGATGGTTACATGTGATTGTGGAGGTGTCAACCTTCACCCCAGCCCCATCGTGTTCAGAAGAGGGCAACCAGGATGATCAGGGGTCTGGAAACAAAGCCCTATGAAGAGAGACTGAAAGAACTGGGCATGTTTAGCCTGGAGAAGAGAAGATTGAGGGGAGACATGATAGCACTCTTCAGAGACTTAAAAGGTTGTCACACAGAGAAGGGCCAGGATCTCTTCTTGATCCTCCCAGAGTGCAGGACCCGGAATAACGGGCTCAAGTTAAAGGAAGCCAGATTCCCTCTGGACATCAGGAAAAACTTCCTGATTGTTAGAGCAGTACGACAATGGAACCAGTTACCTGGTGAGGTTGTGGGCTCTCCCACACTAGAGACCTTCAAGAGGCAGCTGGACAACCGTCTGTCGGGGATGCTTTAGGGTGGATTCCTGCATTGAGCAGGGGGTTGGACTCGATGGCCTTGTAGGCCCCTTCCAACTCTGCTATTCTATGATTCTATGATCGCTCTGGTTAGCTAAAGGAATGCAGGGTTGCCAGTATGTGTAAAATTAATTTTCAGCTGCATTGTTGTGCACGGCCCTTAGCTCTTTGGTTATTTTTCTAGAAAGGCAATCTCCCAAGGTCTTCTTTCCCAGCTTTCAAATGACGTGCAGATTTCCAGACTGATGTGATTTCTGTTCTTGCCGCAATCCAGAAGAGTGTTTATAAATCCTTAATAGTATATGCATGTTGACACCCATAAAGAGAGACAGTAGTCCCAGTTCTGCTATTTTATGTATGTCCCGATCTGTAACTTTTCTTGCTTTATTAAATAATAACAGAACTTACAAAATTAAGACGGACTTCCGATTTTCTCCACAGCAAAAATATGTAAAAATATTTTCTCTTACTCTATAATTACAAAAAAAAAAACACCAAAGAAAGTTCCCCTCTTTCTATTATCTTAAAGTTTTCTTCTTATTTGTTGAATCCACAGATAACCAAATCATTTTTTCCAGTTCCCACAAAAAGTCAATTGTAACTTTTCTTGCCAAGTGAAATATCTCTACCCAGAATCTCTATGACTTCGTAATCCCAACACAGGTGTTTAAAGGTCCCTCTCTGAGTGTAGCCTCTCCAGCATTGTGGGCTACTACTCCCTCTGTAAATATACCTGATTTTTTACGTGTGAGAGATATAGTGCTTTAATTGCATTTTCCCACAGCTTAGATGAAATTGATTTGTACAGGGACAGAGCCCACAATGAATTCTACTGGACTTGCTCAATGGTGATACTTAAATATACCTGCCTTATGCCTATGGTGACCATATTTGCTATTTACTGTTTTACTCTGTACAGCACCATGTACATTGATGGTGCTAAATAAATAAATAAATAAATAAATAATAATAATAATAATAATAATAATAATAAGAAAAGGAGGACAGGGCTCCTGTATCTTTAACAGCTGCATAGAAAAGGGAATTTCAGCAGGTGTCATTTGTATATATGGGGAACCTGGTGAAATTTCCTCTTCATCACAACAGTTAAAGCTGCAGGTGCCCTGCCCTCTTTTAAATCTGGTCACTCTAGTATAGCTCCTGCAGCTTTAACTGTTTTGATGGAGGGAATTTCACCAGGTGCTGTATGCATACAAGACACCTGCTGAAATTCCATTTTCAATACAACTGTTAAAGATACAGGAACCCTGTCCTCCTTTTCATATGGTCACCCTACCTATGCCATTAGTGTGCCTCAGTGATATTTTTATAAGCATTTTGTATGTTTGCAAGAATACAGTTGGGATTCATTTCTGTCAATAGGAATTCAAACTTGGGTAGAGGTCATACCACCTGTGCCTTCAGAATGTGCGATGAAATGTGTAATTTGGGCTAAATGGAACCTGTTGGTTTTAATATCTCATAATTTTTCTTTTAATTGAGGCCCCCTTTTGGTTCTAGGTCATTGAACAGATCTTTCACTATGTGCATGCCTTGTGTCTCCCAGTCCTGAAACTGTGTAAATTTATCAATATTAAAAAAATAAGGGATGACTTAGGAAAGGCATTGGGGTGAATGATACAATATTAATTTCCAATCCCATTTTCCCCATGCCTCCAATGTAGCAGTCAAGAGGGGATTACCTGGAGGTAAAAATATATTAATTCCCCCTATTTCATGGGGAGGGTATGTTCCTTAGGGTGCAGTCCTATCAGAATAGTTGTAAACAACCGAATTCAGGCAAACAACTATCCTAGGCAGGGCATGGTGACACATAGGGGACCGCCTCCATGCTCTGTCTGCCCTACAATTTTCTCTAGATGCTCAATTTCAGAATGTGCCACAATCTCATGCTGTGTGCAGGAAAAGCGGCATGATTAAAACAGCCCCTGAATGGGCCATGTGGTCTTTGTTTACTTCCTCTTTCCCCTTCCGGGCAGAAGAGAAAGTAATGAGGGACAAATGTGGGGACGGAGAAGCGACGGAAAGGAAACATGATTTCCCCCCATGTGATGACGCTCACTATACACTAAGAAAAATTACTGATTTTTTAAAATGCACCTTTGACTCTATTTTTCAGCTTTCTGAGTTCATCTGTAGGAGTCTGACACATCAGGCTTCTTTTGTACTAATTTGGCCCTTGAATGAGCTTTTTTCTGAACCCACCAGAAACACCAAATACAGAGTTAATCTTCTCCTGCAATTCTGTCTTAAATCGTATTAGCTTAGCTGTCGTTTTTTTTCTGTTCTAGATTTAAGTCCGTAGCTAAACGTGCCTAATTTTTTGCAGTCTCATTCAGTTCTTGAGAGACCTCATTTATTTGCATTTTGAAGGATCTGATCGTAGCAGGCTATTTTTGCCTCAGGCCCCTTAATTGTTCTGCAATCTCCATCATTGGGTTTCATCCTCCTTAGTTTCGCTGCTTCTTAAAGTTGAACTGCTTTTAGCTCCAGGGTTCATGGAACTGGGGAACATCGGGTTAAATGGCCGTATCAGTACGATGAGGGAATCACCCCCAAGCTTCACTGGCTAGAGATGTAAAATTTCCGGAAATTTTGAAGCCAATATTAGCACTTTTTACAGAATGGAAGTCACTTTGTTACTTTAGGGACATAAAATGTAATTAAGTCCAAGTTGGTTTGACATAAAATTCTTACATTAGGTATATTAAAAGTACAGTATATTCAAACCATTATTACAAATTGAATTTACTTTTTTATTTTGTTTTTGGAAACCAATGGAGCTACAAGCTTCTGAACTGTAAGGAACCTCTTTGGTTTTGACAGTTTATGTGGGCAAAATTAAAACAAAAACAGAAGAAGCCATCAATATTAGTAACAACGAAAATTATTTATGTCTCCACTAGTCCTCCACAGTGTCAAGCAGACATAAAGCCCCATTGCCATAAAAAGAACTGGGAAAAAGGGGAAACCAAGATTCAATGAATATACATGAAATTTAACCAGAGTCATTTCCTGAGCTGTAGCCATCACTATCAGTTTCAGTCTCTGCTTCGGTGGCAGTGCTGCCCCCTAGAGGCAGAAATGCATCTTGCTCTTGCATTTGAGAGTTGTAGTCTCAGTTTGCAACCTAGGACTTGCTTGTCCTCGGTGCACACAAATTGTGATAATTTGATACTGTACATAGTTTTTAGAAATCATTTGGAGAAGTAAACATTTGAACACCTTGTTTTAGACATTTTATTCATCATGCTAAAATAAAACATCCCAAAATCCATTTTTCTTCATTTTTTTCAATTTTTTGGAAAACAAAACCTTCAGAAAAAAACAGAAAACCCCGTTTCCCCCCCAAAATTTTTTTTTCAGGTTTCTTTCCAGCCCTTCACATCTCTATCACTGGCACAGGCTCTCTGAGCGAAGACTTTCACCACCTGCACTCTGCCTGTGGCTTTCCAGAAGAGTTCAGTCGATTATTTTTGGCCACAGACTGTTGGAGGGGATGCGTCTTTAATGTGATTCAGCAAAGCCATTCTTATTTCTTAAATTCCAGCGCCAGATAAGTCATAGGTTTCGTTTTATCATTCGAGAAATCCATGCACCAATAATGGAGCAGAAGAGAAAACATGAGAAGAGTCCAAGGGTCCATCTAGTCCAGCAGTCTGTTCACACAGTGGCCAAGCACACAGCTATTCAGGCGCTGCTGCTAGTATTATCATCATCATCATATTTATCTGTATCCCGCCTTTTGCCCAATACTGGGCCTGTATTAATCTGTCGTTGCTATAGCTAACTGCCGTCATCCTGTGTTTGGGTGGGAAGATTTTGTTTCTCTTTTTTCCCTCTCCCCTTGAGAGTCAGCTCATGAAGTTAAGCATTTTGGATTTCTCTAATGCTTCCAATCTATGCGCAGATGCCTGTGCCACCGCCTCGTGTTCCCTCTTGCACCACAACTGGAGAGGCAGGAGACTCTTCATCTTCTACCTCACACGAACAGCTCCTTTCTGTGAGGAGAGCCAGCAATTTAGATGACCACGTTCCTAGTTTGAAAAGGAAAAGGATAGGTAAGTACGTCCCTTTACCCAACACACCAAAATGTGTATTGGCACCATTTTCTTACAGAATGGAAACAGTGCCACCTTTGAATGCCCTGCTGAAGGAAATATGATTGCTTTATTTTTGACACTAAATCAAACATTCCTTTTTTATTATTGCATTTTCCTTCAAGGAACCCAAGGTGGCATACATAATCCTCCTCCTCTCCATTTTATCCTCACAACAACAGCCCTGTGAGGTAGGATGGGGCTTAGAGTCCGTGACTGGCCCAAAGTCACCCAGTGGGTTTCCATGGCCGAGTGGGGATTAGAACCCAGATCTCCCAACTCCTAGTCCAACACCTTAGCCACTACACCACACTGGCTAAACACCAGGTGTTTTGAACATTTCAGTGTTTTCTACATTTATTGCTTTGTTCATTAGTTTGTTGGTTGAATTGTTTTTATGCCTATTACTTTGTAATCTCATTGTTATTATATGGGATTTGTGTTTGTTTGTTTTTACATATTATGCACACTGCCCTGGAATCCCTTATTGATGGAGGTTGGCTTATAAATGTTAAAAATAAATGCATAAATAAGGCATTTTGTTTCAGGAGTAAACTGCATGCCCTCTGCTATATGGACACCGCGGTTTTGTAATACTCCACTGTGTGCGGTAAATATAGTGCATATGGCACCAAGTACATTCGCCTTTAATTAAGAAGGAGTTTGAAAAGACAAGAGTGCTTACCCTGAAAGTGTTTGAACTTACTCTGAAAGTGTTTAACCAGCAAAATCATGTTTGCCGCTGAAAGGTGGTTTCCATGCTATTTTGTAAGGCTCAGCATGTAGCCAACTGTAACTTGAGGCAGCAGAATACTTTGCTAGTTGAGACTATAAGGACTCTCACAATCTAGCATGGTTAGTAATATAATAATAATAACAATAATTTATTTCTTACCCGCCTCTCCGATTGGATCGAGGCCGGGAACAACAGTAAACATAAAATACATAAACTACTGATTAAAAACATGGTATATACTGTTTAACAACCTCCTAAAAGCGTCCTAAAAACATACTAAAATATCCTAATGTTTTTTCAGGATAGACCTGCCGGAAGAGATCAGTCTTTATAGCTTTCTTGAATGCGAATAAACTGTTGACGAGTCTCCTCCGGCAGGCCATTCCACAGTCTGGGAGCAGCAGAAGAGAAGGTCCTCTGGGTTATGGTTGTCAGCCTAGTCTTTGCTGACTGAAGGTAGATTCTTCCTAGAGGACCTGAGTGTGCGGGGCGGATTATATGGGAGAAGGTGATCCTGCAGGTAGCCTGGACCCAACCCATGTAGGGCTTTAAAAGTGATAACCCACACTTTATACATCGCCCGGAAACTAATTGGCAGCCAATGGAGAGATTTTAGGACTGGTGTGATGTGGTCACCCCTAGATGTTCCAGTGGCTGGCCTGAGACAGAGTTCTCTGTGAAATCTCTGCAAGCTGCTTATTATTATTAGCTTCTTCTTTTAAAAACTCTCTGGAAGATGATACTGTCAGTCGCCCAGATGCTTGACATCTGCCGTACTAACAAAGTTGTTTTTAAAGCCTAATCCGCACTTTCCTTTCCATATTCCAAGGCTTTTGTTTCATTGCTTTGTCTGTTGTTAGAAAGGGCAGCACATCTAGGGAGTGTGGGCTCCCTTACCTAGGGAGGTTGTGGGCTCTCCCACACTAGAGGCCTTCAAGAGGCAGCTGGACAACCATCTGTCAGGGATGCTTTAGGGTGGATTCCTGCCTTGAGCAGGGGGTTGGACTCGATGGCCTTGTAGGCCCCTTCCAACTCTGCTATTCTATGATTCTATGATCTTTCTGACAAACTTCATGGTGTCTTCAAGGCTGCTGTCAAGTTTGTTTCCAAAATGTCTAACCCTGGAGGATGACATTTATTTATTTATTTATTTATTTCAGGATTTTTATGCCGCCATTCAGCCAAAAAAGGCTCTCATGGCGGCTTACAAAGGTATTTCTTGACAGTCCCTGCCCACAGGCTTACAATCTAAAAGACATGACACAAAAGGAAAGGGGATTGGGAGGGAGGAGGGGGGGGTGCTATATAAATAAATAAGAATAATAATAATAATGACTTTTTTAATTAAAATTGGAGATGTATTTCATTCTTATACCCCCTCTTTTTACTCACTTTTGGAGTGCATAAAAAAAACAGTCACTTGCTCTCAGAGAAGCCTATCTTCTGAATTTTTCTGCCTCTTGACTGGAAGTCTAGACTACTGACTCAGGCGGAAGCACGCTCTAGGGGTTGGGTAAGCCTGCTGCGTTTCTGCATCTGGACTGATTAAGTGATCCAAAGCAGAGATGTAGCAGCATTATCTATTCCCAGCATAGGCTAACTGAAAGAAGAACAGCAGTAGAATGTGGAGAAATGTACCAGGCGGAGATCCAGCTACCACAGGCTCACAGGAGCCTTTAGCTTTTATTTTTTCATGCCACGTTAGCCGGCAACATAGCTCAGTGTTAGAACACAGGCGTTGCATGCAGAAGGTCTCAGGCCCAACTCGTAGCATCTCCATTAAAAGGACTTTGGAATTTACATGATGGAGAAGACCCTTCTCTGCATGAGATCCTGAAAAGCTGCTGCCAGTCAGAGCAGACAATACTGGGCTTAAATGGTCTATTAGTACAAGGTTTGTTTACGTTCTCTGATGAAAATGTGATAAGAAGCAATGGGGTGAAACTGAAAGAATGCAGATTTTGGTTGATGCCATTTGGAAGATTTCCTTCCTTGGATGTCAAACTATTTGAATAGACTGTAGGTGCGCTGCCTGCATCAGATGTGCCGCTGGTAATGCAGAGAGCCAACGTTAGTGGCACATCACTAAAGTGAAACAGACTCTCAGGTGAGCAGGAGGGCCCATGGGCTTGACTACATTGCAAATGTCAGCCATACTCTTGACTCCTGCCAGGGCCACAACTCAACTCAGTGGGCTAGAAGGAAAAATATTGTGTATTTACTGTTTAGTAGGGTGAGACAGTACTCTTTCCATTTCACACTTGACTTGCGACCCAGTTGCCCAACATGCATTAGATTAGAAAACAGGCTTCTGTTGGTCATGTTTTTAAACAGAGGATACTTCGTGTCCCAAGGGAGAGAGGTATATTAACTGTAGGATTCTTCAAAGATATTCTTGAAAAACCTAAAGTGGATGAACTCCTCTTGCTGTAGTCTTAACCTGTCCTGAGCAGAGAGAAATCAGGTAGGGCATTCAAAACGTAACTCCTTACAGACGGTGTATCTTGTGTCAGATAATGGCGTGGCCGGCCTGTGTGTAGAGTATGATCAGGGCCCGACCTCCTCAAGAAGGCAGCTTGCTGGCCTCCTGGATGCCCTGGAGCACAATGAAAAAAAGCACGGAGAGGCGGATGAGGAAGGCGGCTTGCCCGGAGAAGAGAAGGTATGGTCCCAACCAAAAGCATGTTGTACAATAGGATGTTGCTGTTAGGTGGTGTACTCAGGCTACTCAAGGGCCGTTTAACACAGTATAGAACCCTTACATGCCTTTGTATCCAAGGATCTTTCATGCTACAGGGAAAGCTATGGTGAAGATTGGTGCACAAGCGTGTACCTAATATTTCCGTAACATGTGAAAGCAATCATCCACAGGCTTAAGTTGTTCAGATTCTTGCACATTTCCTCAGATGTAAGTTCTCAAGTTTATCTGTGTGGGATTGCACTCCTAATCGCTGAGCGCTCAATGTAGGTAAAGTTAAAACACTGTCAAATTCCATGGATTTCACTGGGAGAGATTTTAAGCATATGCTTAGTTTTGTCCTTAATTTGCATCACTATTCCTGGAAAGAGCAAGGGAAATGTTCATGACTTAAATAGTCTTCCAGTATATGCTGAGGATGTATTTTTTTATTTAGAGGTGAATTGTTACAACTCTTTTAATTGTTACAGCTGACATATCAGAATTTCCACTGTTTCCTTACTGGTCTAGACAATCATGATTACATTACAACCACCCTGCTTCCTTGTCAGTGGTTGCATGGAGACTATTGGTTTGAATGTAAGATTCTGTGTGGAGGGTATTGGGTTGAATGTAAGAAGCTTTCTAAGACAGGCACTCACTGATATTTGAGAGATGTTCTGGTCCTCATTCTGGTGGTTATCTGTGCTTGCATGCCACTTCTTGTTTTGGGGGAGTACATTATTATCATGTCTTGAAATAATGCAGATTCAGGACTGTGTACTTGGTACTTCCTCCTCCCTTTCAAAAAGCACCTGAAGACATTTCAATCCTCCCCACTGTCGTGTTTCTCAGAAAACTCCTGCTTTCGATGGGAGGCAAATGACGAGGCTTGCTATGTAATCCACAAAGCTTTTATTAAGCAACAAACATCTCTTCTACCTGAAGAGAGCCTAACCTCTTGGAAACGTCCCCCTAGGCAAAACTATGCAAACTAAGCAAGACAATTGTCCGCTCAAGAAGTATAGGAAGCCACTTCCCAAACGCCCCGTAACTTCAGAGAGCCTGGTGTGGAGGCAGGTACTGGTGTAATCGAACCGACTTTCTCACACCTTCCTTCCAACCCATGTGTTTGAGCTTCCAGCAGACTCTAGCATCAGCTAGCTTGTCGGGACGTTCACCTCTGGAAGAAAGCTCACTTCCCACTGAGTGTGTAGGATTTGGCCTTGAGGAGATAAGCTCTGGAGAGGGCTGACTCCCAGCTGGGGAATCGCTCCTGAGAGCTTCCTCCTCCACTGGAACAGGCTGGCTGGTGTCTGGTGCCGCCTCCTCTAGTTCCGAATCTGATTCTGATTGATTACCTGAAACATCTTCTCCTAAAACAAGGGCAGTACGGTTAGACATGACACCCAATTCCTTTAAGGCAAACCTTTGTTTGCTGCCTTTTTCTCTGTTAAAACTTACTAAATTCATTTTTAGTACATATTATAGTATCTCACTGTGCAATCTTTTTTTAATGTAAAGTAGCTGTGTTTTATTGTGTTAAGTTTTAGGTACTTTGAGTATCCGTGGAAGCTCTATAAATTACAAGTATGAGCTTGTAGGCAGCATCCTGGTATAATCCCGGATTATTCTTTTTCAAAAGGCAGTTGAAATTGAACGTAAAATTCTGATTCTCAGATTTCTTGGAAGGGTTTTAATCCAGAAAACAACACACACACACACACACCCCAGTGTTGTGGTTGTGATCTGAATCTCTCTCATGTGAACATGCACACACTCACATGCAAACATATATATATATATGCCTGTGGATACTTTTTACAAAAATGTCGGGAGGCAGGAGTGCTGATCATGTTGTTTGTCAATTATGACCCTCTTCTGTTATTTTTACAACCTTTCTCAAAAAGGTATTGATTTATTACCATTCTGTACCAACCAATAGATGAAGCTCTCTGGGTTGTTGTTTTTTTTAATTTTTTTTAATATTTATTAAACTCTATTTAACAAAGCAGTTTTAAAAAAGTTAAAGATATATATAAAAACATACAAGTCAGACAGCGTTTCTAATAAATACACAAACACGATTTCTGTAGATGCCGAACCGAGCTTGTTTCCTTCAATTTACTGTGGTCAGGGGAAGATTTGTTAAACCAGAGTTGGATGCCACATCTGTACCATTGATGTAATCAAGAAAAGGAGACCATATTTCATTGAATGGGTCATAGCTAAGTTGGCCCGACGAGACTCTGTGGTGGTAGGTTAATTTTTCAGAGCAGGCTATATCCCACACTTTCCCTTTCCATCCAGTGAGTGTAGGGCTCTTCGGATCCTTCCAGTGTTCGGCGATTTCTAAACGAGCTGCCGTAAGGAGGATAAATACCAATTCTTTATGGGTAAGGGAGGGGTTTAGAGCATAATCTTTCCAGAACCAAGCCTGGCCCTGCTGTCCCTCTCTGGGTTTTTGTGGGGGGTTTTGCTTGTTGCAAAGGGTTTCTCATTTGCTGAGTGTTCGACTTGGCATTTGTACATTGTCAGCCTTTTTTTTTTAACTTTAAACTGTTTAATTCCCCCCCACCCCACCCCTTTTGAATTGAAACCTAAAAGAAAATAGTGGGGTTTCTTGCTGGTTATTTGTGTGCGCTTTTGACCATCTTAGGTAAAGAAATATTTAAACCAAATAAAGTAGGAAAATTCAGGGGAAGAAAGAAGATTGAACTTGATACCACTTTGACCTAGAATTGTCAGCGTTTCTATCTGATGCGGGAAATCCCGGACTTTCAAGTATTGAGTTTCTTTCTATCTGCCCCGTCTTGAGGACAGTGACCTCCCAGTCTTGCCCTGATTGTTCTCAGATTCCTCTCCATTAAGCAAGTGTGCTTCCAGAAATTTGAAGTTTCTGTTACATGCTGTGTGACCTACTGGGAGTAAAATTTGTTCTATGGCCTTGAATGATACCAAGATAGGCATGTTTTAATCCAGAAAATGCTCCAAAAGGAAGGGACGGGGTGGTATTAACACTGTAATCTTTTACAGGCAAAACGTTTGTCAACTTTATGCCTTCAGCATGACAAAAGGCTTATGGACGGGCAGAAAGGAGGCAGAAAAAAGATCAAGATAGTCAGCAATCTGGTATGTGGCACTGGAACCTAGAATGAAAGGTATATTGGGAGTCCATGCATAGTGAAGGCAGTCTTTGAAAACTGTTAGGTAGCACTAAACCAGCAAGGAGTATTTTTCTGTACACTTGAAAGTTTCTGTGAAATGCACAATTGATCAGGCTTTCGGGTGCACCGTACGATTTCTCAGCCACCCTGTCATTAGGCTGAGATTCAGGAGTTGGGGGACGCAAGCGTAGCTCAGCATTAGAGCACATGCCTTAGCTGCAGAAAGTCCCAGGTTGAATCCAGTTGCACCCCCAATTTTTGAGAGTTTGGGTAGCAAGTGATGGGGAAATACTCTCTCTGGCAAGACCCTGGAGAACCACTTGCCAGTCAGAATAATCTCTTCAGGCATAGTCGTGCTTAGCAGGACGGAAATAGTCCTCCATTCTCTCTCTCTCTCTCTCTCTCCCTCCCCCCTCCTCTTTCTCTGTATCCCTACCCAAGCTATAGCAGACAACCAGTTAGTTCAACCTATCCAAACCGTTAGTTACATCTAGAAATCTCTGTGCTTCTGTCAAGCCATTAATTTCCCTCTAGGTTGATTGAACTAGTTGGTCCTTAATGAATGCTAAATAGTCTTTGGTGTTCGAGAGACTTTAGAATCTCATTTATAAAATATGGGAACCTGCTTTTTTTTTCCCCTCCCCACTTCCCCACCTGTTTGGGGATGGGGGGTTAGGCTCAGAGGAAGCATCTCTTATTAATTAATTTATTTACAATATTATATATACCGCTCTCCATTCAAAATTTCAGAGTGGTGTACAAGATAAAATACAATAAAAAAGCTTAAAATAGTTTTTTAAAAGCAAAGTGAACTGTGAACTGTGGCTGGTCATTAAGGAAAGGCATCTTTGAACAATGATGTTTTCAGGAGATGCCGAAAGGAATACAAAATTGGCACTTGTCTGACCTCCAGAGGCAGGGAATTCCACAGGAGGGGGGCCACCACACTGAAGGCTCTTCCCCTGGTGGACTCCAATTGGAGGATGGGTTTATGTGGAACCACCAGGAGCATGCCCTCAGATGACCTCAGTGACCAGGCAGGTTGGTAGGGGAGAAGGCGCTCTCTCAGGTATCCTGGTCCCAAGTTGTTTAGGGCTTTGTACACAAGTACAAGAACCCTAAACCTGGCCCGGTAGTGAATAGGCAGCCAGTCCAGTTCCCTCTGCAGAGGAATTACATGCTGGAAAGGGGCAGCTCCAGACAACAGCCGAGCTGCAGCGTTCTGCACTAGCTCCAGCTTCCGGAGCAGCTTTAAGGGCAGCCCCACATAGAGTGCATTGCAGTAATCCAATCTTGAGGTTACCAATGCCTGTACCACCGTGGCCAAGCTATCTCTTCACCAAATTCCCAACCTTTATAATTATCGCTGAAGTTATTGTCGTAGCAGCAGCCTGGCAGGTATTGGACTTGGAGGGAGAGGGGCAAAGAACACCCCGGGGGGGTGTTGCATAGGGGGTTTGCATGAATATTTTGAATATTCAATGCCTGGCCACTGTTCGTCATGTTGGTGTGGGTTGTGCAAGGTATGAAGAACCCTTGCATAACCTGGCAACAGACCATGGGTTATGCAAGGGTTGTTTAACCTTCACATAACCCACCGCCTGGATTCACACGGCATGATTAGCTGTGGCTGGACTTGAATATGAAAATGTATGTATTTAAGCCACGGTGAGTTGCAGCATGTGCCGGTCAGGTCACAACCATGGCTTGTCTGAAATCAACGGTAGTGGTTAGTTGGCATTGTTTATAAACTACCCACCAACCTAAAATAGCGCATGGGTTCTGGGTAGTTTGGTAACTATGGCAACAACCTGTCTTCGCTGAGTTCAGACGACATACCGCAGTCATGGCTTGAATATTCAAAATAGCCTCCACACACACCACTGCCCACTGTGGCTAAAATAAACCACGGTGGGCTGTTTGATTGTGCGAAGCGGCCCACTGTCTCAGAGCCCAATTTCCCCTCCCGTCGATGGGTTCAGAGGGAAAGGAAAAGGTCAGCTTTTGTTTGCTAAGTTGGTTGCTATGGGGAAGGAAGGTAGTTCAGAGGAAGTGAGTTAAAGGGATTTTATCACGGCCGGGCCTTGCTCTCTTATCTTTTCCCCTCTCTGCCATTCTTAATTACAGCAGGCTGGTAAAGTACCAGAGCCCTCAGAGCCCAAAACAGCAAGGGCTGCAGCTTTCATCGCAACAGTGAAGCAATCCCTGAGCCAGCTAAATTTCAACACATTCTCAAGGGCCCTCCAGCAGTACAAGAACACAAATGACTTCAACGCTATGTTATCACAGATGAGTGCACTTTTTGTGGAAGACCAGGAAAAGCACGTCCTGCTGCGAGGTATTGTATCCTCATAGATGTCTCTTTTGAGCACCTGCTGCTTTCCTTGCCTGAATTACTACGATTAGAATGAATGAAAAGGCTGGCTGCATTCCCCTTACTGCCATTTTTGCAAAGTACAATGCAGAAAACGTCACTCGGTGCTCGTCGCAATTGCCTTTTTTTTTCTTCAGCTGCACAAACATGAAGCAATCTAGCTGTTTTGGGCTTCTCGTTATAGAAGAAATCAAAACTGTGCTGGAGATTGCAGTACCACAGCTATACTATTGTGCGATTTACTTGTTTAATCTCAATTTTACTCAGAGGCATGTGATTCATGCTTTATCCAGGGGAGAAATCCTGTTTTGTGCAATGCAAGTGCGTTACAACTAGAATCTCCTTAACCATGAGGGTGTGCGGTGGGCCAGTGCTTGTAATTTAAGCATTCCTTGTACTGCTCTGAAGACATAAAAGAAGTGCTAACTTCATAGAATCATAGAATAGCAAAGTTGGAAGGGGCCTACAAGGCCATCGAGTCCAACCCCCTGCTCAGTGCAGGAATCCACCCTAAAGCATCCCTGACAGAGGGTTGTCCAGCTGCCTCTCGAAGGCCTCTAGTGTGGGAGAGCCCACAACCTCCCTAGGTAACTGATTCCACCGTCGCACTGCTCTAACAGTCAGGAAGTTTTTCCTGATGTCCAGCCGGAATCTGGCTTCCTTTAACTTGAGCCCGTTATTCCGTGTCCTGCACTCTGGGAGGATCGAGAAGAGATCTTATACCCCTTCCCTGTTCATAGATCCATTCATCCCCCACAAAGGTTATGAGGAGTATTCAGTGTCTTTCAGGTGGGGTGGAAAAATTAAAAAGAAATTTCATCTTTTAAAAACAAGGTAGCCAAGGCTTTTTTTTTTTGGAAAAATAATAATAATTTTTTAACCAAAAAGAAGAAAAAAGACGCTTTGCCACTAATTCAATTTTTATTTATTTATTTATTTATTACATTTATATTCCGCCCCATAGCCGAAGCTCTCTGGGTGATTTACAAAAGTTAAAAACAGTAAACATTAAAAACTATACAAAAGTTAAAAACCATCAGAAACATAAAAACAACAGTATCCATTTAAAAACAACAGTTCAGGAAGCAGCTTAGCTACTCCAGGACGCACCAGATTCCTGGGACACCATTGCCACATCATGAGGTGGCATAATTCACAAGGAAGTTCTGTCCCAGGAACACACCCAGCTACCTCTTGGAGTCATGGAGTTGGAATTGTTGTTGTTGTTGTTGTTATTTCTTACCCATCTCTCCCTCTGGATCGAGGTGAAGTACTAGAGCAAACAACTGTAAAAACCTTGTTAAAAATAAGCCCTGAGGAAGGACGCATTGCGTCCAAAACGCGTAGGCGCTTGGCACTTTCATTAAACTTTTTTACAAATAATATTTTGCAGACGATATCCTTGGTTCCGCCCTTGCCTTTGGCCTGTTTTTCACTCCCTTATGGGGTTTTCCTTCTTTTTCTGCACTTATTTTTTCAACGTGCCTGAAGATTAATGCAATCCTTAGGCGGCATTTTCGCCTCCTACTCCTGAAACCTATGAGTGGTAAGCGGCAGTTACTGCAGCCGAAACACTCCCCACGGCCTGAGTTCGATCCCAGCGGAAGCTGGCTCAGGTCAACTCAGCCTTCCATCCTTCTGAGGTCGGTAAAATGAGTACCCAGCTAGCTGGGGGAAAGGTAACCACGACTGGGGAAGGCAATGGCAAACCACCCCGCTACAAAAGTCTGCCAAGAAAACGTCAGTGAAAGCAGGCGTCCCTCTAGGAGTCAGTAATGACTCCAGTGCTTTGTACGAGAGCTTCCTTTCCTTTCCTTTTCCTAGGTGGCATTTTCACCTCCTCCCCCTGAAACCTATGAATTTCTGCTGGGACCAATATTTTGGCCCAGCACTAAAATACATATATTGAAATGCGTAGGTGAGAGTGGCAAATTTCTAAGAACATAGAGGGACTTGGAATAGACTGCCCTGATAACATCTGTGTAAATTTCCAGTGGGGACTTAAACTTTCTTCTTCTTCCTCCTCTTCTTCTGATTGGAAGAGTTTTACCAGTTCATTCGGCCGCAGCACAAAAAGCAGTTTGACGAAGCTTGCTGCGGCTTGACTGGAGCGGGTTGTGGCTACAAACCTGAGCACAGCCTTCTGCGGGAGGAGAGGCTGCTTCTGGCCAAGAACGGAGGTGAGATCAGCCTTTCATTTGAAGAGTTGGCAGCCCTGGCAAGGTTTCTGGCTCTCTGGGCATATTTTCACCCAAGAACAGGAGGAGATCTCTTCTCCTGGGATGGGAGACAGGAAGGCAGTGGCAACCCGCTTCCCAGAAGTGGAACTAGCTCCTCTGACAAAGTTCTTCCTTTCTCCTAGCCCTGAGAAAAGAGATTCCTTAAAAGATTTTTAAAAAGAGGTTTTACCAATCATGTTGAGATATAAGAATAAGGCTACATTGGTAGAGCCTCGTGTGGCGCAGAACGGTAAAGCAGCAGTTTCTGCAGCTGAAACTCTCTCCACGGCCTGAGTTAGATCCCAGCGGAAGCTGGTTTCAGGCAGCCGGCTCGGGTCGACTCAGCCTTCCATCCTCCCGAGGTCAGTAAAATGAGTACCCAGTTAGCTGGGGGAAAGGTAATAAAGGCCGGGGAAGGCAACGGCAAACCACCCCGCTATAAGGCCTGCTAAGAAAACGTCAGCGAAAGCTGGTGTCCCTCCAAGAGTCAGTAATGACTCAGTGCTTGCGCGAGAGGTTCCTTTCCTTTCCTTCTACATTGGTAAGACTTCATTAGGCCTGGGGGGTGGGAGGGTTTTGCCAACAGCCCTCTTCACTTAATCAGTATCTATGTCTGGTTCTCTTCAATATTTATTAGAAAAGGAATGTGAGAAGAAAATCACCTTTTTGGAGAATTCATCTGGGCAGCTTGACTCTGAGCAGCACTTGAACAAAGGAGGATCTCACCTAACATCCATGTCAGATGCCACAGGTATGATTTGCGTAAAGAAGTAATAAGAACATCAGAAGTGCCCTGATGCTGGATCAGACCAAGGGTCCATCTATTCCAGCACTCTGTTCACACAGTGGCTAATGCAGAAGAAGTGCTGAACTGGATCAAATCAAAGGACCTATCTAGTCCAGTTTTCTTTTGACACAGAATGATAATGGATGTATAGGGGGAGAAGTCGTTTTCAGTTTCTGTATGCCACTCAAAGAGCGTCATCACAAGGGGCGGGGGAATTGCGTTTCCTTACCGACACTTCTCTGCCCACGCTTCTGTCTCTCATTACTTCCTCTTTTGAAAGCTGAAGTAAACAACGTGCACGTAGCTGATTCGGTGGGGCATTTTAGCTTCGGCTATTGGGCGGTATAAAAATGTAATAAATAAATAAATAAAATAAAATCTTTACACACTTACTTTAAAAGTTGGATTTTGGGGGTCTCTTTTGTGATGGGAAACCGAGTAGGAGGCGCACGGGAAGCGGACATTGTTGTCTAAAGGCGCACATCCATAAGTGAGCAGTAGTGAGCATGCGATAAATGATGAACCTCATCAGACAATGCAGCATGTGATGGTTTCAAAAAGAAAGAAAGCTGTCTCTCGGGCTCAGGCCACATCATTGTACAGTCCTTGAGCTGAGCTTAAAATCATGAGATTTTCTCAGTGTGTTTTTTCTGCAAACACCTCTGTTGTCCCAATAAAAGAGATGACATTCCCCCCCCTCCCCCTTAGAAAACCCCACCTCCACAAATGAGTATAAGCATTCTTCTGCAAGCTGTTCTTACCCTTTTGGTCTTTTCTCCTTCATGAAGTCATGGAAATTGAGAGCTCATTAAAAGAGCTCGTATGAATTTGTAGCATTTCTCAGTGAGAAAATGGAAACATTTCTTTAATTGCCTTGAATGTAGGTCAAGAAAGAAGGCCATGTCTGACGATGAACAATAGAAGTATTTTAGCGTGTGGCATGTTTACATCTTTACAGTTGTTCAACACTGTCTAATAGGCTAAATTTTGTTTCTTACACATTCTTGAACCAGGGCGATTTTTATTTATTTATTTATTACATTTTTATACCGCCCAATAGCCGAAGCTCTCTGGGCGGTTCACAAAAATTAAAACCATAATAAAACAACCAACAGGTTAAAAGCACAAATAAAAAATGCATTATAAAAAGCTCAACCAGGATAAAAACCACGCAGCAAAATTGATATAAAATTAAAATACAGAGTTAACACAGTAAAATTTAAATTTAAGTTACAATTAAGTGTTAAAATACTGAGAGAATAAAAAGGTCTTCAGCTGGCGACGAAAGGAGTACAGTGTAGGCGCCAGGCGGACCTCTCTGGGGAGCTCATTCCACAACCGGGGTGCCACAGCGGAGAAAGCCCTCCTCCTAGTATTATTATTATTATTATTATTTATTTATATAGCACCATCAATGTACATGGTGCTGTACAGAGTAAAACAGTAAATAGCAAGACCCTGCCGCATAGGCTTACAATCTAATAAAATCATAGTAAAACAGTAAGGAGGGGAAGAGAATGCAAACAGGTACAGGGTAGGGTAAGCAGGCACAGGGTAGGGAAAAACTAACAGTAGAAAGTAACAGTAGAAGTCTGCACAACATCAAGTTTTAAAAGCTTTAGGAAAAAGAAAAGTTTTTAGTTGAGCTTTAAAAGCTGTGGTTGAACTTGTAGTTCTCAAATGTTCTGGAAGAGCGTTCCAGGCGTAAGGGGCAGCAGAAGAAAATGGACGAAGCCGAGCAAGGGAGCCTCACTTCCTTTGGCAGGGGCTCACGGAGAAGGGCCCCTGTAGATGATCTTAAGGTCCGGGCAGGTACATATGGGAGGAGGCGTTCCTTCAAATAACCTGGCCCCAAACCATTTAGGTTTTTCCCAGCTTTTACTTTAGTTTCTGTTTTTTTTAAAAAAAAAAACTTAGAGAGAGATGTGGATAGAATCATAAAACAGAGTTGGAAGGGGGCTATAAGACCATCAAGTCCAACCTCCTTCTCAATGCAGGAATCCACCTTAAAGCATCTTTTGAAGGGCTCTAGGGTGGGAGAGCCCACAACCTCCCTAGGTCATTGGTTGCATTGTCGTACTGCCCTGAAATGGAGGAACAGTGACTCAGTGATCGAATGCATGATTTGCACGCTGAAGTTCCCAGGTGTTTGATCCTAGCATCTCTACCTCGGGCTAGAAAAACTCCTGCCTTGAAATCCCAGAGAGCTGCTGCCCGTCAGTGTTGACAACACTGAGCTAGATGGACCATTGTCTCAGAATAATGCGGTTTCCTAAGTTCCTAGGACATTGCCTCATAAAACCAATATCTGCAGGTTAGTTTTGCACCTGAGACTACTGTGCCACAATCTGTGCATTCTGGACCTACAGAGTTTATTATTATTATTATTATTATTTATTTATTTATATAGCACCATCAATGGTGCTGTACAGAGTAAAACAGTAAATAGCAAGACCCTGCTGCATAGGCTTACAATCTAATAAAATCATAGTAAAACAATAAGGAGGGGAAGAGAATGCAAACAGGTACAGGGAAGGGTAAGCAGGCACAGGGTAGGGAAAAACTAACAGTAGAAAGTAACAGTAGAAGTCTGCACAACATCAAGTTTTAAAAGCTTTAGGAAAAAGAAAAGTTTTTAGCTGAGCTTTAAAAGCTGCGGTTGAACTTGTAGTTCTCAAATGTTCTGGAAGAGCGTTCCAGGCGTAAGGGGCAGCGGAAGAAAATGGACGAAGCCGAGCAAGGGAAGTGGAGACCCTTGGGCAGGCGAGAAACATGGCATCAGAGGAGCAAAGAGCACGAGCGGGGCAATAGTGTGAGATGAGAGAGGAGAGATAGGAAGGAGCTAGACCGTGAAAAGCTTTGAAGGTTAACAGGAGAAGTTTATATTGGATTCTGAAGTGAATTGGAAGCCAATGAAGCACAATTTGCTTGTGCCAGGGCCTTCTCTGTAGCGGCACCCAGTTGTGGAATACCCTTCCCTCGAAGGCTCTACTGGCGCCGACACTAGTTTCATTTCGGCGCCGAGTTAAAACACGGCTTTTTATCAAAGCCTTTGAGGGCTACATTCTCCATGGTTGCATATAGTTTTAATTGTTTTTATTGCTTTTTTTTTTTAAAACAAATCCCGGCTGGTTTAAAATTGTTAACGATTTAATACTTCTTTAGCTGTGTATATTATTTATTACATTGTTCTGATCTTGTCTGTACACTGCCCTGAGATCCCAGTGATATAGGGCGGGATACAAATGTTTTAATAAATGTCATTACCTTCCTGATATAAGGAGCACTGTTAGCATCAGGCTGTCTCATCTGGAGCATTCTTTAGTATTTTGTAACTGTTGGGATATCCTACTTAGCTTTTTATCTTTTTTCCAAGGTGTTTTTTTTTTAATATCTTCTGCCAAGACTCTCGTTCACGCACTGGTTATCTCTCGGTTGGACTACTGCAACCTTCTTCTCTCTGGCCTTCCTTCGTCTCACATCAGTCCGCTGGTCTCTGTCCACCACTCTGCCGCTAAGATCATCTTCTTGGCTCGCCGCTCTGACCATGTCACTCCACTTCTGAAATCTCTCCATTGGCTTCCAACTCACTCCAGAATCCAATATAAACTTCTCCTGCTGACCTTCAAAGCTCTTCACGGTCTAGCTCCTGCCTATCTCTCCTCTCTCATCTCACACTATCGCCCCGCTCGTGCTCTCCGCTCCTCTGATGCCATGCTTCTCGCCTGCCCAAGGACCTCCACTTCCCTTACTCGGCTTCGTCCTTTTTCTTCTGCTGCCCCTTACGCCTGGAACGCTCTTCCAGAACACTTGAGAACTACAAACTCAATCACTGCTTTTAAAACTCAGCTAAAAACTTTTCTTTTCCCTATAGCCTTCAAATATTGAGTTTGTTCTGACTCTATACTGTTTAGCTTCACCCTACCCGGTGCCTGTTTACACTTCCCTGTGCCTGTTTGCATTCTCCTTCCCTCTTTATTGTTTACTACAACTTATTAGATTGTAAGCCTATGCGGCAGGGTTTTGCTATTTACTGTGTTATCTGTACAGCACCATGTACATTGATGGTGCTATATAAATAAATAAATAAATAATAATAATAATAATAATAATAATAATAATAATAATAACGTATCACTCTCCATCCTGTCCTCAGCTGTTTCAGAGCAGTAGCAACAAAACACGCGTGCACAAAGGACAAGAATACAACACACACACACACACACACACACACACACACACGGAGTATCTTTATGTGCCCTGTGTTGTGCTTTTTTCTCAGGGGGGAGCTGTGCCGACGTGACTGAGGATCCCTCCAAGAAACCATCCCACCCTCAGAAGGAGAGCCGCAACCAGATAATCCGGTCAGCCTATCTGAGTGACCTCAAGACGGCTCTAGACAAAAGCAGCTTCAACAGCTTCTTTTCGGCACTCTCAGCATACAAGAGGACGGATGACTATAACGCCATGGTGTCTGTGGTGGCCGCCCTCACCACAGGGAAGCCGGAACATTTTCATCTGCTACAAAGCAAGTACCTCCCTGTTCCATTTTCCATGGTGGTTTGATGGACATAGAGCTGTGCTCTTCCCGCTCATATCTAAAAGTAGTGTGTAAAGCAACAGGATCAACTTGGTGGCAGATAACACAGTGGGCTATTTATTTCTAAACCCGCTGCCGTGGCACAGACCAGCAGAATCTTTCATAGGGGGGGCGGGGGAGTGGGTTTTACAGGCAGATGTCCACTGATTTATGTGACTCACATCGGTGAACTTGGGATATTAATCTCAGCTGTGCCGTTCTGCAACCAATAGGACCTTCCACTGTTTCCCATTTTCAAAGATCGCCATATTCACCCTTCAGAATTTCAAATTTAAATTCAACAGGATAGTTTAAATGTTGTTGTTGTTATTATTTATTGCGTTTTTATACCGCCTAATAGCCGAAGCTCCCTGCGCGGTTCACAAAAACTAAAACAATTCAAAGTATAAAACAAACAGTATAAAAACATGATATAAATACACATTAAAATGGATTAAAACATACCATACAGGATTAAAACATCCTGAAAACATTCTGAAATTCCACTGGATAGGCCTGCCGGAATAGATCAGTCTTTATTGCTTTTTTAAATTCTAAAAGACTGTCAAGTTGACGAATCTCCTCCGGCAGGCCATTCCACAGTCTGGGAGCAGCAGAAGAAAAGGTCCTTTGGGTAACAGTTGTTAATCTAGTTTTTGCTAGCTGAAGTGGATTCTTCCCAGAGGACCTGTGTGCGGGGCGGATTGTACGGGAGAAGGTGATCCTGCAGGTAGCCTGGACCCAAACCATGTAGGGCTTTAAAGGTGATAACCAACACTTTGTATTTTGCCCGGAAACTAATCAGCAGCCAGTGAAGAGATTTTAAAACTGGTGTAACGTGGTCACCCCTAGGTGACCAGCCTGGCTGCGATATTTTGGACTAATTGAAGTTTCCAGACTAGGCACAGAGGTAGACCTATGTAGAGTGCATTGCAGAAGTCGAGCCTCGAAGTTACCAGTGCATGCACCACCGTCTTTAGGTCTTCCGATTCTAGGAAGGGGCGCAGCTGGTGTATCAGCCGAAGCTGATAGTAGGCACTCCTGGCTGTCACATCTATTTGAGCTGTCGTTTATTTATTTATTTTTTATTTTATTTATTACATTTCTATACCGCCCAATAGCCGGAGCTCTCTGGGCGGTTCACAAAAAATTCCATCGTTTGGAGCGATGGATCCAGGAGCACCCCCAAGCTGCGAACACAGTCTTTCAGGGGGAGTGTAGCCCCATCCAGAACCGGTTGACACACCTCCAAACCCAGGTTGTGGCCTTTGACAGCGAGTACCTCTGTCTTGTCTGGATTCAGCTTTAGTTTGTTTTTCCTCATCTAGCCCATGACCGCCTCCAAGCATTCATTCAGAGAAGACACACTAGTGCATCTGATGGTGCCATTCTGCAAACTCAGGCAGCGCTAACAGGCTTCTACCAAATCTTTCCGTTGCACAAAGCGCTTCTGCTTTAAGCTTGCACGGTCGGTTGCAGAACCGATAGCAGACCCGCTTGTAGAACCGCTTGCGCAAACATAACTTTTAACAGGATTCTCCTTTTGCGCAGTTTCCAGTAGTGCAACATCATTGCACTAAAAGAACTGAGCATGTTTAGCCTGGAGAAGAGAAGATTGAGGGGAAATACTTCAAAGGTTGTCACACAGAGGAGGGTCAGGATCTCTTCTCGATCCTCCCAGAGTGCAGGACACGGAATAATGGGCTCAAGTTAAAGGAAGCCAGATTCCAGCTGGACATCAGGAAAAACTTCCTGACTGTTAGAGCAGTGCGACAATGGAATCAGTTACCTAGGGAGGTTGTGGGCTCTCCCACACTAGAGGCCTTCAAGGGGCAGCTGGACAACCATCTGTTAGGGATGCTTTAGGGTGGATTCCTTCATTGAGCAGGGGGTTGGACTCGATGGCCTTGTAGGCCCCTTCCAACTCTGCTATTCTATGATTTGCACTGGGACATTGACACAGTTGGATACTGCCCAGAGATTTTAATTCGTACTCTCCGTAAAAAAATGTTCTCCAGGTTGGGGTGATGAAGGCAGCCCACAATGGGTTAGCTCCCGCTATCGCCCAAGAAAAGCAGGGACTCACATGACTGAATTTTAAGCCTTCTGTCGGTCTGAAGCTCCTCCTAGCCAGTTCGGGCTTGCTTTTCACCCAGGACAGCTAATTCTTATCTCCTCCTAACTCACGCCTATACTTATCTCTGTTTGTAAGATTCCTTCAACTTCTTACCTCTTTGACCTTTTTTCTCAGAACCAGCCTTTGTTTTATTTTTATCTTCTCTTAAGAAAAAAAAGTTCCTCTTCTGCTTCTTTTTCTCTGCCGCCTGCCTATCTTTCTCCGTGACCCCTCCGGCAAAGAAAACTCAAGACCTCCAAAACCTGCACGTGGGCAGCCCCTTCCAGGAGCCAGAAGAGAGGATAACACTGACGACAGGTGCCAGCCTCAATGGGAGCCCACTGCAACTCCCTCCTGGCCCAAAGGAAATAGTACGCAGAGGAAAAACACCACAGCATCATAGAATCATAGAATAGCAGAGTTGGAAGGGGCCTACAAGGCCATCGAGTCCAACCCCCTGCTCAGTGCAGGAATCCACACTAAAGCATCCCTGACAGATGGTTGTCCAGCTGCCTCTTGAAGGCCTCTAGTGTGGGAGAGCCCACAACCACCCTAGGTAACTGGTTCCTTTGTCGTACTGCTCTAACAGTCAGGAAGTTTTTCCTAATGTCCAGCTGGAATGTGGCTTCCTTTAACTTGAGCCTGTTATTCCGTGTCCTGCATTCTGGGAGGATCGAGAAGAGATCCTGGCCCTCCTCTGTGTGACAACCTTTGAAGTATTTGAAGCGTGCTATCATGTCTCCCCTCCATCTTCTCTTCTCCAGGCTAAACATGCCCAGTTCTTTCAGTCTCTCTTCATAGGGCTTTGTTTCCAGACCCCTGATCATCCTGGTTGCCCTCCTCTGAACACGCTCCAACTTGTCTACGTCGTTCTTGAATTGCGGAGCCCAGAACTGGACGCAGTACTCTAGATGAGGCCTAACCAGGGCCGAATAGAGAGGAACCGGTACCTCATGCGATTTGGGAGCTATACTTCTATTAATGCATCCCAAAATAGCATTTGCCTTTCTTGCAGCCATATCGCACTGTTGGCTCATATTCAGCTTGCGATCTACAACAATTCCAAGATCCTTCTCGTTTGTAGTATTGCTGAGCCAAGTATCCCCCATCTTGTAACTGTGCATTTTGTTTCTATTTCCTAAATGTAGAACTTGGTCTTTATCCCTATTAAATTTTATTACAAATATTACAAATGAGAAGGATCTTGGAATTGTTGTAGATCGCAAGCTGAATATGAGCCAACAGTGCGATATGGCTGCAAGAAAGGCAAATGCTATTTTGGGCTGCATTAATAGAAGTATAGCTGGACATCAGGAAAAACTTCCTGACTGTTAGAGCAGTATGACAATGGAATCAGTTACCTAGGGAGGTGGTGGGCTCTCCCACACTAGAGGCCTTCAAGAGGCAGCTGGACAGCCATCTGTCGGGGATGCTTTAGGGTGGATTCCTGCATTGAGCAGGGGGTTGGACTCGATGGCCTGGTAGGCCCCTTCCAACTCTGCGATTCTATGATATTTGTATAGGTAATCAGGACACTTGTCTCTGCACTTGGCTGGCCAGACCTTCTCCTAAGGATCCCCAAAGTTTTTATTCTCAGATGGATTTCTTGGTACTTACGAAAGAAACCTGTCTGTTGCCCAGTGGTTCTTCCTTACTTATACAAAGATATGTTTTCTGAGCTTTAGCCATGGATGGAAGGGGCTAGGAGGATCCTCAGACCCACAGAAGGCTTAAAACTCAATCACGTGAGTCCCTGCTTTTCCTGGGCGATAGCGGGCGCTAACCCACTGTGGGATGCCTTCTCCACACCGACCCAGAAGGAACCATCTCCAGAAGTATGAATGTTCTGTTTTCATTTTTGCCTGTGACCTAATGAGAACCCTGACTAGCTTTCTGCCATCAACTTAGACTAACATGTCGGAAGTTTGTTGCCTTAAATAAAAACATTGAAACGTTTCATACAAGTTGCCCAAACGCTAAACTCAACTAATTGTTGTTGTTTTTGCAGCTCCAGTTTCTCAATACTTGCTATAGGCCTTTTCCTATTGTTCAAAAATCATTTAGTCAAACACATCACCTCTATACGTAACAATCAGGACAGTTCATTCCGTTTCCTTGCATCCTTTGCAAGGTATGATAATAAAAAGCCCAGATCTTTGCTAATTAGGCTGTGGAAACTCCCCAAAGCTTCACAACAGCTATTGCTGTACGTTTCCAATGCAGAGACAGTAGCTCTAATCACAACGCTCTTACTGTCTAAGCAGTGTCCGATTCTTGTGGGTGCTGTTACAAAGTAGCTTCTACTGACTCCATTTTGAAGCAGCCGAAATCCCACCTGCAGCAGGAATGAGACGGAGACCATTCACAAAAGGCTAGATCAAGTGATCATTTTCTGATAGACTTCTTCAAATGCCTTCCCCAGAGACAAAGGTGGGGGTAAAATTAAGCAGAATATGAATGCTGGATGGCAGGAGAAATGCAGCCCTATTGTTGAACAGTACGACAATGGAACCAGTTACCTAGGGAGGTGGTGGGCTCTCCCACACTAGAGACCTTCAAGAGGCAGCTGGACAACCATCTGTCAGGAATACTTTAGGGTGGATTCCTGCATTGAGCAGGGGGTTGGACTCGATGGCCTTGTAGGCCCCTTCCAACTCTGCTCTAACAATCAGGAAGTTTTTCCTGATGTCCAGCTGGAATCTGGCTTCCTTTAACTTGAGCCTGTTATTCCGTGTCCTGCACTCTGGGAGGATTGAGAAGAGATCCTGGCCCTCCTCTGTGTACAACCTTTTAAGTATTTGAAGAGTGCTATCATGTCTCCCCTCAATCTTCTCTTTTTTCTCCAGGCTAAACATGCCCAGTTCTTTCAGTCTCTCTTCATAGGGCTTTGTTTCCAGACCCCTGATCATCCTGGTTGCCCTCCTCTGAACCCGCTCCAGCTTGTCTGCATCCTTCTTGAATTGTGGAGCCAAAAACTCCACAATTCAAGAATTCCCTCTGCTCTTTCCCCTGCTGTGTGTGCATGCTCTTAAGTCTCAAAAAGTCAGTCTTGAGGCTACTTCTAAGCCTCCACTTGCTCAGCTAATTTCCCCAAAACTACCTTGTGCATTTGTATCTGTTTGAACCTCAATAAATGTGCCATTGTAGCGTTATCCTATTCGATGGTGTAGATTTCTTTGAGTAAGAATCGCCTTACTTAGCCACGGACGCTCTATTGCCAGTGTCAAAAGATTTCAAAAGATTTCTCACAAGCGGGCGTAGGTCTCATGTGCAAGCTTGTACACGGGTCTAATGAGAGCATATCACGTAACAGTGCATTACCACCTAGCCCCAATAACTCATCCAATAACAAGGAGAACAAATCTTTGGTCAAAGTTGATAAAGGAAGCATCCACCTTACTTTTTTTAAATAAAAGGGGGAATTTGTTCTGAGACTCTGTGGATTCCAGGATTCCACTTGTATGCTAATTAAGGATTGTCAAATACAGAGCCTTTCACTTTGGCCTGCTCAGTTGATATCACCGTTGAGGTGCGGCCATATCAGATTCAATTCCGATAAGTTTTCCTAATGCAATATCAAGCACGGTTAAATTCATAATTATATATACTGGAAACTGTTGTTCAGTGTTTATAAAGACAAATTTTATACTATTTTCTTTTGATTATAGTTTGTGCAAACTTGGGTTCAAACGTTTTAACCGTGAGAGTTGTGAAGACACCCGAGCCGGCTCCAGTTACGTCTGCCTCTCATGTTTGTTGTTTCCATTTATAGGGTTCTCCATGTTCGTGCGCCCCCATCACAAGAGCCAATTCAGACAGATGTGCAAAGACCTGACTGGAATGAATTGCCCCAGCGAAAGTGAGGAGGTTCTGCTGCCAGCACCAGAAGGGAAATCGCACAGCTTGGGGGCCCCAGGCTGCACCGTGAAAGACAGTGGGTGTCGGGATAAAGCCGCCAGTCCAACCCCAGGTTTGGAATGCTCGTTTTACTAGAGTTTCCATGATCACTTTACAGCAGCCTTCCTCAACCTGGGGCGCTCCAGATGTGTTGGACTACAACTCCCAGAATGCCGCAGCCGGCTCTGCTGGCTGGGGCATTCTGGGAGATGCAGTCCAACACATCTGGAGCGCCCCAGGTTGAGGAAAGCTGCTTTACAGTGTAGCTCTCCCTTAACTTGGGGGAGTATTTGAGACGTATTGGGCGGGAAGCTTCACGGCAAGAACCATCTCCACATGATGTTTTTAAAGATATATTTGTGTTTCATTCACTCCATCTACCATATTTCTTCGATTCTAAGATGCCATCGATTCTAAGACGCACCCCATTTTTAGAGATGTTTATTTGGGAAAAAAGGGCATCTTAGAATCGAAGAAATACTACTTCCCACACCGCCCAGCCAACCTCCTCCCCCCCACTCCGCGCTTTCTTCTAATGGTTGTGTCCTTTTCTTTTTCCCCTCTGTGCGAGAAGAAACCGCACAGAAGAAACCTTCTTGCGCGGGAAGAAGGGGGGGGCCATAGAAACAAAGAGTAAACGATATTTTCGGGCGGGGAGAGAAAGGAGAAGACGCGATTAAGGAGCTAAAACGCTTCTCTCTCCAGTCCCACGTCTGTTCAATCGGTTCTATTTAAGGCGCTCCAAATTCTCCATAGGATCCGGCTCTTTACTTGTCGGTGCACCAGGGGACGACGACATGCGAGTAAGTCCCGTGGAAATCGATGGGACTTCTGAATAAATTTAGGATTTCCGAAGCACCTTCAGGACTAACAAAAACCCAGGCGCTTACCCTCCCAGCTCCTCCTCGCTCGCATGGTTCGCGGCTGCTGCAGGAGTTTCCTCTTTTCCTCTTACCGTATTTCTTTGATTCTAAGACGCCATCGATTCTAAGACGCACTCCATTTTTAGAGCTGTTTATTTGGGGGGGAAAGTGTGTCTTAGAATCGAAGAAGTACGGTACCTATATTGTGGAGCAGTATGATAAGAACCCTAGTAAGATGGAAACAGGCCATAGCTTATAGAGCAGTGAAAGTGGTTTGAGAGATGTTTCACTTAGAATCATAGAAGAGTAGAGCTGGAAGGGGCTTGTAAGGCCATCGAGTCCAACCCCCTGCTCAATGTGGGAATCTACCTTAAAGCATCCCTGGCAGATGGCTGTCCAGCTGCCTCTTGAAAGTCTCTAGTGTGGGAGAGCCCAGGCCCTTGTAGGTAACATTGTCGTACCGCTCTAACAGTCCGGACGTTTTTCCTGATGTCCAGCTGGAATCTGGCTTCCTGTAACTTGAGCCCATTATTCCGTGTCCTGCAGTCTGGGAGGATCGAGAAGAGATCCTGGCCCTCCTCTGTGTGACAACCTTTTAAGTATTTGAAGAGGGCTCTCATGTCTCCCCTCAATCTTCTCCAAGTGTGCATACATATATTTCCTCTGCCACAGCATCACCTGTGGTGAAAAAGTTTTTGAAATCTTGATCCTTTGGGATGGAATTCTGAATGCTCCCCTTCCCTCAACTCTAGATCCCTTGCCTTAGGCAAGCTTTCTGTTCATTTGTGTCAGAGCTTAGCTCAGGAAACCAGCGCTCTGTCTTCACGGTGCCCTAGCTGCCCATACCAAATTCCCCTCTCCGTTCCTTTCCTACTGTATCCTTTTTCCTTTGGGGGCCTAAAATAGACTTTTTGCTGCTCTTGCCACCAAACTCTTCTGTTTCCTCTCTGAAGAATAACATTATTGAGAGGGGAAGCCAAATCTTTATTGTTACGGTCAACAGACCATCAGCCATATAAACAGGCAGTTTACAGTAAAACCATAAATATACATTTAATTAAACCACATGGAGTTAGGTTTAAAAGGAAAAGGTCCCATTGTTGGTCTTATCTGAATAACCAGATTAAGAAGTTTCGTCACCTGCTCGGTAATTGTTTTGTTATAGCCTCGAAGCAGGATAGAATTCAGGTCCTTTATAGAACAGCCCGGGTACGGCTGAATAATGGAGAATAAAAGATCATTTCTGGCTTCTTGATAGAATCTACAATAGAATAATACATGGAGGGTAGTCTCCACTTCCGTATTGTTACAGGGACAGCATCTTTTTGTAAGTGGAGTTTTATTAAATCTACCCTCCATTACCCTAGAAGGATGGGCGTTAACCCTTGCCAGGGTAAAGGCTCTCCTACATTTGGGAATAGTCAGCCAGGACAGGTAGGGTGCCATCCCACCACTAGGAGGGCCAGGTACTCCCATGGACTGAGTGGAGCAGGGACCACATGCTGCTTGTTGTAGCTGCTGGAGAGAGGGGAAGTCTGGAGCCTCTTTGGCCACTCTAGCTGGCTGTATTCCATGATTTCTCTCAAGTAGAGAAGAGGTGGCCAAACTCTGTGATTTCTCTCTCAATAATGTTATCCTTCAGAAAGAGAGCACAGAGTTTGGTGGGCTAGAGCAGCACAGAGAGAGAGAGAGAGAGGGCCCGTTCAGAAGACACCTTAAACCAGAGCTTTCCAAACTGTGTGTCGGACACGTTAGTGTGTCAGCTGCAGTGTGTAGATGTGTCACGCAAACGTAACGAGAAACCTCTGAGTCTATGTGAAATAAGCAATACCAACTTGCATGCATTTTTATGCAGCAAAGGTGCCGATTAGAATGGTGCACTGGTATATTCCCCTTCCGTTGTATCCGTATATGCACACCACGGTCGAGGGATCATACCGGTACTGCGCATGCGCAGTATGCATCATCGGGTCGAAACAGCTGATTCCGCGTCACTTCCGGTGACGCGGCTGCACCTGAAGTGACGCGTTCGAGAAATTCCATGGGTCCAGTTTTTTGATAGAACACCGTCTCAACCGCCGCTCGATCGCAGCTCAACAAAATTGGTTCAATGTGAAAAGTCTTGGAAATGTATGTTATTATCTTGCAAATCATATATTTTTAAAAATAGAAATGAAAGGTTTTCATGAGATATGTTGTGTTCCCATACATTTCGTTATTACAATTTATGTATGTGTCCATATCTCTTATAAGGGGTTAGTTTAACCTCCGGTTTGCTAGTAAAACTGAATTACTGTGTCGCGAAATGATGCATGTCTAAAAAGTGTGTCACCAACATGAAAATTTGGAAAGCTCTGCCTTAAACCATGGCTTTAACCATGGTGGTTAAGCCAGAAAGCCAGGCCATGTTCAGAAGACACCTTAAGCCATGGCTTTAACCATGGTGGTTAAGCCAGAAAGCCAGGCCGTGTTCAGAAGACACCTTAAACCATGGCTTTAACCATGGTGGTGAAGCCAGAAAGCCAGGCCATGTTCAGAAGACACCTTAAGCCATGGCTTTAACCATGGTGGTTAAGCCAGAAAGCCAGGCCATGTTCAGAAGACACCTTAAGCCATGGCTTTAACCACGGTGGTTAAGCCAGAAAGCCAGGCCATGTTCAGAAGACACCTTAAGCCATGGCTTTAACCACGGTGGTGAAGCCAGAAAGCCAGGCCATGTTCAGAAGACACCTTAAGCCATGGCTTTAACCACAGTGAATAAGTTTTTTTGCTTTATTCAACATGGTTAAAGCTATGGTTTAAAGTGTCTTCTGAACGCAGCCTGGCTTTCTGGCTTAACCACTGTGGTTAAAGCCATGGTTTAAGGTGTCTTCTGAATGGAGCCAGAGAGAGAGAGAGATTCCGGCAAGGTGTGTGTATCTCTGTGAGAGAGACTGTGAGTGAGGAAAGGCTCTGCATGTGTTTATGTACATTTCTACAAGGGAGCTTTATCTTTGCTCCAGTATTTCATTGGGCCCTTCGGGGGACGTACACATTGCTCACTCTTCCCTTAGTTCATCGGCACCAGGAGGGCAGGATTGAAACTTCTAGATAAATTATGTGCAATAAACAAATAGAATGAAACCTATCCGTATGTAGCCATGTGTGCTTTTTGAGATACAATTGTGAAATACGCGTTGCAGGCTCATCCAAGAGCAAGGCAGAAGAACAGCTCCAGAGACCAGCCTCTCCCATAAGCAACTTGCAACCACCCAAGACCAAGGGAGGTCCCAGCAGTTTACGAGCGCCCACAAATTCCGACGACGTACCGATCTCACCAGTACACGGTAGGTATGTGCAGACCCCATGGAAGCGCTTCCTGCTAGAGAAGGGATGCCCCACCTGCATAGAAAATGCATTATGAATGCCAACGCTCAGTGGTAGAGCGCGCGTTTTGGGTGCACAAGATCACAGATTCAGTGTTGAGTATCCCCAGCTGAAGGATCCCAAGCAGCAGGGCTAAGGGAATCTTTGCTACCTAAGGCCTTGCACAACTGCTATGAGTTGAAAGTAGACCAGCCCTCCACATCCTCCAGTTGGGTCAGACGGCAGCTCCCATCATTTCCCAGACGCGCTGACTAGAAATGATGAGGGTTTTGGAGTCCCAACACATCTGGAGAACACCAGCATATGGAAGACTGGAAGTAGATGGTCTGATTCTCGATCCTCCCAGAGTGCAGGACACGGAATAACGGGCTCAAGTTAAAGGAAGCCAGATTCCAGCTGGACATCAAGAAAAACTTCCTGACTGTTAGAGCAGTACGACAATGGAACCAGTTCCCTAGGGAGGTTGTGGGCTCTCCCGCACTGGAGGCCTTCAAGAGGCAGCTGGACAACCATCTGTCAGGGATGCTTTAGGGTGGATTCCTGCATTGAGCAGGGGGTTGGACTCGATGGCCTTGTAGGCCCCTTCCAACTCCGCTATTCTATTATTCTATGATTTAGTTTGTGTCGGCTTCAGTTGGACATTAGAAGGTACTCCAGGTGTTCTACCTGCTGATCTGACCAAAATTTGAGAATCGGAGCACTTCCTTTAGCTAGCTTCTTTGTCCTTGCATTCTACTTCCTTCCCATAAATACACCCCTCCCAGTTTTTTATGTTTCCATACCTATGTGTGACAGTTTGATATTTGCTCTGAAAACAACCTAGCGGTTGAACTGCTTTGGGGTGGGAAGTGTAGAAGGAAAAGGTAAAGGAGGTATAAATTCGTCAAGGCCAGAATTAAATGGTAAGTAGGAAGTGGGTATTTACATACAGGCCAGACTAATTTCCCCTTGCCAGTGTTCTTCCTTGTATGTCAGCTGGTGGCTTTTTTCCATGTAGCTTCTGGATGAAGCAAGGGTGCTATTTTCCTTTGCTTCCACAATCCCAGAGCATCTGGAAGATGGAGCCAAGGAGGGGTCTCCTGGCAGGGAGGGGGGGGGTGCGGGGGAGAATAAAGCTCCCTGTCTCTCCTCCTTCTCCGGCTGATGGATGGGACTGTGTTGGTCTTCCTCTTCCCATGATGTTCTTCCTCGGAGGTAGAGGGTACAACTTCCCAGTGGCCCTTGGTTCCCTGGCTAGCGGCAGAGACCACAGAGCGCTCCCCAGCAGCTCAGGGCAGCTATAATATTTCAGAATCTGAAGTCTTACAACATCCGATGCATGCTCTTCCTCTGCGTCAGGCTTGAACTGCAAAAAAAATTGTTCAGGGTCAAAGAGTCAATCTCTTTTGAAGATCAGCTTCTCATTCCCTCTCCCCCCCCCCCCCCACCATCTCTTTTCCATATTAGGAGGATTCCAGTGTGTTAGATGCAAAACTGAGCATGGTGTGCCTTTTAAGTGCCAGCTGTGTGCCTTCACTTGTTGCAAAGCATGCTGGGAGAATCTCTTAAAGGTTGGCTTCACTTTTCCAAGTTTTGTTTTCCCCTTTCCTTGAACAGAATTGTCTGAAGGATGGTTCCATAATTCACTAGTATGAGAGTTACAGCTGAGCCGTTCTTTAATTTCAGTTCCTTCAAAGATGTGTGACTTGCCCGTTTTACGGTCTGTTTTCAGCTGAGATGCTGTTACACTTTTTTCATGTCAGAAAAGACGGGTTGTTCTTGCGGTCCTTTGCAACCAGAGGGTTCTCATAGGTGGTCCACAGTCTTACAGAAGCTGGATCTTTGGAAGAGACAGGTGGCTTTTGGTCAGTCAGGTTTACTCAGAGGATTACCTTGCAGAGGAAGACAATGCATAACTTTCCATGTTTCTGGCACCATTTTATATCCTGGTTTGAAGTACATGAGTCAGCTTTCACCTTACATGTTATAATGGTTAGGGCTGCAAACTGTAATCAATTTAAATTGTTTGTAGATTCTGCGGAAAAGGTTTTTCAAAAACACAACCCAAAACTGCAGAGAGAGTCAGTTTAATGAGCCTAAGCGACTAACGGTGACTTTATGTAGGCAAATCAAATTCTTTCCTGGGTAACGTCACTATTCCAGTCGTGAAACAATATAAAAAACAGCATCCAACAATTTTTTTACTGTGTTTGCTATCACCCATTACGAATGAAAAAGTTTAAATTACAAATATTTCAGCACTGAGACAGAAAGTTACAAATCTGATCACCAATATACATGGCGGATAACGATTCCAGTGGCCAGATGAATTTAAAATTTGCAGCCTTCTTTACTGGCATATAAATGAAAAGAGGCATTAAAGAAGCAACTGGACAATCATCTGTCAGGGATACTTTAGGGTGGATTCCTGCATTGAGCAGGGGGTTGGACTTGATGGCCTTGTAGGCCCCTTCCAACTCTGCTATTCTATGATTCTAGGAGAAGATTACCTACTCCAGAGTAGAATCATACTCAGACCTGAATAAATCAGGAGTCATGTCTTTCAAATAAAGATAATACCTTTCCACTACTCTGTGTACAGATTTTATTTGCAATGCCACACCTATGTAGAAACACCATGGGGTGGCCAGCACGAAAGCTGATGTAATTAAAATTCCTGATATGTGAAAATGGATGCAGAAAATGTCAGTTAAATAAAACTTACATTAATGTGCATTGTATTTAAATTGCCACACAAACATTATATTGACCCTTAAAAGTGTCCATCAAAAAAGAACTAAATGCCTGTTCTCATGACTGAGGAACGTAAGAGCCGTTGCTGGATCAGAAGACGGGCGTCAGCCAAATAAATGCTTATGGGAAGCTCAGAACAGGACATGAATGTAATTGGCTTGTGTTCCCCAGAAACTGGTATACAGAGATATTTTGCCTCTGTTACTGGACGTAATATCTAACCATCAGGGCTAGTAGCTGTTGATAGCCTTATCCACCATGAATCTGTCTAATCCCATTTTAAAGCTACATCCTGTGGTAGTGAAGGTCAAAGTTCACTTGGCTCTCACCAGAAAGTAGCTGCTGTGACAAAAGAGGTTTCCAGTGATGGCGTAGTGCCATTGGTTCTTTGAATCACCTGTGCATCAGCTGGATTCAGGCTGGCTTTACATCAGAAAGTTCATGCAAAATTGGTTGTACAGCAACCAGACAATTTTAAAACGGATCCAGGAAATTACAGTTCAAGTTAACATAACGTCTGCTCTGGGAACCAGCTCCCCTTCAGACCTGACAGAAGCACACTTTCCTGCATCTTACATTTTCTATAGAGAATGCATTATTTATTTATTTATTTATTTATTTTTATAGCACCATCAGTGTACATGGTGCTGTACAGAGTAAAACAATAAAATAGCAAAACCCTGCCGCCTAGGCTTACATTCTAATAGCATCATAATAAAACAATAAGAAGGGGAAGAGAATGCACCAAAACAGGCACAGGGTAGAGTAAAACTAACAGTATAAAAGTCAGATCAAAATCAAGTTTTAAAAGCTTTAGAGAAAAGAAAAGTTTTTAGCTGAGCTTTAAAATTGTAGGGAACAAAATTAACACCCATGCAGATTTGTGTGTGTGTGTGTGAGTGAGAGGTTTCTACCTGAAAAGCAAGATGTGTATTATTTGAATACCTATAAATCATTAAGGGATTTCCATATAGGTGTCAGGAAGTTTCTTGGAAATGCATGGTACAAGCAGGGTGGAAATTGCTTTAAACTATGCCTGACCCAAGGAGGAAGGAAGCTTAGACATATATCAAAAAGCAATTGGTGTTCTCTTAGATGGGAAGGGATGTGACCTGGATATTGCAGGGGCAAGGAAGAAGCAACGTGATTAAGAACAGGGGAATCAGTACCCTGGACCCAAAATCCCAGGAAGATCATTTCTTAACCTGTTACACCTTCAGAGAATTTTTGCTTTCTCGTTTCCTTGAATGGGATTGCAAAAGGGAAGCAGGAAGCCAGAAATAAAGTTTTATCTTTACTTCGGGGTTTTCCTCCATTGTTCAAGCATCCCTACACTTTCACAAGCTTTATATTTCGCCACTGTGATTATTTATCTTCTCTCGGAAGCACACAGTAGGAATTTGTTCACTTTGGGATGCAAGGCGCTGGGTGCTAAGCTAGCTATAATGTTAAGCACGTGATTGACCTGTGCTTGTTTTTTGTTCGTCAAACAGCAGCTTGTGTTGACCTGGCTCAGGGGTGGGGGACCCTCTCCTACAGATGCTATTTGCCCTTGGAGAAAACTGCCATTGTCACTAATAGGAGTTTTCCTCCTGGGAAAAATGGCAGTGGAGGTAGTAGTGCTATCTGTATTGGGTGGCATGGAGGAAAAGGGAATCTAACCTTTTGCCCACACAGTGGCCCCAATCTAGATTAGCAGTCTGCAAGGAGCATCCACATGGTTAATATCCCTCCTCCTCCTCCTCCTTCTTGGTCTCTGTGATTCATGCATGTTAGCTTTGTGCCTGCGCAGAACTGTTGTTCAGAACATTCTAGAATTGAATAGAGTTTTGGTGGGAGTCCTGCAGGCCCCCGGTGTGGCTCCTGCCTGCCTCTCACTTCCTTGTGTGAGTCAAAGAGACCATGAAGAAGACAAAGCAGTTTCTTACCTGTAAATGTGGTTCTTCGAGGGGTCATCTGTGAGCTCACGCAAACCCCCCCTCCCCGCTTGCCGTCTTTTATCCTTCCGCTGTGGCAGGCTTAGAACTGAGAGGCGGGCAGGCAGGAGCCATGCCCAGAGCGTGTGCAGAGCAGGTAGGCAGGAGCCCCGCCTAAACTTTGTTTAGCTGTAGAATACACCGAATGACTGTTCTGCATTGGCACCATAACCCCTATGTGTGGGTTCACCAATGACCACTCGAAGAACCGCAGTTCACATTTGGAATGTGTGCACCAAAATGCACAGTTTTTCGGTTGGAAAAGAAAAGTTTGCATTCAGAAACAGCAGCCAGGAGACCCAAGCTCAGAGGTGAAAACAGGAAGAATCTCAAGGAGCTCCAACCTTGCTGTTGTGGTGTGTAGCGGCTAAGGTGTTGGACTGGGAGTCGGGAGATACAGGTTCTAGTCCCCACGCGGCCCTAGAAACCCACTGGGTGACTTTGGACTACTCACAGACTCTCAGCCCAACCCTACCTCACAGGATTGTTGTTGTGAGGGTAAAATGGAGAGGAGGAAGAGGATGTACGCCGCCTTGGGTTCGTCGGAGGAAAAAAGGCGGGATACAAATGCAATAACAAATAAAGAGATAATCCCTAACACTCTACACATGCATGCGCACACCAGATATTGGAAGCAGAATACGTTATGCAGTTCTTATGTGCAGATAAACTCCATATATGCAACTCAGAGGACATAGTTTGGATTTTAAGAGCTTACACAGCCTTTGTTTTTTAAACAGTTTGAGCTGTTGCAGGGATGACTTAGGTTAACTATCTGCTTCTAGAGGAGTTGCTAATGTAAAAAAAGGGGTCTGTCTGTCATTTTTTTATTTTTTTTTGTCGTCTTCTCCCCCACCCCAGATTGCCAAGAAGTGCCCAGGATGCCAAGCTGATACCAAGAGAAGGCATTTAGCTCTTTCTTACTGGCCAGATGCCCAGTGAAAGAGATGTACATTGACAGCATCAGCTCCTTAACCAGGAAGACATGAAAGGAACCAAAATGTACATTTGTTTTAAGGGAGTTTCTTATGTGTTATCCATCATAAGATTTCCAGCTCTCGGTGGAAGATGAGAGAAGCAATATGATCTTTCAGATTACAATTACACAGGTATTCTAAGACATTCGACACTTTTGTAGTTCTCAGTCCCTTCGGGATTACATTTTTGATAAAGCCATTGCATTTTCATCCTTTTTGGTGAGGCTGCGTGCCTTTTAGCTTGTTGCAGAACGTTACATGGGCAACTTTGGATTTATACGCTCTCTCAGTCTCAGTGCCTTTCGTTAGCAGAGTTTGTGTGTCAGTCTTATCAGGAATTAATGTAAAACCTCCATGAAATCATTGTGGTTTGGCCTCTTATGGGATGCTTTTGGATTTTAGGCTTTATTTGTAAAAAGATGCAATTGGTTTGTGGACAGCAAAAAGCAGCTGGGTCGGTTTTGTCAAGCTGAGGTGGTCTCTTTGCTGGCTGATTACCAGAAAAGAGTTTTAAAAAAGAAAAAAAGACTCAACCAAAGAAAACTCTAATTGAAGTCATTTATCAGCTCATGAGAAGGCTTTGTTTGTTCAGCTCAACATAATTTTGGCCAATCTTGCGCTACTCCAAGCCTGTAGTGCTGAACAATGACTGTCATTTGTAATTTTTTTGCTAAATTAAGAAATTGTGTCAATTTTCAAATGTAGATAATATGCAGTGTTTACCTCCTGTAAATAAACATGTATTTTTTTTGCATTTGTGTAATGAGTGCCGTTCTTAAGTTCATACACACATCAGCAGCATTTCAAACACTGTAAGATTACGTTCTCAACGTCGATGACCAAGGCAGGATCTACACTACTGCTTTAAAGCGCTTTATAACAGTTTTGACAACTGTTGGGGCCCAGGACATGCTCCATATACAGTTGTCAAAACTGTTATAAAGCGCTTTAAAGCAGTAGTGTAGATCCTCCCCAAGAAATACGTCTTCCTGTTTAGGATCAGGATGTAAGAGATCTATATAAAAACATGTTATTTTTGTTTGTTTCAATTAAGTAGCACAACTCTTAACATATTCATTATGATGTCATGGTCGTTCTTTAATAAGAAAAGGGCCTTAAACGAACCAAAAGAAGCTTTATTTTGGTGTAACAGTTTATTCCAAATGTTGTATGTACACAGTTCTTGATTTAAGGTATTACTCTTGCCATTTGAGAAACATACACATGTGGAAGAGGAATGTATACCATATAAGGAAAAATGGAGTGAACGTCTTGGTGTTCTGTTACAGAAATAGGGACAGTCAAGACAGCAATTTTCAAATACGTAGAAGATCATTCTATACAGAGGAGGTGTTACGGATTTGGTCTTTCCTGAGTGTTTTCAACTATAGTTCCAGTATTTAGGAATCCTTTGGCTGGCAGTCAACCCACCCATAACCGATCAATCTACTTCATACAAAGCATACACCAAAAATAGTTCTAGGTGGATTCAACTTTGCTCTTGTACTAACAAGAATTGGTAAGAGGAAAATCTTTTGATCCATTTCTTATTTTTATTAGACCTGGTTTCATGAAGTTGGGTTAGTATTTTATTAATAGCCTTCCTAGCAAGTCCAATAAAGCGAAATTAGCTATTCCCTAAAACTCCAGGTCAGAAAACCATGTGCAAAGCCAGTAAAGGAAGGAAAGCGGGTAATGTATTTATGTTGCAGGACAAGCAGATATAGGTTGGCTGTTGAGAAGGTGGCCCAATGAACCAATGGAAGACCTGGAATCTCTGTTACTGAATATTTTAAAAAGGAAAGTGGGTTATTTCAAGATCCCTGGTAGTGCACGTACACACACACACATACTGGCCAAAGGAGGGAAATCAGGAAATGGGATATATCGTTCAAGGAGGTCCACCGCCTTACATCTGCTAAAGACACTTATTAGCGTAATTAGATGTCCTGATCGTGCCTGCTAGAGACAATTCTCCCATCTCTGCCTTTGCCCAACCTCACCCTGAATTGCTTGTTTTTCCTCCTAAACCTTCTCCTCACCTCTCATTCTCTCTTACTGTCAACGATGTCACGCTTACTCCGGTCAAGGAAGCTCGTAGTCTTGGCTTTATATTTGACTCCTCGCTCTCCTTTACTCCTCACATCGAGGCAGTAGCTAAATCCTGTCGTTTCTTCCTATATAATATTGCCAGGATTCGACCATTTTTGTCTGTCTCTTCTGCCAAGACTCTCGTTCACGCACTGGTTATCTCTCGGCTGGACTACTGCAACCTTCTTCTCTCTGGCCTTCCTTCGTCTCACATCAGTCCGCTGGTCTCTGTCCACCACTCTGCCGCTAAGATCATCTTCCTGGCCCGCCGCTCTGACCATGTCACTCCACTTCTGAAATCTCTTCATTGGCTTCCAATTCACTCCAGAATCCAATATAAACTTCTCCTGCTGACCTTCAATGCTCTTCACGGTCTAGCTCCTGCCTATCTCTCCTCTCTCATCTCACACTATCGCCCCGCTCGGGCTCTCCGCTCCTCTGATGCCATGCTTCTCGCCTGCCCAAGGACCTCCACTTCCCTTACTCGGCTTCGTCCTTTTTCTTCTGCTGCCCCTTACGCCTGGAACGCTCTTCTAGAACACTTGAGAACTACAAACTCAATCACTGCTTTTAAAACTCAGCTAAAAACTTTTCTTTTCCCTATAGCCTTCAAATATTGAGTTTGTTCTGACTCTATACTGTTAGCTTCACCCTACCCGGTGCCTGTTTACACTTCCCTGTGCCTGTTTGCATTCTCCTTCCCTCTTTATTGTTTACTACAACTTATTAGATTGTAAGCCTATGCGGCAGGGTCTTGCTATGTACTGTGTTATCTGTACAGCACCATGTACATTGATGGTGCTATATAAATAAATAATAATAATAATAATAGTGCAAAACCCACGGTGACCTGATTTCATTCCTGCTTACGTAATTCTTTTGGGGTTTTATTTTCTCTTACAAATTCATGTAGCTTTCAAAACAAATCGTAGAAATAGGCAAACTGAAGAAATTCACTTGTTTCATGACAGATAGATATGCAAATGTCATATTAAATTCGAGATTCTTTGTGTACTATCATCATGCAGGGCAAATACATACAAAACCCAAAATGTATATGTGGTATTTTCTTATGACTTTAAATAAACTGTCCACCCGCTTTGCCTAATTATCCCATTCCTGTCCTCTGCTATTTTCCTTTTTACGTTTCCTTAATGCTAATCCATGTATTTGGGTGGGGGGGAATAGGCAGTAAAATCCTTCTTGGGCTGTAATTAATTGTGGAATTTGTTGGCACATGGTATATTGATGGATGACTTATTTAGTTTTAAATAGAAATTAGATATCCGTGGGGGATAACTACATCAGTGAAAGTATTAGCCATGAAACCTCTGCATACCATTGGGCATGAAGACAATTTGTGAGCTTACCAGAAACACCTGGCTGAACATCCCCCACCCCTTCCCACTCCCAAAAAAGTAAAAGCATATATTTTTAACAAAAAAAATGTGTCTAGAGCATTATAAAGTGCCCAAAAGGTCAAATGTAGCTTTTTTGCAAACTAGATTCGACCCTTTTAGGGTTCTGTAGCTGTCATGAAAGCCCTAAAAGGGTCAAATATACCTCGCAACCAAGCTAGATTTGATCATTTGTGGTACTCCGCATTGCTCTGGACATCACATTTTTCATTAAAAAAAAAAATTAAATTGATTTTTGGGGTTACCTGGCAGACTGGTCTGCAGGGGGAGGGTGTTCTGAGGTGTGTGCGAAGGGACCCACAGACCACCCAAGTTGAACAACCGTTACAGATGGACAAGTCCTGCTGAAGACGTATGATCTGCAAAGGTAAGGCCTGTCCCACTCATCTTAAGTGTTTTTTGATAGTGTCAATAAGTGTGTAAGAGCCTCGTGTGGCGCAGAGTGGCAAAGCAGCAGTTTCTGCAGCTGAAACTCTCCCCACGGCCAGAGTTCAATCCCAGCGGAAGCTGGTTTCAGGCAGCCGGCTCGGGTCGACTCAGCCTTCCATCCTCCCGAGGTCGGTAAAATGAGTACCCAGTTAGCTGGGGGAAAGGTAATAACGGTCGGGGAAGGCAACGGCATAAAAAACATCTTGACATATATGCTGATGAGGCATGAGCTGGCAGTGACTGAGCAGGAAATCTTAAGACAATGGATGACTCAACAAAAAGGCAACTCAATGTATGCCTGCTGTGAAAAAGGCAAATTCTGTGTTGGGAATCCTTAGGAAAGGAAAATAAAACTGCCAATATAATGCTTTTATGCAAATCTATGGTGTGATGACTGTGCATGATTCTGGTCACTGCGCCTCAAAGAGGATATTGTAGGGTTAGAAAAGGGTAACCAAATTGATCAAGGGGCTGAAACAACTTCCATATGAGGAAAGGTTACAACATTTGGGGCTTTTTAGCTTTGAAAAAAGGCAAGTAAGCGAGAGAACATGATAGCAGTGTATAATTTATGTATAAGCAGAGAAAGCGGATCGAGTGAATTTATTCTTCCTCTCACATAATACTAGAATCTGGGCCCATTCAATGAAGCTGAATGGTGGGCGATTCAGGACAGATAAAAGGAGAGCGCATAGTTAAACTATGGGATTCACTCCCACAAGATCTAGCAATGGCCATCAGCTTGAATGGCTTCATGGAGATCAGACAAATTCATGGAGGATAAAGCTAGCAGGGGTGGCTAGCCACTGATATTATCTCCAATACCAGAGGCAGTGGGTCTCTCTGTACCATTGGCATGTGCTTGGCAGGCCATTGGTAGGATCCACACAGCCGTTCTTAAGTTCTGAATCCCACGGTTCTACAACAGCAGCCCAATACTGTCATCACAAGGAGGCAGCCATGGCCCAAATGAATGTGTTGGAATTTCCCCCCAAGTATTGAGGATAGGATAGAAGTATTTGTATTTGGTGTTACAATTTGATATGGCAATCTCCAGTTGCTTATGGTGGACCATGTTCCTGAATTCCCAATTTAGTAATTCATGTTGCAGAAATATTTGCGACATGGGTGATTTTAAACAAATGTATCCATTCCATTATTGAATATCATAAGAACATCAGAAGTGCCCTGCTGGATCAGACCAAGGGTCCATCTAGTCCAGCACTCTGTTCACACAGTGGCCAACCAGCCATTGGCCAGGGGATGGGGGATACTTGGCTCAGCAATACTACAAATGAGAAAGATCTTGAAATTGTTAAAGATCACAAGCTGAATATGAGCCAACAGTGCGATATGGCTGCAAGAAAGGCAAATGCTATTTTGGGCTGGTTAGGCCTCATCTAGAGTATTGCGTCCAGTTCTGGGCTCCACAATTCAAGAAGGACGCAGACAAGCTGGAGCGTGTTCAGAGGAGAGCAACCAGGATGATCAGGGGTCTGGAAACAAAGCCCTATGAAGAGAGACTGAAAGAACTGGGCATGTTTAGCCTAGAGAAGAGAAGATGGAGGGGAGACCTGATAGCACTCTTCAAATACTTAAAAGGTTGTCACACAGAGGAGGGCCAAGATCTCTTCTCGATCCTCCCAGAGTGCAGGATTCCAGCTGGACATCAGGAAAAACTTCCTGACTGTTAGAGCAGTACGACAATGGAATCAGTTACCTAGGGAGGTTGTGGGCTCTCCCACACTAGAGGCCTTCTGTATCAATAGGTAGAACTAAGTGAGACACACAGGAAGTCAGATGGAAGAGGAAGTCAGGGACACAGACTTTGATTGAAGGAATACTCACCCAATCAGGAGGTGACACAGCAGGCAGTGACTCAGTACTCTCAGGAGTCAGTCAGGGCTGGAGAGAAGTTAGTTAGAAGCTATGTTTGTTTGAGGCAATAAAAGTTTTATTTTTATATAATACTGCATTCCTCATTTGCAACAAACCTATCTTTGAAACACCTTCAATAGGCAGCTGGACAACCATCTGTCAGGGATGCTTTAGGGTGGATTCCTGCATTGAGCAGGGGGTTGGACTTGATGGCCTTGTAGGCCCCTTCCAACTCTGCTATTCTATGATTCTATGACCAGCAAGGCAGGACATGGTGCAACAGCACCCTCCCACCCACGTTCCCTAGCAACTGGTGCACAACAGAAAACACATCATGAAAACAAAAACCCCATACATTATGTATATAAGATTATCATCATTTTCCATCATACGTACTGTTCATTAAAAAAGGGGAGGAGTTATACAAAGGTTTCAAGAAAAGTAGACCAGATATATTAATCCATTTGCAAGTTGTGTCTATATAATACCCATTCAAAAGTTGATAATATTATTAGGTCCTCGACCCATTGCATTATGGGAGGTGTGGATTTGTCCTTCCAATATGATAGTATAAGTCAGAAGGGCTCTGAAGATCCATCTGTGCAGACTATGTGTTAACTTCCAAGAAGCTGGTAGGTAATTTAGGAGGAGATGTACATTATTCCATATTATAGATTGTTTCAGTACAAAGTTTATCGTTATTATAACCTCCTCCCAAAAGGGGCAACTACGGGGCATTGCCAAAACATATGAGTTAAAGAAGCATTAGATGTGTTACATCTCCAACAATTGTGCATGTTAGAGAAACCCTTATTGAAAAGGCATTGTTGAGTTCAATAAACCTGAAAGAATTTTTTTTGCTGAACAAGACGTAACTTAAGATCCATAGACATTTCAGATACAGATGCTAGAGCAACCGTCCATTGATTAGGCAAGATAGGGTACTCCAATTCTCTATTCCAATCTAGTCCTAACCTATGGGTATCATATTTACTTACTGTTACTAAATATATATATGGGTCATGGATCGATGTGTCAGTTCAGCTGTCATAAGGGTTTCTAACAGTGCTTGGAGGCTCTGAAACTGTAAAAGCAGCTGAGCCAAACCTAGATTCCAGCAGGTGTTGCAATTGCAAGTATTGCAAAAACTAGTCTGAGCAAAGTCAAAATCATCTTATCCATCCATGTCCTCCACAGAAATATTTTCCTTCCAATTCTTAAATCTGGGTTTCCCCATATAGTCAATTTTGCATGAGAGAATGAGTCAAACTGTAATTGATGTGCTATTATATGCTACGTCTCTCTAGCAGCCAAAATTGTAAGAGGGGGGTTACTTATTCTGATATGATGAGAACCAAGTGCTATCCATTTGGAAAGAGGTTCTAACCATAAGGCTTCCAGACCTGACCATGGTGGCAGTTCTGAGGGAGCAGAAGAAGACAAAAACTTAGTACTAGCCAATAGGTAAGCCCGATGGTACTAAGTTAGGTCTGGAAAACCAAACCCACCTTCTTTAATTGGAAGCTGCATCCATTTCAAAGATATTCGAGGTGGGGAAGAATTTTATTTATTTATTTATTTATTTATTTAATTTATATACCGCCCCATAGCCGAAGCTCTCTGGGCGGTTTACAAAAGAATCCCAGAAGAATTTACAAAACAAAGCATTAAGTAGTTGAAAATATTTGCCAGGTATAAGTAAAGGAATCCCATGCATAACATAAAGAATTCGAGGTATAAGATTCATCTTAAGTGTGTTGACTTTACCCCACAGACTCAACTTTAACGGTGCCCATCTGTCTATATCTCGTGTCATCTCACTAATCAGTTTATTTAAGTTTATTTTGATCAATTGAGATCTCTCTCTTAGAATGAATATTCCCAGATAGGTGATAAAATCAGGGCACCCCCGAAATTGGCTATTCGCCAACACACTAGGAAATACACTCTCTCCCATCGGCACCAACTCTGACATTGACCAATTAATTGAGTAGCCAGAAAGATCACCGAAGGTGTTAATCAATTCCATCAAAGCAGGAACAGATGCCTGGAGTTTAGAAATAAACAATAAAAAATCATCAGCATAAAGAATATTTTTAAATTCTAGGTCAGCATGTAGCAACCTGTGAATACTACTATTCTCTCTAATTGCACAAGCCAGGGATTCCAAACATAGATCAAATATCAATGGGGAAAGCAGACATCCTGGCCTAGTACCTTGCTCAAGCATGGAAAATGCCGACAACCAACCATTGGTCATAACTCTTGCTCTTGGAGTCGAGTATAAGATTCTAACCCACTTCAAAAATTCTTTTAGAAAGCCAAAAGTGCTCAGTGTAGCAAGCATAAACTTCCAATGTATTTTGCCTTCTCAGCATCCAAAGAGACAATGGCCACCTGATCCATTCTATCTCTGTTTAAAGCTATCGTACCCACAACTAATCTCAAATGATCAGCCCCCTGTCTGTTATTAATAAATCCCGCTTGATCTGGACTTAGCTTCCAAATCACGTGAGGTACTGGTTCCTCTCTCTTCGGCCCTGGTTAGGCCTCATCTAGAGTATTGCGTCCAGTTCTGGGCTCCACAATTCAAGAAGGATGCAGACAAGCTGGAGCGTGTTCAGAGGAGGGCAACCAGGATGATCAGGGGTCTGGAAACAAAGCCCTATGAAGAGAGACCGAAAGAACTGGGCATGTTTAGCCTGGAAAAGAGAAGATTGAGGGGAGACATGAGTATATATGAAGAACCTGGTGAAATTCCCTCTTCATCACAACAGTTAAAGCTGCAGAAGCCCTGCCCTCTTTTTATCTGGCCACTCTACTATAGCTAGTGTAGCTTTAACTGTTGTGATGATGAGGGAATTTCACCCTCTTCAATTGACACCTGCTGCAATTCCTTTTTCTACATTACTGTTAAAGATACAGGAGCCCTGCCCTCCTTTTCATAGGATCACCCTACCATACGTCCCAGAAAACCGGGAATGTCAGTTTCCAAGCATTTCCAAAACGTCATGGCCAGTCAGTCAAGAATCCTGGATTCCTATCCCAGCCGGCCGGAGAAATCCCAACCTCCAAAATGGTGCCTTGAGCCTGCTCAGTGGAGTGTAAGTCTCCATACTGAAGTCTCCTCTAGCTTTTGAAAACTAGTGGAGAAATGTAATTTAGTGTCATTTCCCCCCACCCCTGTTTGTTTGCTTAAACTGTTCTTTGACTGTTAAGGAGGGCCTGTTCTTGGCCCTCCTCTGTGTGAAAACCTTTTAAGTATTTGCAGGTGCTTAAGTACTTTAGGCTGCAATCCTATGCATACTTACCTGGGAATAAGTCCTATTTAACTTAATAGGATTTGTTTCTGAGTAGACACACATAGGATTGCAGTGTTAGATAACTAAAGCTTTCTTTCTTTCCCTAGACCTTTACATATTGCTCAGTTTTTTTAAAAAAATCCTACCCCTACCCCCGGCAAAAAAATTTGTCCCGGTTTTGTGGATTCAGAAAATGGCAACCTTATCTCTGTCTCACCTTTGGAACCTTAATTTCAGAGGGATGGTAAAGCCATTGCGAAATGATTGAAACAATGGGATGTTGTTTCAATCATGGTCATGGTCATGGTCATGTTCTTGGAATGGAGAAGGGGTGGATGAGGAAGTAAACAAATAAAAGGAAGTACTTCTTCACACAGTGCATAGTGAAATTATGGAACTCACTACCACAAGATGTTGTGATGGCCACCACAGAATCATAGAATAGTAGAGTTGGAAGGGGCCTATAAGGCCATCGAGTCCAACCCCCTGCTCAATGCAGGAATCCACCCTAAAGCATCCCTGACAGAGGGTTGTCCAGCTGCCTCTTGAAGGCCTCCAGTGTGGGAGAGCCCACAACCTCCCTACGTAACTGATTCCATTGTCGTACTGTTCTAACAGTCAGGAAGTTTTTCCTGATGTCCAGCTGGAATCTGGCTTCCTTTAACTTGAGCCCGTTATTCCATGTCCTGCACTCTGGGATGATCGAGAAGAGATCCTGGCCCTCCTCTGTGCGACAGCCTTTTAAGTATTTGAAGAGTGCTCTCATGTCTCCTCTCAATCTTCTCTTTTCCAGGCTAAACATGCCCAGTAGTTTCAGTCTCTCTTCATAGGGCTTTGTAAACCACCCAGTGGGTGTTTTTGGATGGCTTTAAAAAGGGGTTGGATCAATTCCTGGAGGCGAAGTCTATCCACGGCTACTAGCCCTGATGGTTGTGTGCTATCTCCAGTATTCAAGGCAGTAAGCTTGTGTGCACCAGTTGCTGGGGAACATGGGTGGCAGGGTGCTGTTGCACCATGTCCTGCTTGTTGGTCCCTGGCTGATGGCTGGTTGGCCACTGTGTGAACAGAGTGCTGGACTAGATGGACCCTTGGTCTGATCCAGCATCAGGGCACTTCTGATGTTCTTAAATATCCTCTGCTGATGGTTGGGTCACAGCATGGCACTTCTTACGTTCTTTTGAGTTATTAGTGTTCTTTGCCCATGCCATGCCCACACCAAGCCCATATCAAACTCCTCTCACAGCAGATTGTCTCCAGTGGACCAGATCTCGCAGCTGAGTGCTAGGTCAGGTAGCAGCCTGGCACAACCTAAAGTACGGCACTTTCTGCTAGCAGGGTGTGGGGAATCCTCTGCCATCTTAACCCCCTCCAGCCAACAAAACCTTCAGTTAGGATTGTACTATACGTAAATGTAGATGAAAACAAACTTAATTATCCATAAAATAACATAAATGATTTGGTATGTCAATCCTTTAATCCTTTATAGCACCTAGAAGATTTATATTTTATTTTGTGCAAGTTGTTTATACCCTCGATACGTTATTAATTGAGCTTTTCTAAATTTTATTTTGATCATGGAGAATATGCTGTTCCTACCGTCTATAGGAAAGATTTTGGAGGGATAGAAAATAATTTCCAGCTAGAAATCTTGTTGCATTCCGTTTCCCCTCCCTTGACATAACCGAAGCTTTTTCTCTACACATAGAGGTGTAAAGTGTATTTGCTAATGAACTCGGGGGCATTGCTAATCCTAAATAAATTAAGAATTAAAATCAGGAACAAGTATACTACCGTATGGATCCTTGGCAACTTTAACAAAGAGCCTTGTGTTTCTGAAGAGGACTGTGCCCATGAAAGTGCCTGCCAAAATCAATTTGTTAGTCTTTAAGATGCCACAAGTTTTTGATGGCAAATCCGGGAGGGGGAGGGGAAATCCGGATTTTTTTCAAAGAGCAGCTCTAATGGGAATTAACAAAAATGCTTATAACTCTGTCATTTTTTAAGATAAAGACATGAAACTTGGCACAATGGTAGTTCTGGCTTTAGCCACACCAAATTTGAAACAGATCCGTTCATCCATTGATTTTTTTTTAAAATGAGGTTTTAAAATTATTATTTTTTAAGCTGTCATTTTTAAAGATAAAGAGCTGAAAGTTGGCACCATGATAGCTTTTAGGTAGAGCTTTAGCCATACCAAATTTGAAACAGATCTGGGGCCAGTAGCAAACCCTATTAACAACAGCAGCAGCTTGCAATGAGTGAAGATACAGTCAGAAAAGATATTTGAGGGAAGGGGAGAATGTAACACAGAGAGTATAGCAAAAGCTTCAAAGTACAGCAAAACCTACAAAAGTAGGAGTGAGTGAAGTTAATTTCAGATACATTGAATCTCTCACTTGTTCTTTATTTCAGTGATTTTAACATTAAGATGTTATGTAGAACAGATTTGTCTTAAATGTGTGCTGTAAAATCAGACATGTGTCCAAGGCTATGTTTGGGTGGACACGCCCCCTTGGTACTGGACACGCCCCCTTGGGGGCGACCATGTTGTCCTCCTTTTTGGTTTCCAAAATATGGTCACCCTACATCATATGTTTTTAGATGCCAGGTGAAGACCTTTTTATTCTCCCGGCATTTTAATAGTCTATAAATAAATTTAAACTTGGGGTTTTAAATTTGTAATTTTGCAATTCTGCTCTTTTTATCTGGTTGAGCTTTTATATTGTATTTTATATTATGGTTTTATATTGTTGTTTTATACTTTGAATGGTTTTAATTTTTGTGAACCGCCCAGAGAGCTCCGGCTATTGGTCGGTATAGAAATGTAATGAATAAATAAATAAATAAATAAAAAAGGAATGCTGATAAGGTGGCCATTTGATCCAAACCAGCAAGACTCCCCTTTGGTTCTTCTGTCTATCACAAGGTAAGTGGGTGTGGGAAGAAAGTCCCTCACCATCAGCACTCTCTGTTCCATGTTGTGGTTCCCTGGCTGGTGTTTCCCTCCCTTTCAACCTTATCTCTTTTGACGATGACAGTGCAGTCTTCAAAGGGACGTTACACCTACGCCATCGGTAGCTCATTATTTAAAAAATGACACTCAGGAAACTGATAAGAACCATTTTGACTCAACTGCCCTTTCAAAGAAGTGGGTGTGGGTGTGTAGTTTTATTTTTAGACATCTAGAGGTCGTCTCAATGACTTTTCACTTCTTATGGAAGTGGTAAATCTGTGCACTGTATCACGTCAAATTCTTCACATGACTTTGGCTATTGGGAGGTATAGAAATGAAACAAACAAATGTAATGAAATATATTTCTTAAAATCCTTACACATAGAAAAAGGATTTTTTTGCAGTAGACCTCCTGGTTATGCTAGCCAAGGCTACCTGCACCTTGCAGCTCAATTCAGACACCCCATCTGGGGCATGTTTAGCCTGGAGAAGAGAAGATTGAGGGGAGACATGATAGCACTCTTCAAATCCTTGAAAGGTTGTCACACAGAGGAGGTCCAGGATCTCTTCTCGATCCTCCCAGAGTGCAGGACACGGAACAACGGGCTCAAGTTACAGGAAGCCAGATTCCGGCTGGACATCAGGAAAAACGTCCTGACTGTTAGAGCAGTACGACAATGGAACCAGTTACCTAGGGAGGTTGTGGGCTCTCACACGCTATAGCCCCCTTCCAACTCTACTATTTTATGATTCGATGATCTCCTTCAACTGAACCCGGCTCTGTGTTCCTAAAGGAACAAAGGCAGACATCTCTCAGGGGCCTCCAAAGCAGCCTTCCTTCACTGATTTCCTTGAGAGGGTTTTTAAGATGGAATGGACTAGGGATGCAAACCTATCTCAATAGTCAAGAGCCTCTGAAGTCAGAGGCTACCGTGTATCCAATGTAGGGCAGCCAGGGCACGGAGGGAATCCTCACCATTATGATCCGGCCGCCCTGCATTTTACCTAGATGGTTGATTTTGCAAGACTAGGTGCAGCTTTGGGGAGGGGAGGACGCTGGGATTTACACAGGAAGCTGTGTAAAGCAGCTTCCGTGGTCTCCTCCCCTCTCTGCTCCCAGGACCACCCCCTTTTCGCTATCTTCGTGCTTCATTTTGAAGTGCAGAAATATAGCCAATGCAGAGAAAACAGCTCTGACTAGGAAGAGAAAGGGCAGTGTGATTTCTGAGTTCCAAGGTCAGAGCCCTAGTTCTGACCTTGGATCCAGAAACTGTTTAGGGGACATAGGATTGCGCCCTAACCCTGCTAAGGGGAAGGGTTCTCCAAGAGTGGGCAACAAGCTTTATAACTTCCCAGGTGAAGTTATGGAAAGAGCATTTCTAGACCAGGGTAAATCCTGCAATTTGCTGCAGCTTTCTGTTTCCATTTTCTTCCCACGATCAGTATGTGCTCTAAGGTGACCCTATGAAAAAGAAGACAGGGCTCCTGTATCCTTAACAGTTGTATTGAAAAAGGAATTTCAGCCAGTGTCATTTGTATGCATGCAGCACCTGGTGAAATCCCCTCTTCACAACACAACAATACAGAAGGCAGCTGTCAGAATAGACACAATAGAATGATTCTAACCAGCACACAACTGCTAAAATATTAAATGATATCAAAAGAACTGGAGTGGTAAACAGACATTTTGTATAATTTATCATAGCAGGTTTTTTTAGTGTGCAGTTGGACACAAAATGTGCAGTTGGGGGAAAATGTGCAGTTGGAAAAAGTGGTAATAAAAATAAGACACATGTTATGTACTCTGTATGTGTGTTTATTAAGAACTTAACGCTCAACATCTAAGGTCCTCCTCTGAGTGCCTACTCTGAGAGAAGCTCAGAGGATGGCAACCAGGGAGAGGGCCTTCTCAGTGGTGGCCCCCCAATTATGGAATAATCCCCAACGAGGCTCGCCAGGCACCAACATTGTTATCTTTTCAGTGCCAGGTCAAGACTTTTCTCTTCTCCCAGGCATTTAACAGCATTTAACAGCATATGCTGAGTTTTTAACTGACCCAAGAATAGTTGTTTTAAATGGATATTGTCGCTTTTTATACTTTTTGGTGGTTTTAAATTTTGTATATCTGTTTTTAATGTTCATTGTTTTTAACTTTTGTAAACTGCACAGAGAGCTTCGGCTATGGGGCGGTATATAAATTTAATAAATAAATAAACAACAAAGTCAGGAATAGCATGTAACACAAATTATATAAGGATGCAGGTGAAAGTGCCCTTGATGGTGTGAAATGCCGGCAGTAACATCTTCAGCCATTAGGGGCAGACTCCCCTAGCTACCTATACAACTAACTATACAATAGTTTTGCAATCCATACAATTTGAAGCCGGGGTGATTGATAGGCTATAAGCCTGCCCTTTCCCCATGCTATGGGGCAGCCCCCCACCCCTCAGGGGAATGGAGGGAACAGAGCCATCCAGTATTTTCAGTCACTAGGGACAGACTTCTCTAACTGGTGCATAGTTTTGTAGTCGATCGAATCAGGGGAGATGAATAAACTGAGGGACTGTTCTGAGCCTGCTCCTCCCCCCTGCTATGGGGCAGCCCCCTCCAGGAAATAGAGTGGACAGACCCCCCTCCCTCAATGGGCTAGATGGGTGCACCATGGAAGAAGTGTGAGTGGGCATGGCTTCACTGAGATGAGGCAGGCCTGATGTGTCTGACAGCTGTGTAAATTTGACGGAAGGCATTGCTGTATCAAACTAAGGGCTACTCCAGCCCATGCAAAGCCAGGCCCATTATCTAATTATTTTTTAAAAAATTATCTCAACACTGATGCCCTGATCCAATTTTAGCTGCTTTTAACAATGGGAACCTCAAGAGATACGATCACACATGGCCTACGTTGTGGTAAGAGCGGGAACGCCGCTCCTTCCTATGGAGGGAGTTCGTTGTCCAGCTACTCAGGAGGCTGAGGCTGGTGGATCGCTTGAGCTCAGGAGTTCTGGGCTGCAGTGTAGGGTGACCCTATGAAAAGGAGGATAGGGCTCCCGTATCTTTAACAGTTGCATAGAAAAGGGAATTTCAGCAGGTGTCATTTGTATATATGGAGAAGAACCTGGTGAAATTCCCTCTTCATCACAACACTTAAAGTGCAGGAGCTGTACCAGAGTGACCAGATTTAAAAGAGGGCAGGGCACCTGCAGCTTTAACTGGTGTGATGAAGAGGGCATTTCACCAGGTGCTGCATGCATACAAATGACACCTGCTGAAATTCCCTTTTCAATATAACTGTTAAAGATACAGGAGCCCTGTCCTCTTTTTCATATGGTCACCCTACTGCAGTGGGCACTAAGTTTGGCATCAACGTCTTCACTCAAGAACAGTCATTCATCTGTGAGTAGAACTTCCATTTCTCACCTCAAGTGCAGAAGAAGACCAGCTAGCTTGGGAATGTAAAAAGCACCTCATCCCCAGGTGGGCCAGCGGTCCCTCTAGTCAGCCTCCTGGAAGGGTTGTAGGCACCTCTGAAAGACACGCCTGCCAAAGTCACCCTCTGCTAAGGCAAAGGTTGATATTATAGTGTTGTGTGTGTGGTAAGAGCGGGAACACCGCTCCTCCCTTTGTATTTATTTATTTATTTATTTATTTATAGCATTTTTATAGCGCCGCCTCACCATTTCTGGCATCGAGGCGCTTTACAATCACATATAAAACAATTCCATTAAAACCCCTCAACCCACATTAAGACAATTCCATTAAAACCCTCACCCTCAAACCATTAAAAGCCCTCAACCCCAATTTAAACCACCCCCTCTCCAAACTCTTGTGAAAATAAAAATGCCTCACAAAGGCATTTGAAGCAATTGAAAGTGGGAGCCTGTCCAATCTCCAGTGGCACATTATTCCATAACCGGGGGCCAGCCACTGAAAAAGCCCTGGCCCCCGCACATTCCAATTTGTAGCGGGGGACCATGCTCCTGAGAGCGAGTCTGCCAATGGTGAGACACAGCAGAGAGGCGAGTGCTCAGGTATCCAGGACCCAAGCAATGCAGGGCTTTATACATGGTCAACAAAACCTTGTAGCTCACCCTAGCAGCCACTGGCAGCCAATGGAGCTCTTGAAGCACCAAAGTGATAGAAGACCACTTCGGGAGCCCCTTGACCAACCTGGCTGCTGCATTTTGTACAGCCTGTAGGCGTTAGATTTGCTTCAAAGGAAGCCCTGTATAAAACAGGTTGCAATAGTCCAGTCTGGAAAGAACCAGGGCCTGGACTGTGGTGGTAAGATCAGCCTCTGACAGAAAGGGGCAAACTTGGCGGAGCACATGGAGTTGATAAAAGCAACTCCAAACCATGGCCCCCACCTGTGATGACATAGTTAGGGACTGGTCAAGAATAACACCCAGGTCCCGCGCCTCAGTCACAATCCTTGGTCGGATTCCTGAAATAGGCAGATCTACGAGCTCCTGCCTGAAATCTGCCAGCCGCTGACCTCGGCCAATCACCATCAGCTCAGTCTTCTCCGGGGTTAAGCTTTAGTTTACTCCTAGACATCCAGTTACAGATCTCAGCCAGGCTGGCTGGAGGGAGTTCGTTGTCCAGCCGAGAGTCAATGTGAGATGGAGAAGCGGGTGAGATTCCAAAAATGTGTTTATTTGATGCAGTTGCCTCAGGCCCATACAAGCAAGGAAATATGAGCCCCACTCTGTGGTTACAGCAGTTAGTTAACACACATGAGATCTTTCAAGGCTCAATCTTGCTGCTATTCTTTTCAAGGCATGAAGGTGTGCCAAGTTTTCTCAGTTTTCCACAAAACATTTTTAGAAGGTTAAACTTATGCACTTGTATCAAGTTTCAATGTTGGATTACTTAATCTGTGGCTAATTCTCTTAAGGAGAACGGGATTCCCACAAGAGGCACTCCTCCCTTATGGTGGATGGGAGTGTGTGCACAGATCTAACATGGTTTATCCTTTGTTTGTGCGACTTTTTCTATGAAATTTAGGAAAGTGTTGGCTTTCCACTCATGTTCTGTCTCCGTGTCAAGTAATTCAAGAGGCAACAGCTCACTGCTCGTTTGGTAGTCTGAGACTTCTTGACCTGAATGTGTGTCAATGATGTGACTCAAAGAGTGTGGATTGTTTGGAAACACTCTTTATAAGGACAATCATGGCTTTTCCTTGGGGCCCTGCTGGCTGTATGCATAATGTTGCTTTTTTTTAAAAAAACCTGTTGTTATTACTAATTCATCTTTTTCATATGTGACTGAAGGCCTATGGTATTGCATCTGACTCGTTTCAACGTGTGGGCTCTCCCACACTAGAGGCCTTCAAGAGGCGGCTGGACAACCATCTGTCAGGGATGCTTTAGGGTGGATTCCTGCATTGAGCAGGGGGTTGGACTCGATGGCCTTGTAGGCCCCTTCCAACTCTGCTATTCTATGATTCTATGATCTCTTACTACTATTTTACACTGGCATGTTTCCTTTGCATATGTGAAGAACCCACTTACTTCATTAAACATTAGTAGCTCTAACATCATTAATACTATTAAATTCATGACAATACTTTTGTCAATTTCAACTTAAGTCCTGATAAAGGGTTACACTCCCACCCATCGTCTTTTTCTGGCTCTCCCTTGTCGCGGTCAGGAGTGCTGGCGGCGTTCCCTCAAAGTCCGATGTCTTTTTCTGGCTACTCTGCAAATCTCATAAGAACATGAGAAGTGCCCTGATGCTGGATCAGACCAAGGGTCCATCTAGTCCAGCACTCTGTTCACACAGTGGCCAACCAGCCATCAGCCAGGGACCAACAAGGCAAGACGTGGTGTAACAGCACCCTCCCACCCATGTTCCCCAGCAACTGGTGCACACAGGCTTATTCTCTCTCTCTCTTTACCTCTTCCCTCCTGGACTCCTTTTCCTTGTGTGTCATGTCTTTATTAGACTGTAAGCCTGAGGGCAGGGACTGTCTTTTTTGCTGAGTGTAAGCTGCTCTGAGAGCCTTTTTTGGCTGAGGAGCGGGGTATAAATATGATAAATAAATAAATAAATAAATAAATATTTCCTCGAATACTGGAGATCGCACACAACCATCAGGGCTAGTAGCCATTGATAGCCTCCGCCTCCAGGAATTGATCCAACCCCCTTTTGAAGCCATCCAGATTGGTGGCCATCACACCTTGTGGCAGTGAGTTCCATAGTTTAACTATGTGCTGTGTGAAGAAGTCCTTCCTTTTATCTGTCCTGAATCTCCCACCAATCAGCTTTGTAGTCAACATATAAGCCCTCTGGTATAAGCAAGACTGAGAAAGCTAAACCCATCTTCTTTCACTGGAAGTTGCATCCTTTTCGAGGGTATCCGAGGCGCAGGGCCGGATTTATGAACAAGCAAAACAAGCTACAGTTTAGGGCCTCACATTGAAAGAAAGAAAGAACCATTTACAACATTGCCACCGAGAAACCATAAACATCATACAAAATGAAGACCTCTTCAGAAGGGGGAATAGTGTTATGTGGTTGGGGTCAGTCTAAATTATCTCCAGGGGTCCCTTACTCAGTGCCTCTGATCGCAAAGAGATTGAGGTTTCCCCCCAACTCTGTTACTCTTGAAATTACGAGGCCTGTTGAAAATAGTGTACATTTTTGATTTACATGTATTGTTCTTACAAAAACCAAAGAAAATGTGCAAAGAACAATTACTTATTGTGATTTACATCTAATTTATATATTATAACCTTATACTATAACCTTATATTGTTTAATTGTGTTGTGATTGACAAAAGAATGTGCACACCTATAACTTGCATTTTTAATACCTATATTAGACAACTATCAAATTCCGTTTAATTGTACAGCCTGTAATTTGCATTTTTTTAAAAAATATTATTTGTTGAGTAGGGAAGGGCCTCGCTCATGTTATAGCTTAGCGATACAAGAAGTTTAAATCCGGACCTGCGAGGCGAAAAGGAAACCCCTCCAAAATTTAAGAAGCAAAGCATCTCCAGGGTCTGTGGAAGCATACCATGAGCAGGGCGCTCTGGCTGAAGCCCAAGTCTCAAAGAGGTTCCCTTCAAGCTTTTGAAAACTGCTTTAAGAAAATCCCTGACAGAAGAAGAAGAAGAAGAAGAAGAAGAAGAAGAAGAAGAAGAAGAAGAAGAAGAAGAAGAAGAAGAGTCCCCAACTTTGTGATGATTCAGTTGGCACTATTCATAATAAACTGCCTTCTTCAAATGAGTGCAAGTTTTACATATATTTTACTTATCATCAATTTAGATGCACTGTGTTGATGTTAATCGATTTGCATGTGTTGATGTCCTTAATTTGCAGCCCCTTCGATTAAAATTTTCCTGTGATTGTGCAAATGGGTTACTCAAATACGGCTGCAACCCTATACCAAGTAAGACCCATTGAGTTCAGTACGGAATTGCACAATTAACTGGTGAAGCAAGCTATCAGTTTAAAGCTTGCAGGTTGACTTCAGAGGAAAACAACAGTTTCTAAAGGTAGATAATGGGGATGGGGAAACCACCCAAATTCCCTACCACCACAAAACAAGAAGGGGGGGCGGAAATCCTATCCCCAGAAAAAAGAAGAAAAAAACACATTCCAGAATATTTCCACACCTTTCCCCAGGGGACCGAAAGGTGACTCAGTATCACTGTCTTCACATTTCTTTGGTTTTTATCATAGGTATAGTAGGCTGTGCCCCCACCCCCATATAACTATGGGGGCGGGGAACTGGGTGGGTGAGTCTGGAAAGGTTATTGTGTCAATTCGATGCTTACATGGTGCATCACAAACAAATCCATGCCTGAAAGGGAAATAAACTTTTACAGCCAAGGAAATTATGATCTGGGGAGCAGAAAGGGAAACTTCATGTAAGTCCCCTTCCCCAAACATTTCCCCAGAAGTCAATCAAATTTTGTGATTTTTAAAAAACGTTTCTAGACACATAGCTGTGCTTTTCTGTTTCAGGGGAAAAGAAATGAACAACAGTATCTTGCAGCATCTTAGAGCACAATCCTATTGATTGCACCCTTGATATTTGTAAACCTTCAAACTTGAAGGCTGAAGAGTACAGAATCATAGAATAGTAGAGTTGGAAGGGGCCTATGAGGCCATCAAGTCCAACCCCCTGCTCATTGCAGGAATCCACCCTAAAGCATCCCTGACAGATGGTTGTCCAGCTGCCTCTTGAATGCCTCTAGTGTGTAAGAGCCCACCACCTCCCTAGGTCATGGGTTCCATTGCCGTACTGCTCTAACAGTCAGGATGTTTTTCCTGATGCCCAGCCGGATTAAAGTTTTAATCTTTTGTAAACCGCCTAGAGAGTTTTGGCTTTGGGGTGGTATAGAAATGTAAGAAATAAATAAATGAAAATGTAGTTGAACTGTCCAATTGGATATTATACACACACACACACACACACACACACACACATATATATATACTAGCTGTACCCTGCCACGCGTTGCTGTGGCTCAGTCTGGTTAAATTGAAAAGAAAGAAAAGACAAAGCGGATGTTTCTAATATGTTTAATTTCACAATGCTTGTGGATATACAATATTTTAGTTGTTCCATTGTCTGTGTAGATATAGAGATTGTCTGGTTTGCCGACTCTAGAACACGCAACATATAATTGTCCATGTGAGAAGCAATCTGTGTCTAGATCTAAACCGCACAATTCTAAAGATTGGCCCTGAGCTTTGTTGATGGTGATTGCAAACGCCAATCGAATTGGGAATTGCAATCTCTTAAATTGAAATGGCATATCTGTTGGAATCATAGGAATGCGAGGAATGAGGACATCTTCACCTTTGAAAGGTCCTGTCAAGATTGATCTCCGACTATAACAATTGCCACTTCGTCTATAGTTGGAGCATTGAATCTTCGCACATGTTCTCCAGCAGGCGTTTTGTCAGCATGAATAACAATCTTGTGTGTATCAGATGGCATCATGTCAATTGCTGTTTTGAACAAACGTACTAAATTGTTTTTTTCGTGAAGTAGCTGTTGCAGTTTTGAAACGATGGCCCTTTTTATGCCGGTATAAATTCCGCAGCGTGCATTCAATTCATCATTGCCATCACCAATGAAATACATTTGTAGGAATTTATGTTGACTATCTTGAAACGGAAGGAAGGAGCCGGCTTTATGATAAATTTGTCCTTTGACTTTGAAAGTTGGCATAAATGGAGCTGTGATGGAGCTGCATAAAAAGTGGGGGAGGAACAAGCCCCATTCCTCTCCTTCCTCCCCCACTTTTTATTGTTGTTATTATCTGTCTCTGCGCAACTGCGCAGAGACAGATAATAAAAATTAAAAAGTGGGGAGGAACAGGCAGCCAGAGGGCGGAGAGGTGGTTTGGGTGCCTGCTGTCCCTCTCCTCGTGCTTCCATTGAGCTAAAAACAGATGACAGATGAGAACCGTGGTCACATGACCTCCTGATGACTTTTTTTTAAAAAAGGCATCAGCTGCTGAGTGTGTGTGTGAAAGGACATTTGCTCAAACAGCCAGATATGGCCACGGGTTGACCAAAGGTTGGCGCGCCCTACAGTATGTGATATTCCTTACTGAAATTCCGCCTCTCCAACTGGAATTCATTCTGCTGGAGAAAGCGACAAGCACAAAACAGGTATGCCTCTCCCCTCTCCTCCGCTCCCAGTGGAGGGAAGAGCAGGTCCGTTAACTGGACGTAGTGGGGGTCTGCATTTGGATCCCTCTGGCTGCAAAGCACGTGGTCCATCTCTAGGACTTAAGCGCATCTTCAGAAACAAGAAAGGGTCTTAAGAAGCTATTTTCTACCAGGGCAGAAAACGAGTCCTTCTACTCTGACTAACAGCAGCACTCCAGGGCTCTGGACCTGGCTAGGGTGATGCTATGGAAAGGAGGACAGGGCTCCTGTATCTTTCACAGCTGCATACAAAAGGGAATTTCAGCAAGGGTCATTCATGCATACAGCACCTGGTGAAATTTCCTCATTAACACAACAGTGGAAGCTGCAGGAGCTATACTAGAGTAACCAGATACAAAAAGAGGGCAGGGCTCCTGCAGCTTTCACTGTTGGGAGGAAGAGGGAATTTCACCAGATTCCGCATACAAATGACACCTGCTGAAATTCCCCTCTCAATACAACTCTTTAAGAGCCCTTTAAGAGCCCTTTAGGAGCCCTGTCCTCCTTTTCATAGGCTCACCCTCGGACTTGGAGAGGTCTTTCCATCACCTTTCATGCGATTATTTCTTCACTGGAGATTCCATGAGTCCGTGATCTTCCTCTGCATGTGCTATAGAGTCCCTCTGGCGGTACTTTAAAGACCCACGCACTCTTTCGCAGCCACACATAGCAGCTGCTTTTAACTTTCCTTGGGGGGAAAAAGAAGAAAGTTATCAAATCTGTTCGCTGCTCTCATCATTGCAGTGATTACTGAAACAAGCATGGTCTTCTCAAGAATTAGTATTACCGAACTAATCTTACCCCCACCCAGGGCCGGTGCTACCATAGAGGCCACTCAGGCGGCCGCCTAGAGCGCCAAGCTAAGGGGCGCCGGGCACAGCGCAGCACTCACGCGCGGTGGCTGTGAGCCGGCCCGGCCCGAGGATTTAGCTGGGCCTGGGAGGGCAAGATGGCACCCCACGCCCGCCCAGCAGAAGCAAAGCCAGGGACACTGGGGTGGGGGTGGCTCCACATTCGGACTTCCGGAATTTGCCTGGAAGAGAGAGAGAGAGAGAGAGAGAGAGAGAGAGAATGTATGGGTGAATGAGCTGCATGGGGTCTTGGCCCGCCGCTCTGACCATGTCACTCCACTTCTGAAATCTCTTCATTGGCTTCCAATTCACTCCGGAATCCAATATAAACTTCTCCTGCTGACCTTCAAAGCTCTTCACGGTCTAGCTCCTACCTATCTCTCCTCTCTCATCTCACACTATTGCCCCGCTCGTGCTCTCCGCTCCTCTGATGCCATGCTTCTCGCCTGCCCAAGGACCTCCACTTCCCGTACTCGAATTCGTCCTTTTTCTTCTGCTGCCCCTTACGCCTGGAACGCTCTTCCAGAACACTTGAGAACTACAAACTCAATCACTGCTTTTAAAACTCAGCTAAAAACTTTTCTTTTCCCTATAGCCTTCAAATATTGAGTTTGTTCTGACTCTATACTGTTAGCTTCACCCTACCCGGTGCCTGTTTACACTTCCCTGTGCCTGTTTGCATTCTCCTTCCCTCTTTATTGTTTACTACAACTTTATTAGATTGTAAGCCTATGCGGCAGGGTCTTGCTATTTACTGTGTTATCTGTACAGCACCATGTACATTGATGGTGCTATATAAATAAATAAATAAATAAATAAATAAATAATAATAATAATAATCATGCGTGTGTTTGTTTGGAGTGAGTGATGCTGAGTGCATGTGTGCGCTCGCGTGTGAGTTGTGGGGGATGATTTGGAGGTGATATTCCTATTAAATAATGCATTTTAGACCCACAGACATTCCTTTCCAATTTGCTTGCTATAATTGGCATGACGTATTTCTTGTACTTTAAAATAAATTTAGCAGTTTCAAGTTTTGTGCTTCTTATTTTTTCCAGGAAACATCTGTTCTTAAAAATCAAAGTTGGCGTTTTTTGTGGTGTGTGTGTGAAAGTAGCTCACCTTGCCTAGGGCGCAAAATAGTCTGGCAACAGCCCTGCCCCCACCTCTCTTTTTTAATTAGATTACTCAGTAGGATGTGGAGATTCTACAGGACTAGTTTACTGTGATTTCAGCAAAGCATTTGACACAGATGCATTGTTGCTTAGAAAATCATATTTAAAGGTAACTTGTCATACTGGAGGGGCAGCTTGTGACTCATCAGCGTTTTTACCAGTGACTAAGCATGTAATCAGCATTCTCCAGACAGCTTACGGAGAGCCAATGTGGTGCAGTGCTTAGAGCGTTGGACTGGGAGTCAGGAGATCCGGGTTCTAGCCCCCTCTCAGCCATGGAAGCTCACTGGGTGACTTTGGGCCAGTCACAGACTCTCAGCCCAGCCTACCTCACAAGGTTGTTGTTGTGAGGATAAAATGGAGAGGAGGAGGATTATGGACACCGCCTCCTTGGAGGAACAAAGGAGGGATATAAATGCAATAAATGAAATAAAATAAATAAATCTCTCCCATGGATGACAAACATACTCATAAAGGGGCTTGTAAATAGTGACTATTTGACGATATGGCAATTTTTTGAGTGAGTGGTCCCTGTGCCTAACTGCGTACAGTTAAGCATGTGAATGATCACAGATGGTTAAAAACATGCTGGATCAGATCATAGAATAGCAGAGTTGGAAGGGGTCTACAAGGCCATCGAGTCCAACCCCCTGCTCAATGCAGGAATCCACCCTAAAGCATCCCTGACAGAGGGTTGTCCAGCTGCCTCTTGAAGGCCTCCAATGTGGGAGAGCCCACAACCTCCCTAGGTCACTGGTTCCATTGTCATACTGCTCTAACAGTCAGGAAGTTTTTCCTGATGTCCAGCTGGAATCTGGCTTCCTGTCACTTGAGCCCATTATTCCGTGTCCTGCACTCTGGGAGGATTGAGAACAGATCCTGGCCCTCCTTTGTGTGACAACCTTTTAAGTATTTGAAGAGTGCTATCATGTCTCACCTCAATCTTCTCTTCTCCATGCTAAACATGCCCAGTTCTTTCAGGGTCCATCCAGTCCAAGAGTCCATCCAGTCCAGCACTCTGTTCACATAGTGGCCGACCAGCTGTCAACCAGGGACCCACAAGCAGGACATGAGTGCAACAGTATCCTCCCATCCATGTTCCCCAGCAACTGGTGTATATAGGCTTACTGCCTCTGGTATTGGAGGTAGCACATAGCCATCATGACTAGTAGTCACTGATAGCCTTCTCCTCCAGGAATTGATCCAACCCCCTTTTAAAGACATCCAAATTGATGCACACCACCACATCATTTGGTACGAATTCCATAGTTAAACTATGTCTTGTGTGGAAAAGTCCTTCATTTTATCTGTCTTGAATCTCCCACCAATCAGCTTCATAAGATGACCTGGGTTCCAGTATTATGAGAGAGGGCAAAAACTATCTCCCCGTCCACATTCTCCACACCATGCAGAATTCTGTACACCTCTATCAGGTCTCCCCATAGCCTCCTTTTTTCCAGGCTCAACAATCCCAGCTGTTGTAACCTTCCTTCATAGGGGAGATACTCCAGCCCCTTGATCATTTGAGTTGCCCTTTTCTGCACTATTTTCAGCTTTGCAGGATCTTTTTTTAGGTGTGGTGACCAGAGCTGTACACAATATTCTAAGTGTGGTTGCACCATAGATTTGTATAAAGGAAGTATGACAACAACATAAGCATGACAACAACATTCCTCCTAAACCTTCTCCTTATACACCATGCTTCCATTTAGCTGAATATTGTCTGTGGGCTAAAAACAGACTTGATCACATGACGGCTTCTTTTAAAAGACGTCAGCTGCTGAGTGTGGGTGAATTTGGTTTGGAACAAGGCTGTTTAAGCCTTGATTCCCCTGTGCTATACACATGGGCATCGTGGACCCACAAGCACCAGTGTGTCCCCAGAAACATTCCCTGGTGCTTGCTAAGGCATTGCACTGCTTCCAATTTTTAATAATAATAATAATAATAATAATAATAATAATAATAATAATAATACAACAACAACAACAACAACAACATACCAGCAGCTGGGATCTCTTCCAAGTGAGTTGTGGGCCTCAAGTTGCTGCCATTTTCATTATCCATGAATTTATCCAGGCTGCAGCTGGAACTCAAAGACATTCTTAGCTGGAAAAGGACTGGCAAGACCACCGCAGTCAGACCATTGGTCCATCTAGCCCAGTATTGTCGATACTGACTGGCAGCAGCTTGCCAGGGTTTCAGACAAGGTTTTTCCCAGCCCTACCTGGAGATGCCGGGGATTGAACCTGCAACTTGCTGCATTTAAAGCAAATGCTCTACCATGGAGCCAAGGCCCCTCCTTCATTCTAAACATCATTTAGAATGTTTCCCTATCATGCGAGGGAAATGGCTCTTGTGCACTTTGCATCAGACCGCATCATGCCAGCCCTTCTACAACTTCATTGGCTGCCAGTCCAGGTCCGGGCCCAATTCAAAATGCTGGCGCTAACATTCAAAGCCCTAAACGGTTTGGGGGCCAGGTTATTTGAAGGAATGCCTCCTCCCATATGTGCCTGCCCGGACCTTAAGATCATCTACAGGGGTCCTTCTCCGTGAGCCCCTGCCAAAGGAAGTGAGGCAGGTGGCTACTAGGAGGAGGGCCTTTTCTGCGGTGGCACCCCGGCTGTGGAATGAGCTCCCTAGAGAGGTTCGCTTGGCACCTACATTATACTCTTTTAGATGCCAGGTGAAGACCTTTTTATTTCCTCTGTCTTTTAACAGTTTATCCACTTATTTATCCACATAAACTTTACTGTTTTAAATTTGTATTTGAAATCTGTATTAATTTCTGCATTGCTGCTCGGTTTTATCCTGGTTGTGCTTGTATTTTGTATTTTATACTGTGTTTTTATACTGTTGTTTTATATTCTGAATGGTTTTCATGGTCCGAATTTTTGTGAAGCGCCCAGAGAGCTTCAGCTATTGGGCGGTATAGAGATGCAATAAATAAATAAATAAATAAGTGAAGGCGGCAGGTGGCTGAGGACCAAGGCTTGCCTCTTCAGCACTTCCAGCGCCCAAGACAAGAAGAAAACAGGACTTGTGTTGGAGCCACTTGGTTTGGGGAAGGGGAGGGGGTTTAAAGACAGAAGTGGTAAGCCGGTTAGGGGGAAAGGGAAGCTGGGGGGAGGGGGGCAGGAATTGGAATGGGGAACCAGGGGCATGCTTGCATTTCTGAATGGATGTGTGTGAGAAAGAAAGGTTGAGAGAGAAGTGGTTTAGGGGTGATCCAGAGAGGGGGGATTTTGGAGGGATGCTGAAAGAGAATCCGTGTGGTTTTTCATGTGGTTCCAGTGAGGACACAAGAAGGCAAGGACATGTGCGCACATGCATGATGAGTTCATGGGGTGCTTGCATGTGTGTGTGTGTGTGTGTGTGTGTGTGTATGGATGGATGGATGGGTGGGGATGTGTGTGTGTGTGAGGGGGGATATTTGTGAGAGGATTTGTGTCTGCATGGGTGGTGATCCAGGGTGACAGAGTGCATGTGTGGGTGGTGATCTGGGTGAGGCAGTGTGTAGGGTGATGAGCCAGGGCTAAGGAGAAAAACGGGCGGCAGACGGTGAAAGAGAAAAACTGGCCCTCAGAAGGCTGGGGGAAGAAAGAAAGAGTTGCTTTCCCTGCAATAGAACTGTGGCTTCAAAGGAGCTCAGTCGGCACCCACCTCTGCTTTGCAGTCAGTCTTTTGGACTTGCCTTTTGTGACTAGCCACAGATTCCAGCCATTTTGTGGTGGTGCTCAAGACAGTTTCTCAAATTGCCAAAGGTGCCCGCTGGCCCCGAAAGGTCGGAGGACGCGACGGTATGTGATATTCCTTATTGAAATTCCACAGCTCCAATTGCTATTCATTCTGCCTGAGAAAGAGACAGGGGGCTTTTCCACATCAAACTTTTAACCTACCACTTTGCCGAGGCTTCTGTTTCCGGGGTCTTTGTGAGGTTAAGGTCAGCTCCTTTCCAGATTTCCACCCCCTTCCCCCAGGATTTTTCTTTCTCTGCCTTTCATTATGTTCCATTACACAACCACTAGGTGGCACTATGGAATAGTGGAATTGCAGAAATACATGGTGGGTTTTATGCCACCTTTCAGGAAATACTAGACTTTCCTCAGTAGGAAAACAAACCCACTAAAAAGATTACAAAGCAAGGGAGAAGTCCTGGAGGAGGAAGAGGTGGTGGTATTGAGCAGGGGGTTGGACTCGATGGCCTTGTAGGCCCCTTCCAACTCTGCTATTCTATGATTCTATGTAAAGAAACTGCAAATTACCATGAGTGAGGAATCACAAGTGCACAATAAATGCCTCGTATAGAAAGACTCAGGCACGAAACAGGTATGGATCTCTCCCCAACCCTCCTACTAGAGGGAGAGTAGATCCTTTGGGGTTGGGCTGAAATTGGGCCCTTCTGTTGCAAAGCGTGTGCTCAACTACTGAGCTGTGGTCCCTCGCCCCAGGACATAAGCTGAAACAATAAAAGGTCTTAAGAAGCTATTTTCCACCAGGGCAGATAATGGGCCTTCCAACTCTGACTAGCAGCATCACTCCAGAACTCCGAAATTATTATTATTATTATTATTATTATTATTATTATTATTTATTTATTTATTTATTTATATAGCACCATCAATGTACATGGTGCTGTACAGAGTAAAACAGTAAATAGCAAGGCCCTGCCGCATAGGCTTACAATCTAATAAAATCATAGTAAAACAATAAGGAGGGGAAGAGAATGCCAACAGGCACAGGGTAGGGTAAGCAGGCACAGGGTAGGGTAAAACTAACAGTGTAAAGTCCGCACAACATCAAGTTTTAAAAGCTTTAGGAAAAAGAAAAGTTTTTAGTTGAGCTTTAAAAGCTGCGATTGAACTTGTAGTTCTCAAATGTTCTGGAAGAGCGTTCCAGGCGTAAGGGGCAGCAGAAGAGAATGGATGAAGCCGAGCAAGGGAAGTAGAGGCCCTTGGGCAGGCGAGAAACATGGCATCAGAGGAGCGAAGAGCACGAGCGGGGCAATAGTGTGAGATGAGAGAGGAGAGATAGGAAGGAGCTAGACCGTGAAAAGCTTTGAAGGATAACAGGAGAAGTTTATATTGGATTCTGAAGTGAATTGGAAGCCAATGAAGAGATTTCAGAAGCGGAGTAACATGGTCAGAGCGGCAAGCCAAGAAGATGATCTTTGCGGCAGAGTGGTGAACAGAAACCAACGGACTGATGTGAGACGAAGGAAGGCCAGAGAGAAGAAGGTTGCAGTAGTCCAACCGTGAAATAACCAGTGCATGAACAAGCGTCTTGGCAGAAGAGACAGACAAAAATGATCGAATCCTGGCAATATTATACAGGAAAAAACGACAAGATTTAGCTACTGCCTCAATATGAGGAATAAAGGAGAGCGAGGAGTCAAATATAAAGCCAAGGCTACGAGCTTCCTTGACCGGAGTAAGCGTAACATCATTGACAGTAAGATGATAGGGGTCTTTCCATCACCTTCCATGTGATCCTTTTTTTTGCTGGAGTTTCCATGAACCACAGAATGTGCTCTAAGGATGACCATATGAAAAGGAGGACAGGGCTCTTGTATCTTTAACAGTTGCATAGAAAAGGGAATTTCAGCAGGTGTCATTTGTATATATGGAGAACCTGGTGAAATTCCCTCTTCATCACACCAGTTAAAGCTGCAGGAGCTATGCTAGAGTGACCAGATTTAAAAGAGGGCAGGGCACCTGCAGCTTTAACTGTTGCAATGAAGAGGAAATTTCCCCAGGTTCCCCATATATACAAATGACACCAGCTGAAATTCCCTTTTCAATACAACGGTTAAAGATACAGGAGCCCTGTCCTCCTTTCCATATGGTCACCCTATTTTACTTCACGCTTGTTACTGGGGACTTGCAAATTACTCACATGATGTCGCCCGTCTTTCGCCCCTTCTGGCCATTATAGTGCTGCAAAAAAAAAACTTCATTAAGTCCAGTTGCTGCTCTCTCCTACCAGACTGAATGGGGCTAATTACTTCCTGTTTTCAGGAAGCGAAGTGGGAGCAGAAGAAGCGAGGGAAGCGAAGTGTTTGACTAGATGTGATGGAGCTCAGAGAGTCCCTCTTGTGGCATCTTGAAGACTAACTCACTCTATCAAACTCACACACAGCAACTGCTTTTAAGTTTAGTATTAAGCTATTAAGATTGATCTCTTCCGGCAGGCCTACCCAGCGTAATTTTAGGATGTTTTTAAATGGTTTTAGGATGTTTTTAAAATGGTTTTAGGATGTTTTTTTTAATGATTTTAGGATGTTTTAACAATGTATATTATGTTTTAATTCAGTTTTATGTATTTTATATTTACTGTTGTTCCCCGCCTCGATCAGAATGGAGAGGTGGGTAAGAAATAAAATTATTATTATTATTATTATTATTATTATTATTATTATTATTATTATTATTAAGACACCAGATCCGTTCGCTGCTCGCATTTATCATCATTACCATGATTAGCGAAACCAGCATGGATTTCTCAAGAATAAATCTTACAAAACTACTATTATCTCTCCCACCTTTAAAAAAAAAAAAAGATTATTAAGTTAGTGGGTGTGTAAATGTTGCAGGAGTAATTTATCTTCATTTCAGCAATGTATTTGGCACAGTTCCCCCATAATATCTTCATTGGTGAACTGAGTGGATACTGGTCCGTCTGTCCCCGCTTTTCGTCATTTTTATCAATGACTAAGAATGCAATCCTATGCATGTTTCGGCAGAAAAAATTCTGGCTGGCTGGGAAATACTGGGAATTGTAGGGCTTTTTCTGTCTAAACATGCATAGGACTGTGCTTTAAGTGGGCAAACAGCATTTCCCAGTGGGCCTTCTATGGGGATAAATTCCCCCATAGATGCATATACCATTACGGGTGGGGAGGGACTGTCAACATTGGCTATTTGGTGATATTGCCAATTTCTGCTTGCTGTGAGTGGCCCCCAACCATAATTGCATACGGGTGAGCACGTAGAATCATAGAATAGCAGAGTTGGAAGGGGCCTACAAGGCCATCGAGTCCAACCCCCTGCTCAATGCAGGAGTCCACCCTAAAGCATCCCTGACAGAGGGTTGTTCAGCTGCCTCTTGAAGGCCTCTAGTGTGGGAGAGCCCACAACCTCCCTAGGTAACTGATTCCATGGTCGTACTGCTCTAACAGTCAGGGAGTTTTTCCTGATGTCCAGACGGAATCTGGTTTTCTATAAGTTGAGGACATTATCTTGTATCCTGCACTCTAGGATGATCAAAAAGACATCATAGAATCATAAAATAGTAGAGTTGGAAGGGGCCTCAAAGGCCATCACCACTGCTCAACTCAGGAATCCACCTTAGAGCATCCCTGACAGATGGTTGTCCAGCTGCCGTTTGAATGCCTCTAGTGTGGGAGAGCCCACAACCTCCCTAGGGAACTGATTCCATTGTCGTACTGCTCTAACAGTCAGGAAGTTTTTCCTGATGTCCAGCCGGAATCTGGCTTCCTGTCACTTGAGCCCGTTATTCCGTGTCCTGCACTCTGGGAGGATCGAGAAGAGATCCTGGCATGAATTATCACAGGTGGCTGAGTTTGCATTTGATTTCCATTTTTGCCCCCTACCTACTATTTAAGAACATAAGAATGTAAGAAGAGCCCTGATGCTGGATCAAACCAAAGGTCCATCTAGTCCAGCATTCTGTTCACACAGTAGCCAACCAGCCGACAGCCAGGGACCAACAAAGCAGGACATGGTGCAACAGCACCCTCCCACCCATGTTCCCCAGCAACTGGTGCACCCAGGCTTACTGCCTCGGATACTGGAGGTAGCACACAACCATCAAGGCTAGTAGCCATGGATAGCCTTTGCCTCCAAGAATTCATCCAATCCCCTTTTAAGGCCATCCAAATTGGTGGCCATCACTATATCTTTTGGTAGTGAGTTCCATAAATTACAAGCCTCGTGTGGCGCAAAGTGGTAAAGCGGCAGTTACTGCAGCCGAAACTCTCCCCACGGCCTGAGTTCGATCCCAGCGGAAGCTGGTTCTCAGGCAGCTGGCTCGGGTCGACTCAACCTTCCATCCTTCCGAGGTTGGTAAAATGAGGACCCAGCTAGCTGGGGGAAAGGTAACTGCGACTAGGGAAGGCAACGGCAAACCACCCCGCTATAAGGCCTGCCAAGAAAACGTCAGCGAAAGCAGGCGTCCCTCTAAGAGTCAGCAGTGACTCAAGTGCTTTCACAAGAGGTTCCTTTCCTTTCCTTCCATAAATTAACTATTTCCCTCTTTGACATATCCATGCCTTTATACATATCTGCAAGTGCAGCTAAGGTCTCTGCCCCTGCTGAGGAAGACCTTAAACCTTAAAATGATTCCCCATATATGTTTAACAGTCCCACAAACTTCTTGGTCAGCCTTTGGAGGGAGCCATAGGCCAGTGGTTTCAGACACGCTTTGCATGCACAAGGTGGCAGTTTTGATGACCTGGCAACTCCAGGTAAGGCTGGAAAAACAGCCTGAAACCCTGGAGACCCATTGCTGCCAGTCAGTGTTGTCAATACTGGACCAGTGTTCTGATTTGGGATAAGGCAGCGCTCTATCTTCCGTCCCCAACCTGGTGATTTCCAGAGGTGTTGGGCTACAACTCCTCATCACTGGCAGCCGGCTGTATTCCAGCTGCCACACATCTGGAACGCACTGGGTTGGCGGAACGCCGCTCTAGGGCATCTTCGCGGGCTACAGCCTAAACTGCCCCATCCTCATAAGAATGTAGGCAACTGACTTCTGCAGATTTGTCCCCTTAGCTCAGTCTTGTTGGCACTGATTGGCACCCAGCAGTAGTCTGGGCTTTCAGGCGGGATTTCTTCCAGCTTTATGTGGAGACGCCGGGATCGGACCTGGGCCCTTTGGGATGGGTCTTCCTCTCTCGAACCCCGGTGGTGATGGTTTAGAGGGATTCTCTTGAGCCTCTTTGAGAGCCAGTGTGGTGTAGTAGCTAAAGTGCTGGACTGGGAGTTGGGAGATCTGGGTCCTAGTCCCCACCCCGCCACGGAAACCCAGATGGTGACTTTGGGCCAGTCACAGCCTCTCATCCCAGCCTACCTCACAGGGTTGTTGTTGCGAGGCAAAACTTGAGAGGAGAATGTAAGAACATCAGAAGTGCCCTGCTGGATCAGGCCAAGGGTCCATCGAGTCCAGCACTCTGTCCACACAGCGGCCGACCAGCCATCGGCCAGGGGTGAACAAGCAGGACATGGTGCAACAGCACCCTCCCACCCATGTTCCCCAGCCACTGGGGCACACAGGCTTCCTGCCTCGAATACTGGAAGTAGCACCCAACCATTGATAGCCTTCTCTTCCAGGAATTGATCCAACCCCGTTTTAAAGCCGTCCAGATTGGTGGCCTTGGAGGAAACAAGGCGGGATATAAATGCAACCACGAACAAATAACTCTGCTGGCTGCCTTGGCGGAAGAGCCACGGGCCGTCTGGCGTGTGTGTGTGCGTGGGGGGGGGGGGGTTCTCCAAGCCGGGGATGGTTTCCGCCTTGCTCATCGACCGCCGCCCCTCACGCCCACCCCCAGGCGCGGTGGAGCACCGCATATAAGGAACAGGACCCTGCCGGAGCAAGCCAGGCGCCCGGCGGAGAAAGAGCGGCGAAGCCGAGGTAGAGCCGCGCAATGGGCGGGCTGGGGCTGGGGCTGGGGCTGGGGCTGGGGCTGGTTGGGAGGGGGATTCTGGGTGTTGTAGTCCGGCCCGTCTGGAGAGCGCCAGGTCGGGGAAGGATGGGGGAGAGGCGCCTGGGTTCGAGGACGTGGAGATGCCAATTTCTGGAGGCGCGTCGGGGCGCGCCTGCTCAGGTAGGGGGGTGGGGTGGGGTGGGGTGGGGGGTCTGATGCGGGCTGTGGGTGGAGAAAAGGAGAGACCATCTGGTGGGACCATGTAGGGTGACCATAAGAAAAGGAGGACCGGGCTCCTGTATCTCCTCCAGGAATGGATCCAACCCCGTTTTAAAGCCATCCAAATTGGTGGCCTTGGTGACCATGTAGGGTGACCATAAGAAAAGGAGGACCGGGCTCCTGTATCTTGGAACAGTTGTATTGAAAAGGGAATTTCAGCAGGTGCCATTGTTGTGCATGCAGCACCTGGTGACATGCCCTCTTCATCACCGCAGTTAAAGCTGCAGGAGCCCTGCCCTCTTTTAAATCGGGTCACTCTAGTATAGCCCCTGCACTTTAAGTGTTGTGATGAAGAGGGGATTTCTCCAGGTTCCCCATATATACAATTGACACCTGCTGAAATTCCCTTTTCTATGCAACTGTTAAATAGGGTGACCATATGAAAAGGAGGACAGGGCTCCTGTATCTTTAATAGTTGTATTGAAAAGGGAATTTCAGCAGGTGTCATTTGTATATATGGAGAACCTGGTGGAATTTCCTCTTCATCACCACAGTTAAAGCTGCAGGAGTCCTGCCCTCTTTTAAATCTGGTCACTCTAGTATAGCTCCTGCACTTTAACTGTTGTGATGAAGAGGGAATTTCTCCAGGTTCTCCATATATACAAACGACACCTGCTGAAATTCCCTTTTCTATGCAACTGTTAAAGATACAGGAGCCCAGTCCTCCTTTTCATAGGGTCACCCTACACGGTGGGACCATGTGTAAGCCAGGAGAGCTCGATCGGCTACGAGATGCAGAGGTGTGTGCATGTGTGTGAAAAATCTGGCCAAAGTGCAAACGCCAACAAGAATCTTGGGGGCGCAATCCTATGTACCGGTATGTGTAGCGGGGGGGGGGGGGGGGAGACACGGACTCCTACAATTCCCAGCATGCCCTAATCGCAGCCGACTGGGGCATGCTGGGAGTTATAGGACGTCTTTCTGGCTAAGCAGGTGTCGGATTGCACCCCATTGGGGTATCTTTAAAGTTTAAATGGTTTATTGTTACCACATGAGATAGGGAAGAGCAAGGAGCCAGGGGCAGGGAAGGAAGAAAGGAAGGATGGATCTCCCGGTGCAGAATGAAGTAGTGGGGAGTTGGGGTTGTTTTTGAGCTGGATGTCTTTGAACAGACATCTCCCTGGGAGTGGAGGGGATACGACCCCTGAACGTCACCCCGGTACCTGCCGCAAAGACCTTTTGTCTTCACTATCTTTAGTCTTTTGTATGTGTTTCCACCCCATCCACCCCCAAACTGTTATAGGCTGTTTAGTTTTACTGTCTTACTAATTCTTTATACAGTTTCCAGAAGCGGGTAGCCAAGATCGTCTATTGCAGTAAAAACAACAGAGTTCTGGGGCCTCTTAAAGACTGACACATTTACTCTGGCATAAGCTTTGGTGGGCTATAGTAGCCCATCTCATCAGGTTTATGGAGTGTTATGGGGATTTTCTAGTCAATATGCAGTATGTATGTTGTGTCAGGAAGGTGGTGGTGGAAGGTGTTGTAAACAGAGGTCAGAAGGAAATTAAGAGCTTGATCACACCAGCGTTATACTGTGCAATCACTGTGAATTGCATGCAGAGAACTACAAAGTTTTCCAGTTTATAATCTGCTTTGATTGTGAAGTACTCCCATGCATCCGGCGTTAATTGTGCTATAAAAGCAAAAGACTCACTGTATTTTGATACTAGTTTTTGAGCGTATCATCTGAGCGGCCGCTGGGGCGCAGGAGCAGGATTTGAAGAAAAATTCAACAAATGCTTACATCTGCGTAAGCTTTAAAGATAAAGACATCAAAATTGGCACAGTAATAGATATTAAGGAGAGCTTTAAGCATACCAAATTTGAATCGGATTGGGTCATCCGTTGATTTTTTATGATTTTTTTTTTACATTTCCTCCCTTAAACCCACTTCCTGGTATGCAAAGCATTGCTGTCGCCCAGTAGCAACAACAGCAGCAGCAGCGACAGCTTAGCACTGTAGGAATAATTCGAGGTAAACAGGTACGTGGGATGAAGCTATAAATGCAAAAAGTGGCAATCAGATTATTAACAGTGGTCATTCACAGTGCAGTTGATGCTGATGATATGAACACTCTTGCACTTGAAATGTGACATGTGTTCATTTCCTAGTCCCTGCGTATTTGCGTTATCAGGAACAACTGCGCTGTGAGTGTCTCCTGTTAATAATGTGATTGTCACTGTCAGTCGGCATTTAATTTCTTGCTGGTTTCACCCTTTACAATTATTTCTCCCACACGCCACCACAAAGAGAACCATCTGTACTGTATAATACCTCAAACTCCCCGTAATGCTCCATGCATCTCAGAAAGTGGGTTACAGTCCACAAATGCGTATGTCAGAATGAATGTGTTGGAGCGTCATCACATGGGGGGAAATCCCGTTTCCTTACCGTCACTTCTCCGCCCCCGCTTTTGTCCCTCATTACTTCATCTTTCTGCCTGGAGGAGAAAGAGGAAGTAAACAAATATCATGTGACTCATTCCGGGGCTGTTTTTATTGCGCAGCTTTTCCTATACACAGCAGGAGATCGTGGCACATTCCGTTGTGTTTTAAAGTCGGATTAAAAGGGGTCTATTTTGCAATGGAAAAAGGAGTGGGAGGCGTGTGGGAGGCAGACAGTGACGTCTAAAGGACACGCGCACATTCAGAAGTGGGCAGTAGTGAGCATGCGATAAAACACTCGTCTGATGAACCTCTAAGTCTTTTAAGGTATTGCAAAATGCTTTGTTGTGTTAATTTATTCTACTTAAAATGCATTTTTGCTTTGCTGAACTTTTATTATAGCCTGCCTGAGAATCATAAAGTTGGTCCGTCCCTACAGCCTGCATTCAGCTGGTGGAGGGGCTAGAGGAAGTGGCATTTGCTGTTTCCCCATCCAGACAGGGCCCCTTATGCAAGGCAACACTTACACTGCCAGAGGCCACCCGGTACATCCGTGAGCATGAATGTCCCACCAGCGGTATTGCAGCAGTAAGTTCCAAAGCAGATTTTGGAACTTATCAGGAGCAGCTGAGAATGGCCACCAGCGTCTTCAGCCCCCTTGTTCCTCTGAAAAGGGTCCAAAATTATGCCAGCCCTGGGGCTTTCGGAGCAGTTTACAATAAACTTCAGTGCAACAAAAATGCAACTTAATGGAATAACTCAATAACTACAAAATTCACAACTGGGCAATTAGTTGTATGTATTTTATGGTGTTTTATTTGTTTTGTACCCCACCTCGATCCAGAGGGAGAGGCGGGTAACAAATAAATATATTATTATTATTATTATTATTATTATTATTATTATTATTATTACTATTATTATTATTAGAACCAACCAAAGTGTCACAACATTTTGGTTGGTCCTAATGAAGGGATTGCCCAACTGTGGGTTTTGCAGGGTTGTGGCTTTTTTTGGTTTTTTTAATGACTCAAACAGCAACTCTCATAGAATCATAGAATAGCAGAGTTGGAAGGGGCCTACAAGGCCATTGAGTCCAACCCCCTGCTCAATGCAGGAATCCACCCTAAAGCATCCCTGACAGATGGTTGTCCAGCTGCCTCTTGAATGCCTCTAGTGTGGGAGAGCCCACAACCTCCCTAGGTAGCTGATTCCACCGTCGCACTGCTCTAACAGTCAGGAAGTTTTTCCTGATGTCCAGCCGGAATCTGGCTTCCTTTAACTTGAGCCCGTTATTCCGTGTCCTGCACTCTGGGAGGATCGAGAAGAGATCCTGGCCCTCCTCTGTGTGACAACCTTTTAAGTTGTGTGTTCCATATAAAGTAAGTAGTAAGACAGTAAAACTCAGCTACGTAAAACACTTTAAAAAGACTAAAAATGGTGAAGAGAAACAGAGATGTTTTGAGCAATGTGCAGATACCTGGTTGAAATTGTTTGCTCAAGAGTGACTCCGAGGAAAACTCAAAATGCTTTGGGCCCCATAAACTCCTCTCTCCATATGGAGGTTCTTCTTTTCCTTCCCCTGCAATTGACACCTTCCTGCTTTTTCTTTTCTCCCTTAAAGGCTGATGAATTACGCCAGAATAATAAAATCTAATTTATTATTTAACTAATCGATATTATTATTATTTAATAATAATAAATTATTTAATAATAAAAACAACAATAAATTTAATAATGAATGACTATTCAATATTATTAATGTTATTACTTAAATGTTATTTGTCATAAAGCCTTTGAAGGTGCCCCTGCCATTTGAATTATAGTCACAGGAAACTATTGCACCTATAGGCACCACTTGCTGGGGAAAATGGGTAGGAAGGTGCTGTCCTGCTTGTGGGTTTTCCATGTGCAGCTGGTTGGCCACTATATGAACAGAATGCTGGACTAGATGGACCTTTGGTCTGATCCAGCATCAGGGCTCTTCTGATGATCTTATGAAACCAACCCACAATTGATGTCCAACCAAAATCTCATGGATACATGGTACACATCAAATCTCTTCTCGATCCTCCCAGAGTGCAGGATACGGAATAACGGGCTCAAGTTAAAAGAAGCCAGATTCCAGCTGGACATCAGGAAAAACTTCCTGACTGTTAGAGCAGTACCACAATGGAATCAGTTGCCTGGTGAGGTTGTGGGCTCTCCCACACTAGAGGCCTTCAAGAGGCAGCTGGACAACCCTCTGTCAGGGATGCTTTAGGGCGGATTCCTGCATTGAGCAGGGGGTTGGACTCGATGGCCTTGTAGGCCCCTTCCAACTCTGCTATTCTATGATTCTATGATTCTATAAAATATACATCACTCTGTACCGATGTACAAATCTGTTCATCTTTAAGGTGTCAGAAGACTCTTTGTTCTATCCTTCTGCAATAGATTAGCACAGCTATTCCCACTGGGATAGAATCATAGAATAGTAGAGTTGGAAGGGGCCTATAAGCTATGGAAGACTATGGTGAGACTATGGAAACCATTACTGATGTAAGGAGCCATATACTTACTTATGTAAGTATATGGCTAAGGGAAATTGTGGTGTCTTGCGTGCTCTTAACCTGTAGAGAGCAGTTTATTCGTGGTAGGTATGAGACTGCAGGGCTGCCTTCCTGAACCTGGTACCCTCCAGCTAGTGGACCATGCTGGTTGGGGATGATGAGAGTTGTAGTCTGATACATCTAGAAGGCATCAGGTTGTGGAAAGGCTGGTGAAGCACATCCATTTAAGTACTCTGTGTTTAATTCAAATTAGATTATAGGAATCTGGCCTAGACTCTAGCGTTTCTGAGTTGGGTGGATTCTATGATCTTGCTGACTGCTCTTTTACTTTGGGGTGGGGAGAGGGGGGTTAATACATGTGTGGATTGAGGAGGGTCTTGTTGGCAGCACAGCTCCGGACAACTCGGGCTGATGGAGCACCTCTCCCGGCATGACCCTACCCATAGGATGACCATATGAGAAGGAGGAAAGGGCTCCTGTATCTTTTAACAGTTGCACAGAACAGGAAATTTCAGCAGATGTCATTTGTATATATGGGGAACCTGGTGGAATTCCCTCTTCATCACAGCAGTTAAAGTTGCAGGAGCTATACCAGAGTGACCAGATTTAAAAGAGGGCAGGGCACCTGCAGCTTTAATTGTGGTGATGAAGAGGGAATTTCCCCAGGTTCCCCATATATACAAATGACACCTGCTGAAATTTCCTTTTCTATGCAACTGTTAAAGATACAGGAGCCCTTTCCTCCTTTTCATATGGTCACCCTACCTACCCAAATATACTACACTCATCATCTAAGGCCTTCCTCAGAATGCCTCCTCCTAGCAGAGGTTTGCAAAAAATGGAGTGTTTTTTTAAATAAAATGTAAGTTAGGATACTGCTGTGATTGACCTGCTTTTTAAGCACATGCGTTCTCTTGCAGCAGTGTTTTGACCCTGCCAGGCGCTCCTTGGTGTGGGGCTTGCTGCCGCCGTTAACCCCGACCCCCCCCGACCCCATTGAACTCCCAGGGGCACTGGGCATGAGTTTGTGGAACCAAGGGGGCGGTTACCTGAAAAAGTTTGGGAACCACTGCTTTATAGGTTAAAACCAGCACCTTGAATTGGGCTCGGACATTAGTTATGAGTTGGCCCTCATACAAAAACATCAGCAGCAACAGCCCTTACTCTTTTAAATCAAAATTAAAGATATGATGTGGGAAGAGGAACTTGGATGGCTTAACGGAATGATTTCATAGCCACTATCCAATAGGGACTCGTGCTGCTTGTATTACTCTGTCGTCACCTTGCATCAATGTTAACATCTTTTGAAAGCCAAGTCCCTAGACAGAAATTTGGTTTCTGTGTGGGCTGAGTTTTAAGACTACATGGCTGGGGTCATAGCAGGTCAATGTAAAACAGCAACAGCCCAAATCTAAGTAGAAAAATAATGAAAATGATCAAGGGGACGGAGCATCTCCCCTATGAAGGAAGGTTAAATCAGCTGGGATTGTTTAGCTTGGAAAAATGGTGAGTAAGCAGAGACCTGATAGAGGTGCACAAAATTGTGCATGCCCCTCCTCTGGGCAGTGTCACCACAATGCTTGCGCTTGAGCAATGTCTTCTAATCCGCCCCCCTCTTTGCAATGGCCCTCACGTGGTCAGGCAAGCTGAACGCAGAGTACCGCATCAGGATCTCTTCTCGATCCTCCCAGAGTGCAGGACATGGAATAACGGGCTCAAGTTAAAGGAAGCCATATTCCAGCTGGCCATCAGGAAAAACTTCCTGACTGTTAGAGCAGTGCGACAATGGAACCAGTTACCTAGGGAGGTTGTGAGCTCTCCCACACTAGAGGCCTTCAAGAGGCAGCTGGACAACCCTCTGTCAGGGATGCTTTAGGGTGGATTCCTGCATTGAGCAGGGCATTGGACTCGATGGCCTTGTAGGACCCTTCCAACTCTGCTTTTCTATGATTCTATGATTCTATGATCAATATCTACAGTGTTTAATAAATTAATAAAAATAAGGTCCTTTATGATTGAGTATTGAATAAATGAGCACGTTTTTTTAAAAATCCCTGGGTGCACACCCTAATGAAATGAGTTGCGCAAACCTATGATGTGGATTGGGAGATATTTTTCTCGCTCGCTCGTAATGCTAGAACCCCCACGAGATCACATCCCATGAAGCTGATGGGTGGGAGATTCAGGACAGATAAACAAGGAAGAACTTCTTCACACAGCTCAGAGTTAAACTATGGAACTCACTGCCACAAGGCGTGATGGCAACCAATTTGATGGCTTTAAAAAGGAATTAGACAAATTCCTGGAGGAGGAGGCTATCAATGGCGACTAGTCCAGGCAGTGTGCCTATCACAGGCAGTGTGCCTATGTACTCCATTTACTGGGGAACATGGGCAGGGAGGTGCTATTGGGGATTCCTGGTTGAGGCCTGTTCAGCCACGGAGTGAACAGTGAACTGGACCAGCTGGAGGCTTGGTCTAGTCCAGCGTGTCTCTTCTGATGTTCTTAAGTTATTTATTTAGTTATTCCTTCAGTGTATGTACTGCCCTCAGGGTTGTTTAGACACGTGAATATTTAAAGCTGTTTTTCAATACCATTAGGACGAGGAGGAGGAGGATCTTGGGGTCCCAATCCAGCCTCTGGCCATTCCTCAGGTGGCCATGCTCCTTTTCCTGGCCATATGCCCCTTCCCCTGGCAGCCAATAATTTCGTTGTTTTCTGTGCAGCCCGCTCCCCAATTCTAAAAGGGGGACATGCCTCGCCTAACGCTTAGTTAATGGCACTAAGCTCTTTAAGCTAAAATATGCTGGTATTTAGGCCCCTCTCAGCGCTGGAATGGGGCCCTCAAGGGTCAGCCTGAACCAGCATTCTAGCCAATTCGCACAAAAGCACTGAGATGACCAGCAAGGGATTGTTACTTAATTTATTTGCAGAATACTGCTAGCCTATTTTCCCTTGTCTGTCCACAAGTGAAAGAGTTAAAGAGGCTTGCTGCTTATTTATTGTAATGGAAGCCGAGGAGGCGGGGTGACCTGGAATATTTCCACGGGAGGCAGTCCTCTCAAAGATCAATGCCGGCCATAGCATGCTTTACTTGGAACACCGCCATTTCCTGGAGTAAATCATCACTCTTTCAGTAACAAAATTATGAGTGCCAAGAAATGTTTGAAATCGAAGAGCGTCATCTGGATTGTTTCGAACTGGTCAGGGTTGCTGCAAAGTCCCCAATAAAACCCTATCACACTCTAATTCTGAAGTACCCAAATATGTAGTCAGAAATCCTAACAGAGAAATAGCTGCTCTATTAATATGCACATAGCTCTCTCTCTCTCTCTCTCTATCTCTCTCTCTCTCTCTCTCTCTTTTTAACCAGGCTCCATTAAGAGGCTTCCAGCTGTCTTTACTTTTGTGAAAGGTCAGGGAAACCCAGCCTCTTGTTCTCCAGAAGGGTGTCTATAAGATCTGTTTATCCCATCATGGCTGTGCAGTGGCACTGCATCGTTTATATGACGCAGATGCCAACTTCGGGCTTTTACCACTGAAACTAAGCTTTTTTTGTGGTGTGTTTTTACTGTGATTTTCTGTTGTCGTTGCTCTGAGGTTATCACATTGTTTCTTAGTATGTCAATAGTGGCCTTGGTTTGAGTTCAGTCACTGGATGTTGTTGGGGGCGGATGCAAGTGCAGGAAGTCAGGGCAGGGGGTAGGGGGCACGGGCGTTCTGGTTATTTGGCTGGGTAGCCCATGCTCCCTCCTGCCATCTGAATTTATCATTTCTCCCTCTCTCATAATATTAGAATGCGGGATCATTCCATGAAGCAGGCTGTTTACTGTGCGAACAAAATGCTGTACTAGATGGACCCTTGGTCTGATCCATCATGGCTCTTATGTTCTCATGATTGGTGGGAGATTCTGGACAGAAAAATGACTTATGTCCTGCTTAGAATCATAGAATCATAGAATAGCAGAGTTGGAAGGGGCCTACAAGGCCATCAAGTCCAACCCCCTGCTCAATGCAGGAATCCCTGACAGATGGTTGTCCAGCTGCCTCTTGAAGGCCTCCAGTGTGGGAGAGCCCACAACCTCCCTAGATCATTGAATCCGTTGTTGTACTGCTCTAACAGTCAGGGAGTTTTTCCTAATGTCCAGACGGAATCTGGTTTTCTATAAGTTGAGGACATTATCTTGTATCCTGCACTCTAGGATGATCAAAAAGACATCATAGAATCATAAAATAGTAGAGTTGGAAGGGGCCTCAAAAGCCATCACCCCTGCTCAATGCAGGAATCCACCTTAGAGCATCCCAGACAGATGGTTATCCAGCTGCCTCTTGAAGGCCTCTAGTGTGGGAGAGCCCACCACCTCCGTAGGTCACTGATTCTTGTGGATTTCCTGCCGACAGCTGGTTGGCCACTGTGTGAACAGAGTGCTGGACTAGATGGAACCATGGTCTGATCCACCAGGGCTCTTCTGATGTTCTTATGAGCCTGGAGTATGTACAACCCTGACTTTATTGCCCAAGGGAGAAGCACAAGCTTGGACTTGAAATGAGATCTTGGTGGTCTGCCAAAATCTTGCTTCTGTTGATAACAACTGTCAATGGGATTTTTTATTTTTGTTTTGCTACAACTCCCAAGGCAAAAAAACTCCCCACCTCTTTGTGTGCAGAAATTATCCTAATTCGCTTGATCCCTCTCTGTGTTCAGAGGGATTTACCAAGGGGCCTCTAAGCAGACATAGTTAAATCATCGGTAGCATAAACAGCCAACTCAAACTTAAATAACAGGCGCCACAATATTTTTATTTATTTATTACGTTTTTATATACTGGCTGCTAGCTGAGGCTCTCTGGGCCGTGCATCATTAGAATCGTAAAATGCGACATGTCAAGCCGCAATATAAAACTTTAAAAGTACCATGTAAAACTAAAGTAAAACCCGGCAGCACTTACAGCCAGGGAAAGCCTGTGTGAAAAGGTGCATTTAATTAAACAGTGATGCCCGATGAAGTCAGGCTGGAATCATATTTGGAAACTTTGACTGTAGAACAGAAAACGGGGAAAAAAGTTTTCAAGAAGCCAAGGGGTCAGTTTCATGAATACAGCAGCTAAACTGTATGTTTTTGTGATTTTAATTTTTTGTATATTGTTTTTAAGTGTTTTTATCTTATGTAAAAAAACCGCCCAGGGAGCTTTGGCTATGCAACGGTATACAAATGTAATAAATAAATAAATAAATATCGCAGCTAAATCTGAAAGACCGTATTCTCCCTTATGAGCCTGCCTGTGCTTTGAGATCTTCTGGAGAAGCCCTTCTTTCAGTCCCACCTTCTTCACAGGCACGCTTGGTGGTAACGTGGGAGAGGGCCTTCTCGGTGGCTGCTCCAGTGCTTTGGAACTCTCTTCCCGGGGGAGCTGGGCTGGCTCCCTCCTTGATGGGTGGGCTAAAATCTCTTTGTTCCGGCAGGCCTTTGGAGAATAATCTGGCCCTCCGTCTATGTTAATGTCTTATAATTTTGTTGTGTATTTTAAACATTTATGGTTTTGTCCCCCCCCCCCAATGTATGTTTTAAACTTTGTAAGGCCGCCTTGAGGTCCAGCATTGGGCAAAAGGCGGGATACAAATAATAATAATAATAATAATAATAATAATAATAATAATAATAATAATAATAATAATATGATGGGACTTGAACCAGGGGATTTCTGGTTTAGGGTTCATGTCAGCCAAAAAGTTGCTGTGATACCCAGCTTGTGATACCCAGCCGTCCAGGCTGTGACACCCAGCCTTCCATCTCTAGTACCCTCCAGAGATGTCAGGCTGCAATTCCCATCATTCCTGTGCTGGCTTGGAATGATGGGAGTTGCAGTCCACACCTCTGGATTCGGGATATACAGAGCTTCATCCCACATACCTGCTTCCCTCGGATTATCCCCGTAGCGCTAAGCTTTCACGGTTGTTGTTGGTTTTGCTACCGGGCGACAGTGATCCTTTGCATACCAGGAAGTGAGTTTAAGGGGGGAAATGTAAAAAACCATAAAAAATCAACGGATGACCCAATTCATTTCAAATTTGGTATGCTTAAAGCTCTTCCTAATATCTATTACTGTGCCAATTTGGGTGTCTTTATCTTTAAAGTTTACGCAGATGTAAGCATTTGTTTAAAAAACTGCTCCTACGCCCCACCGGCGGCTCAGAAGATACACTCAAAAAGTAGGGGCTAAATACGGCGAATCTTTTGGCTTGATTGCACAATTAAGGCAGGATGCCTGGGCGTACTTCACAATCAAAGGAGATTATAAGGTGGAAAACTTCTGAATCCTTTGCATGCAATTCGCAGTGATTGCACAGTATAACGCTGGTGTGATAAAGCTCACACAAGCGAGACCTGGCCTGATCCTGACACTCAGTCTGTCTTGAGGGGGGTTCCCCAGAGGATCCCCATTCCGCCAACCCTCTATCATTTGGTGGTTTTCCGGCACGAATGAGGAAAGGTGGGGTACAAATGTGCAAAAAACAATTTATGTAGGACACTTGTTTTTGGCCACGGCCCATCCCACCCCCGCTTGCATTATGGGAACAACAGCAATAAAGACGTAACTACTGAGACCATGTGCATACATGAGAGACAGAGAGAGATGCTTTCAGTGCTTGGAAACATGCCACATCAATGTCGCTTATTATAGATTCCAGTGAGGTTTAAGCTGCAGTCTTACGCATGTTTAGACAAGTCCTACAACTCCCAGCATTTCCAAGCCAGCACAGTCGCCCATTGGATTGTCTTCTTGTGTACGTTGATGACATATTTTATGTTGGTTTTTTGTATGTTTTTTTAAAAATAAAATTATTAGCATGTACCTGTTTCCAGAGGCCATTGGCTTATAGGGTCCATGTAGCAATATTTATAGTAACCTATGGCTGCGAGAGCTGGACCATAAGGAAAGCTGAGCAAAGGAAGATAGATGCTTTTGAACTGTGGTGTTGGAGGAAAATTCTGAGAGTGCCTTGGACTGCAAGAAGATCAAACCAGTCCATACTCCAGGAAATAAAGCCAGACTGCTCCCTTGAGGGAATGGTATTAAAGGCAAAACTGAAGTACTTTGGCCACATAAGGAGAAGACAGGACACCCTGGAGAAGAGGCTGATGCTAGGGGAAGTGGAAGGCAAAAGGAAGAGGGGCCGACCAAGGGCAAGATGGAGGGATGATATTCTGGAGGTGACAGAATTGACCTTGGGGAAGCTGGGGGTGGCGACGGCCGACAGAAAGCTCTGGCGTGGGCTGGTCCATGAAGTCACGAAGAGTCAGAAGCGACTGAACGAATAAACAACAAAGCAATATTTAGGAAAGGGAAGGAACCTCTCGTGCAAGCACTTGAGTAATTAATGACTCTTGGAGGGACACCTGCTTTCGCTGACGTTTTCTTGGCAGACTTCGTAGCGGGGTGGTTTGCCATTGCCTTCCCCAGTCGTGGTTACCTTTCACCCGGCTAGCTGGGTACTCATTTTACCGACCTCGGAAGGATGGAAGGCTGACTCGACCTGAGCCGGCTGCCTGAAAACCAGCTTCCGCTGGGATCGAACTCAGGCCATGGGGAGAGTTTCGGCCGCAGTAACTGCCCCTTACCACTCTGCGCCACAGGAGGCTTCAATATTTAATGTCAGTAGAAAATGTCACGGCAGTTTGCTGTCAACTTCTTCCATCGCTTATCATCTGTTCTCTGTTTCTGTCTTGTTGTCCCTCCGCAGAACTGCACCATCAGCCGACACAAGCAGAGAAACTTTTCCTTTGTCGGAGGAGTCCACACAGCTGCAGACCAACTTTCATTCCAAGACATCGAATAAGAAGCTTGAAACTCTCCAGAATATGCAATCCTGCTGCAAGCTGAACTCTTTTAAGAGGCACCTTTCAGAGGTAATACTCTCAGCCTGCCCTTGCTTTTGGCTGAGGAAGTTTAGAAATCTAAATAAGGTTTGAATGTTATGGAGCAGGGGTATTGAACCTCAGGACCATGGGCCAAATGCTGTTGTCTTGCTTTAGCCCTCCAGGGTTCCCCAGACGGACACACACCCTTTTCCCAGGTGCTATCACCAGGTGTTTCCTGCTCTTTCTCCCTGGTCGCTAACTGTATGGTGCTGTCCTGCCTTTTAGGCCATTGTTTTCCCCATTCAAAAACATTGAGACGCCTCTTTTAAGGCTTAGCTACTGGCAGTAGGAATATTAAGCTAAAATACGCTTGTATGTTGTAGCCCCGCCTTTTTGCCTTTTTGCCTCCTCCCACCATTGAAATGTAGCCCCTGGGAGCTGCTCCAAAATGTGATTCACGTCTTAGGCTGAAAGAGGTACTATAGCTGTGGGGCAGAGAGAGTGGAGAGAAATCTTCCAATCCCTCCCGTAATGCTAGATCTCAGGCAACGAAGGGGGATCGATCGATCGATTGAGGGTTGTTAGCCATGACAGCTAAATAAAACCTCCATGTTCAGGAACAGCCTATCTTTGCCTGGGGGACAAACCACACAGAAAAGCGGTTTTCTTCATAGAATAGCAGAGTTGGAAGGGGCCTACAAGGCCATCGAGTCCAACCCCCTGCTCAAGGCAGGAATCCACCCTAAAGCATCCCTGGCAGATGCTTGTCCAGCTGCCTCTTGAAGGCCTCTAGGGTGGGAGAGCCCACCACCTCCCTAGGTAACTGGCTCCATTGTCGTACTGCTCTAACAGTCAGGAAGTTTTTCCTGATGTCCAGCCGGAATCTGGCTTCCTGTAACTTGAGCCCATTATTCTGTGTCCTGCACTCTGGGAGGATCATAGAATCATAGAATAGCAGAGTTGGAAGGGGCCTACAAGGCCATCGAGTCCAACCCCCTGCTCAAGGCAGGAATCCATGTTCTCCTTGAATGTTCTCCTTGAATGCTCTCCTTGAATCCATGTTCTCCTTGAAAGCTTCCCAGAAGCGTCTGACTGGCTGCAGTTGAAATGGCTGATTGGAGAGCTTTGGCTATTAGGCTGTATAAAAATGCAATAAATAAATAAATAATAGATGGCCATACCTAGCAGGCAGTGGTGCCATCAGGACAGGACTGTGGGGGCAGATGCCCAGGGCCCCCCTGATCAGAATGAGCAGGAGGGCCCACAGACACAGCAGGCCTGGCCTCCCACATGTTGAAGCAACATCAAAGAAGCAACATTACCGTCTAAAGCCATTAAGTCCAGAGTTTCCCGAATGACCAAACTTTGTCACTGCAAGTTCTGCATATTAAAGGAAGTGGAGGGCGAGGAGGTGGAGGAAAGTAGGCACCCCTAAAATTACCTGTCAAGATTGCAGCCCTTATGCCAGTATATAGGGTGACCCTATGAAAAGGAGGACCGGGCTCCTGTATCTTTAACAGTTGCATAGAAAAGGGAATTTCAGCAGGTGTCATTTGTATATATGGGGAACCTGGTGAAATTTCTTCTTCATTACAACAGTTAAAGATGCAGGTGCCCTGCCCTCTTTTAAATCTGGTCACAGTATAGCTGCAGTATAGCTCCTGCAGCTTTAACCGTTGTGATGAAGAGGGACTTTCACCAGGTGCGACATGCATACAAATGACACCTGCTGAAATTCCTTTTTCTATGCAACTGTTAAAGATACAGGAGCCCTGTCCTCCTTTTCATAGGGTCAGCCTACAGTATAAGATGTGCCAGTAGCAACCTACTCCTAGTCGGAAAAATCAGAACATCTCTCTCTTTGTTAGTGGGAGGAGGGCTCAGTTTTGGGGCCAAATGGCCTGCGGTTGCTGCAAGGAGGAGGGAACGTCTTGTGTCACAGTCATCTGTGAGGCACAATAGAACCAGCGTAAATACCCTGTGTAGACGGGTCTCTGGATTAGCAGGAGCTGCACATCAACATCACGTACATACAGGCACATAGAACACCCCATCACTCACACTGTGCTTGTCTAATATTAAAAACTCTTTCGTTTAAGACAGGATGGGCAACTTGGGCCGTGTTTCCTTGGTGGTAAACTGTCAGGGACTGGGGTCTCCCTGTGCCCACCTCTCACACAAACTGCCCCCACTTCTTCACCCACTCATAAGGAGTGCCATGCTGGATCAGACCGAGGGTCCATCTAGTCCAGCACTCTGTTCGCACAGTGGCCAACCGGCTCATTCACACACACACATACACACCCTACACACTCAAGCTTTAACCCTTCCCTTCCCTCTGCAGCTACTGAAAAAAAAGAAGAAGGAAACACTCAAGGAATGAACTCTAGGGTTCCTGCCATAGAACCTTCATTTCCAAAGCATCCTAGGAAGCAGTGATTGAAGGGTTCTGTCCGCTTCCTAGGATCACAGAATCATAGAACAGTAGAGTTGGAAGGGGCCTATAAGGCCATTGAGTCCAACCTTCCCCCCCCCCCCCCCCCGGCCGCTCAATGCAGGAATCCATGAAGCAGGGGGTTGGACTCCATGGTTTTAAAGGCCCCTTCCAACTTTTCTATTCTATGATTCTATGCTCCTAGGAAGCGGATGATCCTAGGATGCAGATGTGCTATGAATGAAGCTTCTAGGGCAAGAACCATAGAGTCTGTGCCTAGAGTGTTTCCTCTGTTTTTTGCTGGCGGCAGGCCCTGGGCTGCCTACAGCCTGCACTTTTTGCACCCCTGGCCTAGCTCCGTGGCAGAGGGCTTCCCCAGCCTTGCTCTCTGAGGACTTCTTTAAGGAGAAGAGTAGCTGAAAACGGAGCCAGCAACTTTATACAAATTATGTGCCCTTCCCCTATAATGACCATATGAAGCTGTCTTAGACCATTGGACCGGCAGAGGCACTTCAAAGATCCCCTGTTCTATCTCAGGAAGTCCAAGAGGCCACGCTGGCCTTTCCTTGCTCCCAGAGGTACGTGCTCCACCAATGAGCCACACCTCATCCCCACGAAGAGATCTCTCTTTCTCTGCCAGTTTCTAGAGAAACGGCTTCATAACTGCTTGCTCACATCCTGTGCCCCCTTTTGGCTTGCCAAAATGTCAAACGGAAAAGTAAGTTGGCAGTTCTTTGCAAAACCGCCGCCAATAGCTGGTCTGAAATGTTTTAAGCTCCTCTCGGAAGTGACCCTGCCTGCCCCGGAGAAATGAATCACGCCCTTAAGTGGAGTGCTTGGGGCAAAACTTTATGGGGTGGGGCTGAGCGCCTCTTTGGCAATACCTCTGTATGCTAGTTGCTTGGGGGGGAAAGCATGCTGGCATCAGGCCCTGCTGCTGAGACACACCAGGATTGTCTAAACCTATTTTAGTGCCTCACCTGTCCGCTCTTCTCTCTTGCATCCACCAGTGCCTTCTTCCTTACGTTCTCCCACTCCCAGCCACCACACCACCCCCACTTCCTTATTATTTATTTGTTTATTTATTACATTTATATCCCACCTTTTTCCTTCCAAGGAACCCAAGGCGGTGTACATATTCCTCCTCCTCTCCATGTTATCCTCACAACAACCCTGTGAGGTAGGTTGGGCTGAGAGTCTGTGACTGGCCCAACATTACCCAGTGGGTTTCCATGGCCGAGTGGGGATTAGAACCCGGATCTCTCAACTCCCAGTCCAACACTTTAGCCACTACGCCACACTTTTTTTTTTTTTTTTTTTATACATCAAACAATGCATCAATACAAAATAAAACAATACTACATAATACACAATAATATGAAACAAACATTTGATAAACATATATTCTAACTTAATTCTCTTAACATAATCATACTTAACATAAAAGTGTTCCCCCCAACCACGGGATCTTTTTTGTGAACCGCCCAGAGAGCTTTGGCTATTGGGCGGTATAGAAATGTAATAAATAAATAAATAAATAAATAAAAATATTCATGTTTCCAAAATCTCATTGCTTCCTCTGGAAGTGTTTTCCCTCTCCCCTTTAATAATACAAATTCTAGAAACTGTTTCCATATTCCCTCAAAATCATTCGTTTTTATCATTCCTCTTCTAACTTTTATATTACATGTTAATTTATCGTTAATAGCAATATCCCATATTTCTTTATACCAATCTTCTATATGATAATCCCCTTGAACCTTCCAGTTCCTAGATATCATTAATCTTGCTGCTGTTAACAAATTCGTTATCACTTCTTTTGTCTCTTTATTACAATTCAGTTCTCCATATAATGATAACAATGCCACTATAGGGGTCTCTTCAATCTCCATTCCTAAAATTTCTTTTATCTCATTAAACACCATTTTCCATAATTTTTGTACAAATTCACATTCCCACCACATATGTAAATACGTTCCTTTCTTTTGACAACCTCTCCAGCAGCTTGCTGAATTACTCTTATTTATTTTATTTAATCTTACCCGGGTTAGGTACCACCTCCATACAGTCTTATAATAATTTTCTTTTATCCTCACAGACATATTTCTCAACACTCGTTGTTTCCATATCCCTTCCCAACTCTGTTGCCCTATTTGTTCCTTCAAGTCAGTTTCCCATACCATCTTGCCTACACTTTCCGTCGCCACTACGCCACACTGGCTCCGCACTTATCATGCCAGAAGTCCACCTCCCCAACCAATGAAGAAGGGTGGCTGGGAGACATCATGCCCAGAGTTGCTAACTTCCAAAAACCTTCTAACAGACATTTTTACCCTGTCGGGAGCCAAGAACAAATTGAGAGACTGCATATATGGAATAGATAACAGTCAGGATTTAAATTTAATGAGAGCTTCAAACTTTTCTCAGTGATATTACCTGTTTAAATCAGATCGTGAAAGAGCTCAATACCTACAAACCCTGACTTTTGCTTCTTTGAGAACCTCATTTATGGAACTACGCTTCCAAACTATGCCCACAGCATTCTTGGATGGCAGATATATAGACATGTTCTGAGCCTCGCGTGGCGCAGAGTGGTAAGCGGCAGTTACTGCAGCCGAAACTCTCCCCACGGCCTGAGTTCGATCCCAGCGGAAGCTGATTCTCAGGCAGCCGGCTCAGGTCGACTCAGCCTTCCATTCTTCTGAGGTCGGTAAAATGAGTACCCAGCTAGTGGGGGGAAAGGTAACTGCGACTGGGGAAGGCAATGGAAAACCACCCCACTACAAAGTCTGCCAAGAAAACGTCAGCAAAAGCAGGCATCCCTCTAGGAGTCAGCAATGACTTGCACGAGAGAGGTTCCTTTCCTTTCCTTCCAAGAAACTTATTTATTTATTTATTTATTTAAGCATTTTTATGCCGCCATTCAGCCAAAAAAAGGCTCTCATGGTGGCTTACAAAAGTATTTCTTGACAGTCCCTGCCCACAGGCTTACAATCTAAAAGACATGACACAAAAGGAAAGGGGACTGGGAGGGAGGAGGAGGGGGGAAAGGAAAGCAAATTCAGGCACTACAATCTTAGTTGCAAAGTTCAGCAGTTAAAGTTGACAGTTGCAAGCAGGAGGGAGGGGGCTCTCAGCTGGAGCTGGACCCAGGCACAATGGAGAGGTGCCTGGCTGCTGCTTCCTCCCTCACTGATGGCCTCAGCAGTGACAGTTGGTAGCAGGAGGGAGGGGATCTCAGCTGGAGCTGGACCCAGGCATGATGGAGAGGTGCTTGGCTGCTGCTTCCTCCCTCACTGATGGCCTCAGCAGTGACAGTTGGTAGCAGGAGGGAAGGGATCTCAGCTGGAGCTGGACCCAGGCATGATGGAGAGGTGCCTGGCTGCTGCTTCCTCACCTACTGATGGCCTCTGCAGAGACAGTTGGTAGGAAGAGGGAGGGGGCTCTCAGCTGGAGCTGGACCCAGGCACAATGGAGAGGTGCCTGGCTGCTGCTTCCTCACCCACTGATGGCCTCTGCAGAGACAGTTGGTAGGAAGAGGGAGGGGGCTCTCAGCTGGAGCTGGACCCAGGCACGATGGAGAGGTGCCTGACTGCTGCTTCCTCCCTCACTGGTGGCCTCTGCAGAGACAGTTGGTAGGAAGAGGGAGGGGGCTCCCTCTTATGGTTCTGTATCTGTGGTATGGCAGAGGTGGGGGACATCTCACACTATTTACTGTATTGTCACCTATATAAAAATCCCAGGGAGAGATTCCTGGGGCAGATTTCAGCATCCTTACAGGAGGAAAGGTCCTATGTGAAAATGTGCTGGTTATTGTCAGATTGCGACCCTTCTGTTACACGCAAAACAGCTTTGTTTGCGAAAGCCGCCTAACCTAGTCGCACAATCACTCTAAATGCTATTGCAGTGGATGGTGCAGGTGATTCGCTAATTTGATTTCTGTAATTGTATGGCGATATTCTGTTATTGCTTGGTCTATCAATCTGTTCTCTTTGTGATGGCTATTAGTCAAATACAGTAAAATGATTTGATGATGATGACCTTATCATCCCCCCACTCCATCCACCACTGCCCCCTTTGCCTCCTTTTTCTTACTCTCCAACCCCATGGCCACCACCGTCCTCTGCTCTTCCTGCTTCCCCACTGGTCAGCACCATGGTGCCCCCAACTATTAAAATGCAGAGCTTCTCTGCAAAGCCCCGCAATGGCTTCGAGTTGGCTGCTGCGTCGTATAATCTACGCAGCACCACCCCGGAGACACCTTTTTATATTTCCTTTTTGTTTTACTAAATTTACATCTCAATTTTGGGCCCTCTAAGGGGTTTAAACATTTTTTTTAAAAAATCTTTTAGTTAAATTTCTGAATGGACATGGTTGTATCTATTATGTGCTCAAGCAGATTTGGGGAGCTGTGGGGTGGGTGTATGTATATGAGAGAGAGAGAGAGAGAGAGAGAGAAGCAACGGCATGTGTGTCTATATGCACACAACCTAAGTAAGGGCCTTGCTAGCCCTACCTGATAATCTGTCTGGGAGGTGGGGCGACGGCGCGCTATAGTTAGCGCGTGCCGTCGCCCTTTTCCAGACGTCAGCACATGATGGGGCAAGGGAAAGCCCCGTTGCACGCTCCATGTTTTCCCGCCTTAAAGGGCCATGTGTGCAGGAGCGCACCGCCGGAAAAGGTAAGTTTTTTTTAAAAAAAATATAGGGTTCCCCGCTCCCCCGCCCCTGATTTCCCCCCCCCCACAATGCCGGATGCCCCCCTGCCTGCTCGCTCGCCCGTCCTCCCCCTTCTCCGATGCCCTGTCCCCTGTCCTTCTCCCCCCTTCTCCTGCCGGCTCCGGCCTTTCCCCCGGCCCCTATCTCCCCACCCCCGTGATTCCCCCCCCCCCCGGCCCGATGGGCACAGCGCTCCTATGAGCGCTGTGCCCAGTCCGTGGCTTCTCCCAGCTACTCTCGAGTAAGCGAGCAGCCGGGAAAAGCCACGGACCCTGCTAGACTTTCCACAGCCCCGGCCTCAGGCAGGGGCTGCGGAAAAGCCGGGCCATAAGCGAATCCGCTTATCCCGGCTTAAGGGAGGCGTTAGCCCGGCCTGACCCCGGAATCCCCTGTGTGTCATCTGGATGCACAGAAGGGAGACCAGGCCTCACATCGCGCTAACTCCTCGTCTAGCAACGGCCTAAGTGATTGAAATCTCACCCTAAAGGGAAAAATCCAGGGCATTGACTTGCCAGGGTCAGTTACCAGAAAACAGGGATTGCAGCGTGTTAATAGAGACAGCTGGAACATCGGCTGATTTGCATTCTTCCGTTTCCTCCTCTAGTGGCTCGCCTGCTGCATCCTGCTTGTGAGTTTTGCCAGTTCCCTCGCCGATCCCACCTACCCGTGGAAAGATCGCCAGACCAATGAGAGGCTAGTGTGTAGCCAGTGCCCGCCAGGAACGTGCGTGGCTCAGCACTGCACCAAAACCACGCCGACGGTGTGCAAGGCGTGCCCCAGTCTCCATTACACGCAGTACTGGAACTACCTCGACCGATGTCTGTACTGCAACGTCTTCTGTAACAGTATGGAAGAGGAGGCGCAGCCCTGCAACAGCACACACAACCGGGTCTGCCAGTGCAAGCCCGGCTACCACGCGGAGTCGGATTTCTGCATCAAGCACTCAGAGTGTCCCCCGGGAAGTGGATTGGCTCAGCCTGGTATGTATTGCAAACGGAATGCCAGAACTCTGTTCTTGAGCTCGTATACTCCCAACTGCTCCAATTAAGCAGGGGCAATCTCTGTTTTTGTCTTTATTTATTTATTTTATTACATTTTTATACCGCCCAATAGCCGAAGCCCTCTGGGCGGTTCACAAAAATTAAAACCCTAATAAAACAACCAACAGGTTAAAAGCACAAATACAAAATTACAGTATAAAAAGCCACGCAGCAAAATTGATATAAGATTAAAATACAGAGTTAGAACAGTAAAATTTAAATTTAAGTTAAAATTAAGTGTTAAAATACTGAGAGAATAAAAAGGTCTTCAGCTGGCGATGAAAGGAGTACAGTGTAGGCGCCAGGCGGACCTCTCTGGGGAGCTCGTTCCACAACCGGGGTGCCACAGCGGAGAAAGCCCTCCTCCTAGTAGCCACCTGCCTCACTTCCTTTGGCAGGGGCTCACGGAGAAGGGCCCCTGTAGATGAACTTAAGGTCCGGGCAGGTACATATGGGAGGAGGCGTTCCTTCGGATAGCCTGGCCCCAAACCGTTTAGGGCTTTAAATGTCAATACCAGCACTTTGAATCAGGCCCGGACCTGGACTGGCAGCCAATGAAGTTGTAAAAGGACTGGTGTGATGTGATCTCGCCGGCCAGTCCCTGTTCGTAACTGTGCTGCCCTGTTTTGTACCAGCTGAAGCTTCCGGACCGTTTTCAAAGGCAGCCCCACGTATAACGCATTGCAGTAATCCAAACGAGAGGTTATCAGAGCATGGATCACTGTAGCTAGGCTATCTCTGTCCAGATAAGGGCGCAGTTGGTATATCAGCCTAAGCTGATAAAAGGTGGTCTTTGCCAGTGAGTACACCTGTGCCTGAAGTGACAGTTCTGGATCCAAGAGCACCCCCAAACTACGGACCAAATTCTTTAGGGAGAGTGCAACCCCGTCCAGGACAGGCCAAACATCACCTCGCCGGACAGATGAACCACCCGCTAACAGTACCTCCGTCTTGTTTGGATTGAGTCTCAGTTTGTTAGCCCTCATCCAGTCCATTACCGTGCCCAGGCACTGGTTCAGAACAGCCACTTATGGAGATGCCCCGTTAAAATGGTGCATGTACAAGTTCCTGATGGTTGTCATGCTTCAGCCACTCCCTCCCTGGAACCTCTAGAAATGAAAACTTTTAGGAGGAAGGTGATGCGTCTTGTCTCTCGTACGCATGCATGCCAACTCATGTGCATGAACATGAAGGCGCCGTGCAGCGCACAGCTTTGCATTTTACACACTTAACAGGACTCATTTGCAGCACAATGTCAAGACCAGACTCTTTCCTTGCTTTTCAAGTAGAATGGAGGACATTCTGTGTGGGTTGGTATCGAGATGAGTGTCCTTTCACTTTAGCTTGGAGATTGGGATAAATAGGAAATAGAAACCAAAGGCACAGTTACAAGATGGGGGATACTTGGTTCAGCAATACTACAAACAAGAAGGCTCTTGGAATTGTTGTAGATCGCAAGCTGAATAGGAGCCAACAGTGCAATATGGCTGCAAGAAAGGCCAATGCTATTTTGGGCTGCATTAATAGAAGTATAGCTTCCAAATCACGGGAGGTCCTGGTTCCTCTCTATTCGGCCCTGGTTAGGCCTCATCTAGAGTATTGCGTCCAGTTCTGGGCTCCACAATTTGAAAAGGACGCAGACAAGCTGGAGCGTGTTCAGAAGAGGGCAACCAGGATGATCAGGGGTCTGGAAACAAAGCCTTATGAAGAGAGACTGAAAGAACTGGGCATGTTTAGCCAGAAGAAGAGAAGATTGAGGGGAGACTTGAGAGCACTCTTCAAATACTTAAAAGGTTGTCACACAGAGGAGGGCCAGGATCTCTTCTCGATCCTCCCAGAGTGCAGGACACGGAATAACGGGCTCAAGTTAAAGGAAGCCAGATTTCAGCTGGACGTCAGGAAAAACTTCCTGACTGTTAGAGCAGTACGACAATGGAATCAGTTACCTAGGGAGGTGGTGGGCTCTCCCAAACTGGAGGCCTTCAAGAGGCAGCTGGACAACCATCTGTCAGGGATGCTTTAGGGTGGATTCCTGCATTGAGCAGGGGGTTGGACTCGATGGCCTTGTAGGTCCTTTCCAACTCTGCTATTCTATGATTGCAACAGGATGGAGCTTTAGAGGAACCTTCCCCCAACCTGGTGCCCTCCAGATGTGCAAGACCCAGCCTGGCCCCTTTCCCCAACCACTGGTCATTTGATGACTGCCTGCTTCTGTGCAATTTCCTCCCCCAACTCTCTACCCCTGAAAGGTTGAAATGCTTCCTCTAAGGCTTCATTACTGGCTATAAAAGCTTTAAGCTATAATATGCTGGCATTTCTGTGTATTTCGGCCCCTTTGCCTTTGGCACCTCCCACCACTGGAATGCGCCCCCCTAGAGGTTCCATGAAAAGATGTTCCCTGCCTCTGCTTTGGGTGAAAATGCCAGGGTTTGAATATGGGATGTTTTCCTGGATCTGGTGCTGTCCTGACATTTCGGCCTACAACTCCCAGCATGCCTGCCCATTAGCTATGTTGGCAGGGGCTGGTGGGAGTTACAGTCCAACACAGTTGGAGGACACCAGATTGGGGAAGTCTACTGTAGGCTCTCTCCTGCAGCTGACTTATATAGAGGGAAAAACGTTCACCTGAATGATGGAAGGCCATTAATCGCTACCAGAAAGGGCATGTGTCAACAACTCATAAGAACATAAGAGCCTATATCTGCTCAGAAGTAAGTGCCATTGACTTCTAAGAACATAAGAAGAGCCATGCTGGATCAGACCAAGGGTCCATCAAGTCCAGCACTGTGTTCACACAGTGGCCAACAAGCTGTCGACCAGGAACCCACAAGCTGGACATGGTGCAACACCACCTTCCTAGCCATGTCCTGCAGCAACTAGTACATATGGGCTCATTGTCTCTGATCCTGGAGGTAGTACACAGCCATCTGCACTAGTAGCCATGGATAGCCTTCGCCTCCAGGAATTTATCCAATCCCCTTTTCATAGAATCATAGAATAGCAGAGTTGGAAGGGGCCTACAAGGCCATCGAGTCCAACCCCTTGCTCAATGCAGGAATCCACCCTACAGCATACTTAACAGATGGTTGTCTAGCTGCCTTTCGAAGGCCTCTAGCGTAGGAGAGCCCACAACCTCCCTAGGTCACTGGTTCCATTAAAGCCATCCAAATTAGTGGCCATCACCACAACTTGTGGTCGTGATTTCCATAGTTTAACTATGAGCTGTGTGAAGAACTCAAAAACACCCGTCTTTTCCTTCAAACTTCCTTTAGAAAAACAACAACAGCTTTGGGTCAACGTATTTAATAGACTTAAATCCTGCCCTTTTCGCGTTGACCTTGGGCCTGTGTGTGTGGGGGAATATCCTACCCATTTATCCTTGCTGCGGTTCTTCTGAGGTTGGTGAGGCTGTGAGAGACTGACTTGGATTCCCTGGTCTTTCCAGTCTAAAGCCAACATGCTTGTTCTTATGCAACACTGACTCTCTCATCAATGGGATGAGAGGCAGCTGAAAGTCTGCAGGCAGCTCTTTTTGAATAAAAAGAGAAAGTGTCTGGATTCCTTGACAGCTGCATAGTCATTTTAGAGAAGTATTCCTTGGCAGGGAGAGACCGAAGTGGACTTTGAGAATGATTTGTTCCTCTTTAGACTGCTACTGGTTTTCCAGGGCTGAACACAATGATGCTTCTCCTCGCTGGCAGGGTTCTCTGAGCATTGCCTGTGGCTATGACCATTAGGGGTGTGCACGGACCCCCCGCTCCGCCCTGCGGGCCGATCCGAGAATTTCGGATCGGCCCACTCCGCGCCGCTCCGCCCATACTCCACTCCTCTTCGCCGCGGAGCTCTGGCTCTGAATCGGAGCTCCACAGTGGAGGGGAGTGGCGCCAGGTAAGGCCGGGAGAGGAGGACAGGGGGGGTTACCGGGCCCTGCCGTCGTCGCCGCCCGTGCGGCGACGGCGGCAGAGCCCGGTAAGGGACCAAGGGGGAGGGGGGGCCTTACCTGCCTCCGTCCGCGGTCCGTCGTCTTCTTCAATTGAGCCCGCGGTTCAACCAGGAAGTCTGGGCCGCAAGTGCGGCCTAGACTTCCTGGTTGAACCGTGAGCTCAATTGAAGAAGCTGATGGACCGCGGATGGACGCAGGTAAGGGAGAGGAGGGGGGGTTTACCGGGCCCTGCCGCTGTCGCCACATGGGCGACAGCGACAGTGGCAGGGCCCGGTAAACCCCACTTACCTTTCAGGCGGAGCTCCGGATCGAGGCGAAGGATCTGCCTTCACCTCGATCCTCTTCGCCACACTCCGCCGGCCCCCCAATCCTCTTCGCCTCCGCCTTAAGGGCAGGCGAAGCCCCCCGCTCCGCTTCTAATTCGCCGGTCCGATTAGAAGCGGAGCACATCCCTAATGACCATAATGTTAGACAAGTTTTTCGCCCCAGGGACGGGATCCAATCAGCCCCTAAGCACAACTCCACACTTCAGCGACAGAGGGTTCAAAAGCGCTTTTTTGATTTTTGATCAAGGTCTGGTCTCTTGAAAGGCGAGCAGTCAGACAAAGAAACAGGGAATTCGGTGCAGCATTTGTAGCCTGCAAAGGGCAGTGCCTAGTAACAGCATGAACCAATCAGAGCGTAACACTGGGGCATAACGGTCTTCTTAATCTTTGCTAAACAATCTCGTTGCTCAACTGTAAACTAACCTTCGTGTTGGAGACAGAGGCTACTTCATAGTTTCCTTTTTAAAATGGAGTCACTTATGCTAACAATAAGGACTCCCCAAGTGGTGGGTGTGATCATGTTGGCCTTTTGAACAGCTGGAGAATTGCCATCAGTTCCACATTGTTCCACTTTCACATTTACTTTTGCTTTTCCTTTTTGGCTGGGGATTTCCTCACCTGTAACATGGTACAACCTACTGTGTAGCCGTCTTTTTATAGACGCAAGCACACAGGAACCGAGTCTGGGGATTTCTCAGCGCAACGCACGCGCTCTGCTTCTCAGTCACAGCCTGCCCTAAGGAACCTGGGGGGAAGGGTATTTCTTTAGTCAGAAGACAGGACCCTTCAAGGCAGTCCTTCCCCAATCTCGCACCCTCCAGATCAACTCAAGGGCACTGGGTTAGAGAAGGCTGCTTTAAGGTCTCATCCGTGCAATGAACACAGAACAGTTTATTATTATTATTATTATTATTATTTATTTATTTATTTATTTATTTATATAGCACCATCAATGTACATGGTGCTGTACAGAGTAAAACAGTAAATAGCAAGACCCTGCCGCATCATAGTAACGTGAGGAAGATAAGAAAAACTCGGTTGGATTTCTCATTCTGCTTTTCGGAACTGCACATATTCCATTTCCTTTGCAGAAAGCCATAAGAGTTATGCCCTGGAAATGTCAGTTGGTTTAACACTTCAAAAACTTAAAAAGGTTGTCACATAGAGGAGGGCCAGGATCTCTTCTCGATCCTCCCAGAGTGCAGGACACGGAATCATGGGCTCAAGTTAAAGGAAGCCAGATTCCGGCTGGACATCAGGAAAAACTTTCTGTTAGAGCAGTACGGCAATGGAACCAGTTACCTAGGGAGGTTGTGGGCTCTCCCACACTAGAGGCCTTCAAGAGGCAGCTGGACAACCCTCTGTCAGGGATGCTTTAGGGTGGATTCCTGCATTGAGCAGGGGGTTGGACTCAATGGCCTTGTAGGCCCCTTCCAACTCTGCTATTCTATGATTCTATGAATTAATTTTCAGCATCCACAGGAAATGACAATTCCCAGAATCCCTCATGGAAAGCCATGACTACTCACCCAGTTTAAGGGTAGATCTAGCTGAACCATTGCAATATATATGAATGCTACCCTTAAAGGCAGCCTAAAATAATATACACAAATAAATAAATAAAAAAATAAATAACTTTGCACAATGTCCAGCTGCATCGAATTCCAGCTGGAATTTGTAAAGAGTGTTCGCTTGCTGACGCTCTTACCACATTGTTGTATCTTGTAGGCAACCCACACGAAGACACCAAGTGTATGCTGTGTCCTCAGGGGACCTTTTCCTCCTCCAGTTCCAGGACGGATCTGTGCAAGCCCCACCAGAACTGCTCTGAGCAAGGCTCGGAAGTCAACGTTCCCGGCAACCAGCTCCATGACACCATCTGCACCACTTGCAAGTTGGACGAGGCTGGGTCAGAGGAGGGGTCATCAGGTGAGAGAGTGGCTTCCGTTTAAATCCTGTAAATTTGTGAGAGTGCGAAGAACTCTTTGTTAGAGAGCTGTTCGGGGAATTACGCTTCCCAGAGTTCCCTGTGAAATTTGGCCATTAAAATAAGACCTAGTCGTCACTGGGGTGGGAAACTTGTGTCTGAATGGGACTACTACAGCCATCCAGTGGGAGCTCACAGAACTGAATTGTATAACACACCAATAATGTCTCCGCTTCCAGAAAGACTAGTACAGGCAATGCCATGGATAGAGGCGGTACCATGCTCTGGTTTCTCTTCGGATCGTATAAATATTTTGCCTTTTACTAAAGTTTTCCTTGGAGAGGAACATTTATTTTTATCCAAGGTAGTAAGCCTGTGTGCACCAGTAGCAGGGGAACATGGGTGGGAGGGTGTTGTTGCACCATGTCCTGCTTTGTTGGTCCCTGGTTGGCCACTGTGTGACCAGAGTGCTGGACTAGATGGACCCTTGGTCTGATCCAGCAGGGTGCTTCTAATGTTCATGCACCATTCCAAGGCCTGAAGCCCACCAGATCCAGCTTCTCATGTAAGGCCATATTAGATGGTACCACGGAGGCCTGCACTGGGTCAGAGAGGCTGAGAAATGTTTAATGTGTGTTCTTTGTCGGCCTGTTTTTATTATTGGATCATTTTGAAGCATTTTGGGAAGCTTTTCCCCCTTTGTAATCCACTCTGATCATCCATTTTGAATTGGAACATGGGATATTAAATGCTTACAAATTAAAATCCCACTCCAGTATTGCTGCTGCTTCTTAACTGGAGCCCAACGGCTGATGTTGGGGTCTATGCAAAAGCCATGAGGAACTGTGGTGGCATTATCTTTTATACACACCCCTTCCTGCTGGGTTTTGATTTGTTTTCCATCCTGTCTTCTCTAGGAACTGAGCATTGCCAGGAGGCTGTGATTGACTTTGTGCCTTACCAAATCAAGTCACTGAGAAGGCTGCAACGTTTGAAGCGAATCCTGAGTAATAGCTCTCTCCATCAAGGGGGTGGTAAGAAGAACCTTGAAGAGCTCCAGGTAGAACTCCACACATACCTCCTCCAGCTCCAGGACACTGAAGGCAAAGACAGTGTGTTGCAGAAGCTCCATAAAGCTCACTTGCGTATGAACCTGCAACATCTAGCAGAAAAGATTAAGAAGCGTTTCGCTGTAGTTTTATGAGGTTAATAGGACAATCCACTCAGAAGTACAGTACTGTGCAAAAGTCTTGCAGCACTCTGAAAAATACAAATTAAAGCCATTTAGCTGAGCAGAAAGTGTTTGTTCAAAACAACACTCTGTAGCATTAAACACAAAGATACAATGGAAAAAAATACAACGGAAAGTAACAAGTACTTCTTGGGTTTTTCAAACATCATTATTGTGTGTGGCCTCCCTTAAAATGCAAAACTGAAGCAGTTTGCTTTGGTAGACTGTTGTGTAAATGTTCAAGCAATCCTGTTGTAAATTCTTCCAAGCTTCTTGCAAGTTTGCCATAAGTACATAAGAAATGCCCTGATGCTGAATCAGACCCAGGGTCCTTCTAGTCCAGCCCTCTGTTCACACAGTGGCCAACCAATTGCTAACCAGGGAACCACAAGCAGGACATGGTGCAACAGCACCTTCCCATCCATGTTCCCCAGCAACTGGTGCACACAGGCTTACTGCCTCGGATACTGGAGATAGCACGCAACCATCAGGGCTAGTAGCCATGGATAGCCTTCTCCTCCAGGAATTGATCCAACCCCCTTTTAAAGCCATCCAGATTGGTGGCCATCACTACAACTTGTGGTAGTGAGTTCCATAATTTAGCTATGCGCTGTGTGAAGGAGTCCTTCCTTTTCTTTGCCCTGGATCTCCCACCAATCAGCTTCATGGGATGACCCCGGGCTCTAGTATTTTGAGAGAGGGAGAAAAATGTCTCCCTATCCACATTCTCCGTACCATGCATAATTTTCTACACTTCTATCATGTCTCCCCTTAGCCTCTTTTCCAAGCTAAACAATCCCAGTTGTTGTAACCTTCCTTTAACTCAATTGTCCCTAGCTGGTTTTCTGCTTCTGATATATTTTAAAGAATTTTTTATTGTTGGCCTTGATGTTATTAGTGATGTGCTCTTCCAAATGCTTTTTTTGCATCTCTTATTGTTTGCTTGCATCAACTTTGTGCAAGCTTGTGCTTCCTTTTATTCTCCTCACTTGGGCCAGTCTTCCATTTCCTGAAGGAAGCCCTCTTTTCTACAATAGCTTCCTTGACACTGCTTGTCAACCATGCTGGTGACCTCTTGCACTTGGTGCTGCCTTTCCTAACCTGTGGAATACATTTTAGTTGAGCTTCTATTATTGTGCTTTTGAGTAAGCTCCATGCATTTTACAAGGATTCCCCCTTTCAACTCTGTTTTCACCAGTTCCCTCATTTTAGAGAAGTTTCCTCTTTTAAAGTCAAATGTGACTGTGTTGGACTTCCTGGGCAGTTTCCCACTTAAGTATATATTGAATCTGATAGCACTGTGGTCACTGTTACCGATTGGTTCAACAATAGTTACATCTCGTATTAGGTCCTGGGCAGCACCACTTAGGATTAAGTCCAGGGTTGCCTCCCTTCTGGTAGGTGCCATGACCAACTGTAGTGACCTTTAAGTACTGTTCATCAGATGACGACAGCTTTTGGGGTCCTCCACTGCATTTTCGGCCTTAAACTTGCCAAGTTTCTTCAAATTTCTTTATGACAGCTTGAACACCACATCTTGAAAATCCGGTTAGGCAGGCTATTGCTCACTGAGAATTGCCTTGTTGATGCAAAACTATGATTTTATGTCTGTCAAACTGTGTTGATTAGCCATTTCCAAACCTCTCCTCGAGACACCCCTGCCATGCCACGTTTCATTCCATTTACTGTATTTGTTAAATTCCACCACCAGCACACCTGGTCAACTAATCAATACCTCATTACATTGAATCAGGTGTGCTGCTGGTGGAATTTAATCAATATAGTACATGGAATGGTTGGGGTCCCTTGAGAAGAGGTTTGGAGATATCAATAACTTCTTGGAAAACACAAGGAATTCTTCTTACTTTTTAATTGTATTAATGTTTATTTGAATTTATTCTAACATTATACAGTGTTGTACTGAGCAAATAAACACTTAACGCCCAGATAAATAACTTTAAACTTAATTTTATTGGGTGGCGAAAGACTTTTTCACAGTACTGTAAGTGCCATTGAATTCTGTGGGATTTGGTCCCAAGTTCCCATAGTAAGTAATTTATTACGGTCACAAGACCAGCAAAGTAGAGTAACACTGTGAATACAATAACATCAAAGCGATTATAGTTAATTAAAATATAAAACCTACGAAGAAGAAGATTGCACATGTTCCATTCATAATAATACAAAGTTTAACAAGTTAAAGCATTATTAGACATTTAACATCATCCCATGCCAGCAAGTAATTGCAACAGCGCAGAATCTAGCCACCTGTAGATTCTGATGGTCAGGAGGCAATCTATATAAAATGCATCAGTTTTCCAAGATATTTCTTGTAAAATAGGGATAATTATAAAATATGCTGAAAATCACGATAGAAAGAACAATACGGCAGTATGTGGCCCCCAGTCTCCACCACACCAGCTTCACAGAAGCATAAGTGTTCACAATATGGGTACTGTTGTATCTTTGTTCCAACAGTTCAGAAGGTAACACATTAAATTTAGCTAGCGTAAATGCTTTCCTGTATGTTGGAATAGTAGGTAAAAAAGCCCATTCCCTATCTCTAAATTAAGAATGTGGGGTAGCTGCTCTTATATGATCTTGTAACTCATCCCTGATGCACTGGCGTATGTTGTAGATTGCAAGCTGAATAGGAGCCAACAGTGCGATATGGCTGCAAGAAAGGCAAATGCTATTTGGGGCTGCATTAATAGAAGAATAGCTTCCAAATCACGTGAGGTACTGGTTCCTCTCTATTCAGCCCTGGTTAGGCCTCATCTAGAGTATTGCGTCCAGTTCTGGGCTCCACAATTCAAGAAGGACGTAGACAAGTTGGAGCGTGTTCAGAGGAGGGCAACCAGAATGATCAGGGGTCTGGAAACAAAGCCCTATGAAGAGAGACTGAAAGAACTGGGCATGTTTAGCCTGGAGAAGAGAAGATTGAGGGGAGATATGATAGCACTCTTCAAATACTTAAAAGGTTGTCACACAGAGGAGGGCCAGGATCTCTTCTCGATCCTCCCAGAGTGCAGGACACAGAATAACGGGCTCAAGTTAAAGGAAGCTAGATTCCAGCTGGACATGAGGAAAAACTTCATGACTGTTAGAGCAGTATGACAATGGAATCAGTTGCCTGGTGAGGTTGTGGCCTCTCCCACACTAGAGGCCTTCAAGAGGCAGCTGGACAACCCTCTGTCAGGGATGCTTTAGGGTGGATTCCTGCATTAAGCAGGGGGTTGGACTCGATGGCCTTGTAGGCCCCTTCCAACTCTGCTATTCTATGATTCTATGATATCACCGTTGGCTTCTATATGGCCCAGGGCCAGGATGGCGTTTTGTGAGAAACCCAAATTACGCCGTTTCTCATCCACCGCCCTTTTCCATTTTGACTGAAATACATCAGTGAAAGTCAAGGGAGCCAAACCGCGAGGGGCAAATATCATTTTTAGCCAAAGATTTAACTTACACATCCCAAACTGGGATGCAACCGAAATTTGTCTCTAGACGTAGGCGTACATTGGGCACGCACAGCTCAGAAGACCCAAAATATTTCTCAGGGATTTTGTTTGAGTGGATTCCATAGCGGCAAAATGACTGTAAACACACAGTTGCGCACCATATAGCATTTGCGTTCACACCGTGGGAATGAAGACTTGAGAGGCTGATGGTATATGCTGGACTCCTTCAGCATAAAAAGAAGATGAGCAATTTAATACTTCTCTGTGCATTTGCAATGGCATTAAGAATTCTCCATGAGACAGCTGCCTGGAAAATTACTCCCAAATTACCTGCCTGGTTATGTGCCAGCGATGTTCGGTCCGTGTTTGAGTGAAAACTAAGACTTTAGATTTGGCATAGTTAATCGCTTTTTCAGTTTTACAATAAATGCCCAGAGCTCTTAACAACCATCTCAAGCCAATTCATGTCAGAGACAGCATCACCACATCATCTGCATTAAGTAGAATAGACAAAGGACTACTGGCCAGTTTAGGAAGGTGAGAGCCAATTCCAGAAAGCCTTTTAACCAGGGAGAGATGTGAACGTTGAACAAAGTAGGGGCTAAGATACAACCCTGTTTAATGCCAGTATTAGTTGGAATTGGTTTGTTCAAATGGTTGCATCTCACCTGCAGCCATGTTTTAATGTAGTAGTTCCATATGAGAATCAGTCATCGCCTATCGACGTTAGTAGTACTCCCAGTTTCGTACGTCTAGGATTGAAGTCTCAAAGCATCACCCAGCACCTGGAACTCTTTTAATTTATTATAAGAACATACTGGTGTTTATCTAAGAAAAACAATGGGTGAACTCAAACATAAGTCCTACTTAGAGTAGACCCATTGAAATGGATAGGACTTGGGTCAACTTAAGTCCTATTCATTTCAATGAGTCTATGCTAAGTGGGACATATAATGGATTTTACCCAATAACTTCAGGGTCTCTTGTGGTTTTAGTCTGTAGCCGGAATCATCCTAAGTTTAAAATGCAAAGAGGTTTGACACATTATTTAGAACACATATAGAACTGACTTTTAATAGTGTGGTCACTCAGAAGCTTTTTTTTTTAAAAAAAAAGAAGTCTGAAAAGCAAACTGGAAAGAAGTGCTCTGAAACCCTATGCTTACTTCTGAGGTCTTACTTCTGTTACTCAGAAGTAAGTCTCTCTCTGTTCAATGGAGCTTACTCAAAGGTAAGCATGCGTCTGATTTTAGTATGACTTGGATGTAAATGCAGTTGAAATCAATGGGATTTACTCTTGAGTAAGGGAACCAGCAGATCTGTAGTTTATGAACCTGGAGATGCACAGCTTCGCATGATCAAAGGAAAGGAAGAGCGATCCGTTGCACTGGTGGACTACCAGGAAAATGGGATGAACCAACCTGATTCAAACTTGGCATGCTGAAAGCTCTATGTAAGAGCTATCACTGTGTCAAGTTTGATCTCTTTATCTTTTAAAAATGAGAGAGCTGGGGCCAAGGAGGGTGCATTTTCTACATTTCTTTTAAGGTGAAAATGCCTACTCAGGAGTAAGAACATAGAATTAAATGGGACCTCTCTCCCTCCCCCTCCATGGTTGAGCAGAGAACTGCCCCACCCTCCTCTTTTGTTAGCGAGACCGCCCTTACACACCCACACACCCAACAAAGAACAGGATGGTCAGATACAATGCAATGACAGCTATACACAAGAGGGAGGAGCGCATTTATTTCACAGGGAGGGAAAATAATCCAGACTTACCCTGCTCCAAGAAGAAACGAAACATGGAGGGGAAGAGGCGAAATGAGTGTATGACGTGGATGGTGTCATGTAAGCAACCCGGCTGAAAAACCACATATCAGGCATGCGGAGTGCGATAAATCGCTGGTGTGATGGAGCTTGAAGAGGGAATTTCACCAGGTTCTCCATATATACAAACAACACCAGATGAAATTCCCTTTTCTATGCAACTGTTAAAGATACAGGAGCCCTGTCCTCCTTTTCATATGGTCACCCTATTCATGGGGTTGTTAAAAGCACTGACCCCCCCCCCCCCGCCCACTTCTCCCCACCACCAGCTGGACCATTTGACCTACATTATACTCTTTCCAACACCAGCTGAAGACCTTAATTTCCCAGTATTTTAACAGTTTATCATCTTAGTCTTTTAACTTAGCTGTTTTAACTCTGAATGCATCTCTGCATTGCTGCTCAGTTTTATCCTGGTTATGCTTTTATATTGTACTTTTAGATTGTGTTTTTTATATTGTTAACGTTTTATACTTTGAATTGTACTTCATGGTTTTAATCTTTGTGAACCACCCAGAGAGCTTCAGCCGTATGGAAATACAATAAATAAATAAATAGTTTTATTCTGTTGCTGTATTTTGTGGTTTTCGGTCTTGTGTTGTGAACTGCTTAAAGCTTCATACCATGTACCTGTTTCCCTCGAATTATCCCCTACAGCGTAAAGCTGTCGTTGTTGTTGCTAGCTAAATCACACCCTGGGTGGCAGCGCTCCTGACATCCTTTGCATACCAGGAAGAGGTTTTTAAGAGGGGAAATGTAAAAAATCATTAAAAAAAATCAACGGATGACCCAATCCAATTCAAATTTGGTATGCTTAAAGCTCTCCTTAATATCTATTACTGTGCCAATTTTGATGTCTTTATCTTTAAAACTTACACAGATGTAAGCATTTGTTTAATTTGTACTTTAAACATGTCAAATCCTCCTCCTGCGCCCCCAGTGGCCGCTCGGAAAACAAATGATTTGCTCCTAAAGAGGTAGCAAAATAGGTCGGGTCTTTTGGCTTTGAAGCACAATTAAAGCCGGATGCACGGGAGTGCTTCACAGTGAAAGCAGATTATAAGACGGAAAACTTCGGAGTCCTTTGCGCACAATTCGTAGTGATTGCACAATATAACCCTGGTGTGATGAAACTATTAGAGAACTTGGATTATTGGGTGACAGAGAAAATATATAAAAGCAGTTAATTTATTTTGGGAACTGCGTGGAAGAGGCAGAAACTGAATGCAAAATTAGTCATTGTGATGTGTGTGGGATAACCAGTTCTCTGCTTTGGCAGCATCTCCAAAACATACGTGGTTTGTTTATTTAAGAACTGTCTAGCCTGCTCTTAAAATTTGAATTTCCGAATTGGCTTGTGTTCAAGAAATAAAAACCAAAAATAGGGGGAGAAAAGCACCAAATCAGGTGAAAAGAAGGGAGAAAAAAATTCTCAGGATGTTGAGCTTTTTATTTGTAGGTTGAAAAGCCTGACCTGTTTCGGCCTGTATTAGGGTGACCCTATGAAAAGGAGGACAGGGCTCCTGTATCTTTAACAGTTGCAAAGAAAAGGGAAGTTCAGCAGGTGTCATTTGTATATATGGCGAACCTGGTGAAATGCCCTCTTCATCACCACAGTTAAAGCTGCAGGAGCTATACCAGAGTGACCAGATTTAAAAGAGGGCAGGGCACCTGCAGCTTTAACTGGTGTGATGAAGAGGGAATTCACCAGGCACTGCATGCCTACAAATGACACCTGCTGAAATTCCCTTTTCAATACAACTGTTAAAGATACAGGAGCCCTGTCCTCCTTTTCATATGGTCACCCTAGCCTGTATCCTTTTAAGGCCTTCCTCGGGGAGGGTGTGTGTGTAAACATTTAAAACACTGTAAAAACTGGGTAGGGACAACATATATTAAAAATATATTATTATTGTAAAAATTGACTAGACATATTGCCACAGAGGCCTGTGTACATATGTGAATTGTTTGAAATATTTTTAAATTTATTATAAAGGGACAAAATGCTTTGTATATTAATATTTCATTTTCATCACCTCTATTCATTAAACACATTTGTCAATATCATAGAAGCATAGAATAGCAGAGTTGGAAGGAGCCTACAAGGCCATCGAGTCCAACCCCCTGCTCAACGCAGGAATCCACCCTAAAGTGGAGGAATCCAATCCTCCCAGTTGCACATATGCTTTCTCAATAACAAAATTGTGCTGGTCTATGACCGAAATAAACAAACAAACAATAACAAAATATTAAATGTCTGCATAAGTATAGGGTGACCGTATGGAAAGGAGGACAGGGCTCCTGTAACTTTAACAGTTGTATTGAAAGGAGAATTTCAGCAGGTGTCATTTGTATGCATGCAGCACCTGGTGACATTCCCTCTTTATCACAACTGTTAAAGCTACAGGAGCTATATTAGAGTGAGCAGACATAAAAGAGGGCAGGGCTCCTGCAGCTTTCACTGTTGTGATGAAGAGGGCATTTCACCAGGTGCTGCATGCATACAAATGGCACCTGCTGAAATTCCCCCTTTCAATACAACTGTTAAAGATGCAGGAGCCCTGTCCTCCTTTTCATAGGGTCACCCTACTTTATACACAACTAGTATATTTGGTCTGCTTACTGTTATCTGCCTGTCTGTACCAAACGGCGGACCGAATGTTGTTTTAAGAATCGCAAGAGTATCCAGGCAACAGTGATTTTTACGCAAACACAGACACAGCCTTTCGTTCTCGCTGTCTCATAAAACTTGACAACCCACTTCATAATTGGCTATACACCCAAATGCTAACTATAGCTCCAGGCTGTTGTCATCTTGACGTTGGCAAACCAGCATCACAGGGTGATTCCCAGTGATGGAGGAAGCACAATCAAAAACATCTCTGTTTTCGTAAGCGGGTGAGCTATCAACGGGCAAAAGTTAGAAAGTTCCATGTCAGTCACAAGGGTGAGTCAGCATCGCATGGAAAGAATCTATTATTCCACCTATAGCAGCGCTCCATCCCTTGTCCAGAGGCCACGTATGATCCATTGTGAAGCTCCAATAAAAGGAATAGAATAGAAAAATAAATCTTATTTACGTAAGCCACACGCCCTCAAGGAAATACATCTGGAATGTTAACTCAGCTCTACGGCATGTGCAATCATTTCATAAGAAAGGAAAATTGAGCCAAACAATTTTCTCTTGCTCTCTTTTCATTTGTTATGAAACATGTGCCACTAAGAAGGGAACGCGTACATTCATTATTTGTTATGGTGACCCTATGGACAAGAGGGCAAGGCTCCTGTATCTTTAACAGTTGCAAAGAAAAGGGAATTTCAGCAGGTGTTATTTGTATGCATGCAGCACCTGGTGAAATCCCCTCTTCATCTTGACCCTGCAGCTTTAACTGTTGTGATGAAGAGGGTATTTCACCAGGTGCTGCATGCATACAAATGACACCTGCTGAAATTCCCTTTTGTATGCAACTGTTAAAGATACAGGCTGCAGTGATAGCTAACCTCTAATAGGAGAAGGCACTGTGGCGATACCCACCTGGTATGTCTGAGGTTTGTATGTCTAGTGAGTGCGGAATGTTTGACTGAGTGGGTGTGGCTAGTGATGCGGTGAGAGAGGGGGAGGGAGGAGTATAAATAGGTTGGCTGAGGAGATTGAGTTAGTTTTGTTTGTTCGGTGGGAGGTTTGGTTTTAGTCTGGGAGTTTTAGTCTGGCTTGTGCTTCGTGAGAGTGTTCGGTGTGAGGAGTGAGAATTTTAAGGGACTTGGGATTGTTATTTTGAATATAAAAATATGCAGCTGACACGTGGTTTGTGGTAACAGAATGCAAAGACTTGTTAAATTTCAATAAACTTTACTTTGTGTTCTGTTACCACAAACCACCTGTCAGCTCAGAGTGATTACCTGCTATATTACACTGTGTAAAAACACCTAAAAATACACCTGCTGTTCCGTACCTCAGTAATAGAACCTATTTGCCAAAACCCTTTACCTTGTTCCCTCACATACAGGGGAGAGGTTGTGTTGTTTTTACGCTTTCCTCAGGCTTTTCAAGAGGTGGCTCTTGGCTTGAGAAGGGCGTGCTAGGCAAGGCCTTCTGTATAAGGTCGGTGTTGTTGCAGCATCTAAGAAGAAGAATGTAGCCTCCCCTGAAAACATTAGAGAGCCCCCTTTTACCCTGGTGGGTTTAGCTAGTGCTGGTGGCAGCAGTACGTAATCAGTGCCAGGAGACGGAGTAGGGGCACCCTATGGAAAGGAGGACAGGGCTCCTGTATCTTTAATGGTAGTTTAGAAAAGGGAATTTCAGCAGGAGCCATTTTTATGCATGCAGCACCTGGTGAAATTCCCTCTTCATCACAACAGTTAAAGCTGTGGGAGCCCTGCCCTCTTTTGTGTCTGGTAAGTCTAGTAATAATAATAATAATAATAATAATAATAATAATAATAATAATAATAATAATAATAATAATAATAATTTTCTTACCCGCCTCTCCATTTGGATGGAGGCGGGGAACAATAAATATAAAATACATAAACTTTAGCAGCTTTAACTGTTGTGAACGGAATTTCACCAGGTGCTGCATGCATACAAATGACACCTGCTGAAATTCCCTTCTCTATACAACTGTTAAAGATACAGGAGCCCTGTCCTCCTTTTCATAGGGTCACCCTAACTTGCTCCCTTGCCCCCACCCAACTCAATGCCCCAAATTCTTATAAACATTCATGACTAGGGGGGGATCTACGTTACTGCCTTTAAAGTGCTTTAAAGCACTTTGAAAACATTTTGAAAACTGTATATGCAGTGTGTCCTAGGCTCCAACAGTTGTCAAAACTGTTATAAAGCGCTTTAAAGCACCTTAAAGCAGTAGTGTAGATCCTGGAGGGAATCTACACGGCATACTGAAGGCGCACGCAAGCGCCTTCAGTGCGCCCCGAAAACGCCTGTGTAGATCCTGCCTTCCGAGGCACAGGAAGAGGCGGAGGAGGAGGAGGCTTGGGAACCGGCCGCGTCCTTGCCGCTGCCGCCGCTGCCTCCCCACCGGCCTCCCCACCGGGGTAAGAGCCACCCGGGTCGGAGAGCTCGGCGACCCTGGTGGCTCTTACTCCGGCAGCAGGAGGCCGGCAGGGAGGCGGCAGTGGTGGCAAGGACGCGGCCGGTTCCCCAACCGCCACCTCCTCCGCCTCTTCCTGTGCCTCAGAAGGCAGGATCTACACAGGCGTTTTCAGGGCGCACTGAAGGCGCTTGCGTGCGCCTTCAGTACGCTGTGTAGATTCCCCCCTGCCTAGTTCTCTGCAGTACAGGAGAATCCAGTACTGATGATGGTCTCATGCCTGGCAGAATTTATGTTGAGCCAGCATGGAAAAGAAAAGGGCGGATTTCCACACCTCACTCCGTTCATTTCATTTCATTTCATTTCATTTTGACTCTCCTGGCACCTGTGTCCACGGGGATCATATTTCTTGTTCCAGTACGAACTAAGCTTCCTCTTTTGCTTTCCTTGCAACTGCCTGCAGCCTCCACTAACATAACGAAAGCATCCTCTCATCTGGACAACGGCCAAGATCTGAGTGTTCCTTAAATTATCTTTTCCGACCATGAGTGCTAGATATTAGTAACCTTCATACTGTGAAAGTAAAACCACCTTCTGCTGCTATAATCCATAGCCTTGTATGTGTGAATGTCCTCATATGCACATTAATAACTGCACTATTAAAAAAATCAGGAAATAAATTGCTGTTGCTGCTGCAGTGTGACACTCATTGGCTAGATTTGAATCAATGAAAATCTGGGTTTATATTCAATGAGGAGCAATCCCATTGTCGTATAGAAGGGAGCTTAGAGCAGGGGTATTTATTTATTTATTTTATTTCACTTATATACCGCTCCCATAGCTGGGGCTCTCTGGGCGGTTCACAGAAATTCTAAAATTAAGATAAAAACGAGTATATAAAATTTAAAATTCTAAAACACAGAACACATAAAGCATTAAAAACCATTAAAAACTAAACATGTGGGTGATTAAGATGTGCCGCCATATGCCTGGGCAAAGAGGAAAGTCTTAACCTGGCGCCGGAAAGATAGCAGCGTTGGTGCCAGGCGAGCCTCGTCAGGGAGATCATTCCATAGTCTGGGGGCCACCACCGAAAAGGCCCTGTCCCTCATTGCCACACTCCGAGCCTCTCTCGGAGTAGGCACCCGGAGGAGGACCTTAGATGTTGAACGTAGTGACCGGGTATAGTGACCGGGTGTTGAGCCTCTTTCAGCCCAGAAGCTGAATTCAATTTTGGAGAAAATCTAGGGGGCTGCATTCCAGGAGAGAGTGGGATCAAAAGCAAAAGAGACCAGGTGAAAGTCCCACCCATCCATCCACAACCTTCCCCAGCATATTTTAGCTTAAAGCACTTACTGCCAGTAGCTAAGCGTCACAAAAGCCGCCAACCACCAAATGACCAGTGGCTGGGAGAAAAGACCCAAGTCCAGGGGGGAATCCGCACGTCATACCGAGATCGCTTCTAAGCGACCCCAGTGTGGCGTGAAAGCGATTGTGTAAGTTGCCTTTGGAAGAGCCGACGAAGAGACGTCTTTGCCGCCGCTGCCGCCGCCACCCACCCGTGGCGGGAAGGACGTCTCTTCGTCGGCTCTTCCAAAGGCAAGTTACACAATCGCTTTCACGCCGCACTGGAGTCGCTTAGAAGCGATCTCGGTACGACGTGCGGATTCCCCCCTGGAGAAGGGGTGGTGGCCACCTGGGGAAACCTAGAGGGCTGGATTGGACACACACACCCCCAAAGCAGGCCAGATTTAGCCCACATGCCTGAGGTTCTGCGCTCGTCCTTGGAGCCACCCAAGAACATACAGGGGTGGCCAACATTGTGGACACTTTTTGAAATTTTCATGTTTTGCAACTTTGCATGCTTATAGAAAATGTTCTGTTTCACGAAATTCAAATGTTTATATATCAAGTGAAAGACCTGATTCACGTAATACAACAACCCTGCTTCTTTTCTGAAATCTCTTCATTGACTTCCAATTCACTTCAGAATCCACTATAAACTTCTCCTGTTAACCTTCAAAGCTTTTCACGGTCTAGCTCCTTCCTATCTCTCCTCTCTCATCTCACACTATTGCCCCGCTCGTGCTCTTCGCTCCTCTGATGCCATGTTTCTCACCTGCCCAAGGGCCTCTACTTCCCTTGCTCGGCTTCGTCCATTTTCTTCTGCTGCCCCTTACGCCTGGAACGCTCTTCCAGAACATTTGAGAACTACAAGTTCAATCGCAGCTTTTAAAGCTCAACTAAAAACTTTTCTTTTTCCTAAAGCTTTTAAAACTTGATGTTGTGCAGACTTTATACTGTTAGTTTTACCCTACCCTGTGCCTGCTTACCCTACCCTGTGCCTGTTTGCATTCTCTTCCCCTCCTTATTGTTTTACTATGATTTTATTAGATTGTAAGCCTATGCGGCAGAGTCTTGCTATTTACTGTTTTACTCTGTACAGCACCATGTACATTGATGGTGCTATATAAATAAATAAATAAATAAATAAATAAATAAATAATAATAATAATAATAATAATAATAATAATAATAATAATAATAATTTTCCTGGGTGTCCGATCTACTCTTTTCTTTGCTGCCATTGCTCTATTTATGATGTACAGCACGTACGTACTTTTAATTTGAGAAATACTTCAAATATTCACACAATCTCCAATTGCGTTTCAGTTACAGAACAATCAGCAAAACTGACTTTCCTCAACTTGAAACAGGATGTGTCGCAGCTACTGCCATGGGATTGGTCCCCAGAACAAGGACTGTGATTGGCCAGTAGGGTTTGCGATTCCAATCCGCTTTTCACTCAGTCACACCTGTGTTTATTTTTCGACTAAAGTAAGCATAACTTTTTTTGTACTGCAGATATTTGCATTCTGGGTGGGGGTTTTTTTGTATTGAATTCAGCATTAAATTCCCTTTCAATTGATATATAAACATTTGAATTTCGTGAAACAGAACATTTTGTATCAGCATGCAAAGTTGCAAAACATGAAGATTTCAAAAAGTGTCCACAATTTTGGCCACCACTGTAAAGACAGCCCTGCTGGAGGCAACCAAGGGACTACCTAGCCCAGCAGTCTGTTTCCACAGCTGCCAACCAGATCCCACCAAGAAGCGCACAAGCCTATGGAAGCAACTCCCCCCTCCCTCTTGCATGTTCCCTGCACCAACTCATATTCAGAGATACCTGTGCCTGAACATGGAGGTTCCATTTTGCAAGCATGGCCAATACCCGCAGATAGACCTGCCATCCATGTCCCTTTTAAAGCCAGCTGAGCCAGTGCCAAGGACCACATACGGTGGCATAAATTAATGGTGCATCATGTGTGTAACAGGTTATAAGCTTTTTCACACCGTTTCAAAGAAGGTATGCATGTTGTCAAACTCATTTGTGGGGTGGGATGACAGTGTAAGCTTGGAAGTGTATGGTGTTTGATCACTGATTGCATTTGATTCCACATTTGGGTCCAGAAGGTGAGAATTGAATAAGATGTGGAAAAGAGGGAAAATGCACCGCAAAAAAAGATGTGGAAAATACACCGCAAAAATAGCGACACGCTCTGGTGTTGGTGAAAATTCTTATCATTAATAATTTCTTCGATAGGCTCAACGTTTCAGATAAAAATCCTTCCTCAGGTGCTACAAGAACAAAATAAATACAACTTAACGAAAGGCAAAAGAATTGTGCTTACTTTTAGAAAAACAATTGATGACATTAAACATTACGATCAATAAGGAAAACATTGAACAAACTTTTTTTAAAAGAACAGATCGGTAACGTTACCGAACATCGGTAACACGGGTGGTTCGTCTGTCCGGCGAGGTGATGTTTGCCCTGTCCTGGACGGGGTTGCACTCTTCCTAAAGGATCGGGTTCGTAGTTTGGGGGTGCTCTTGGATCCAGAGCTGTCACTTGAGGCACAGGTGAACTCAGTGGCAAAGAGCACCTTTTATCAGCTTAGGTTGATATACCAACTACGCCCTTATCTGGACAGAGATAGCCTAGCTACAGTGATCCATGCTCTGATAACCTCTCGTTTGGATTACTGCAATGCATTATATGTGGGGCTGCCTTTGAAAACGGTCCGGAAGCTTCAGCTGGTACAAAACAGAGTAGCCCGTTTACTAACAGGGACTGGCCGGCGAGATCACATTACGCCAGTCCTTTTACAACTTCATTGGCTGCCAGTCCAGGTCCGGGCCCAATTCAAAGTGCTGGTATTGACATTTAAAGCCCTAAACAGTTTGGGGCCAGGTTATTTGAAGGAACGCCTCCTCCCATATGTCCCTGCCCGGACCTTAAGATCATCTACAGGGGCCCTTCTCCGTGAGCCCCTGCCAAAGGAAGTGAGGCAGGTGGCTACTAGGAGGAGGGCTTTCTCCGCTGTGGCACCCCGGTTGTGGAATGAGCTCCCCAGAGAGGTCCGCCTGGCGCCTACACTGTACTCCTTTCGTCGCCAGCTGAAGCCCTTTTTATTCTCTCAGTATTTTAACACTTAATTTTAACTTAATTTTAAATTTTACTGTTTTAACTCTGTATTTTAATTTTATATCAGTTTTGCTGCGCGGTTTTTATCCTGGTTGTGCTTTTTATACTGTATTTTGTATTTGTGTTTTTAACCTGTTGGTTGTTTTATTAGGGTTTTAATTTTTGTGAACCACCCAGAGAGCTTCGGCTATTGGGCGGTATAAAAATGTAATAAATAAATAAAATAAAATAAATAAATAAATAGACACTGTGACCAACAAAGATATATAGATATGTATATAGATAGATAGATAGATGGATAATATATCCCCAATACATTAATAAATGGACTGACCTGAAGAAAGACGCAAGCTACTATAATGTACACTAATAAAAATAATAGTAATAGTTAAAAAGTCTTCAGCCTTTTCTTTCTCTTTTGGGCATCCCTGCCAAGAGCTGCGTTATCTGAGATAATTCCTGCTCATACTATGGAGTCAAGGCCAGATATGGCTATTGAAGTTCATTAAACAGCGGCCAGCAGCCATGATAGTGTTGTGTCTACAAGGTCCTGCTCCAACTTCGTTATAGCTACATGCATGTTCTTTTTGAAAAAGCTGCGTTAAACATTAACTATTCATTTCATCCCTGTTTTCATTATTTGTATGTGCTGAACTCCAAAGACTCATTCAATCCCCTTGGTGCTAAAGATTTCAAGGACAAAATCCAGAAAAGTTCTTTGCTTAGAATCATAGAATAGCAGAGTTGGAAGGGGCCTACAAGGCCATCGAGTCCAACCCCCTGCTCAATGCAGGAATCCACCCTAAAGCATCCCTGACAGATGGCTGTCCAGCTGCCTCTTGAATGCCTCTAGTGTGGGAGAGCCCACAACCTCCCTAGGCAACTGATTCCATTGTCGTACTGCTTTAACAGTCAGGAAGTTTTTCCTGATGTCCAGCTGGAATCTGGCTTCCTTTAACTTGAGCCCGTTATTCCATGTCCTGCACTCTGGGAGGATCGAGAAGAGATCCTGGCCCTCCTCTGTGTGACAACCTTTTAAGTATTTGAAGAGTGCTATCATGTCTTCCCTCAATCTTCTCTTCTCCAGGCTAAATTAAACATGCCCAGTTCTTTCAGTCTCTCTTCATAGGGCTTTGTTTCCAGACTGCTGATCATCCTGGTTGCCCTCCTCTGAACGTCTCATTTCCTCTCACCTTTTCTATTGGCCAAAACACTATGGATTCAGGTCCATGATTTTTTTTTAATCAAAAACTGTTTAACCAGGGAAGCCCCAACGTTCTGATGTCTCAGGTTATAAAGATGTTCGCTTATCCTCATTTTTAATTGTCTGGTTGTTTTCCCTTCATATATTTTATTCAATTCAATTCAATTCATCTTTATTTACAGTCAACTGACCAGAAAGAAAAAGATACAGATAGTTTCAACAAGGAATCAATGCAATAATTTCCCTACATATATTTTATTGCAAGGGCAGGTGTTGATATATATGATCCCTGTGGTACCAGATCCCTTTTGTGAACCGCCCAGAGAGCTTCGGCTATTGGGCGGTATAAAAATGTAATAAATAAATAAATAAAAATAAATATTACAACTAAGAAAATCTGCTATCTGTATCGATTTACATGGATGGTGCTCTTGGGGCATGGGTAAATTCAGCACCATAGTTTGGGCTGTGGTTTATTTTATTACCGTATTTCTTCGATTGTAAGACGCCATCGATTGTAAGACGCGCACTAATTTCAGTACCACCAACAGGAAAAAAAAAAAACTAAGACACACCAGCGATTCTAAGACACACCCCGTTTTTTAGAGATGTTTATATGGGGGGAAAAGTGCATCTTAGAATCAAAGAAATAGGATATTATATCTTGTGTGGTGTGGGTGTATTAGCCAGTCTTTCAAATTTTTTGTTCTCTTAAATGTCACCATGGGTCTCGTTGCTAAACCAGGTAGATCTTGTATTTGCAATTTCTTGGCGACCGGATTGTAAGGCAAACCACATGAGATGTTATTATTTTCCACTCTTTTGGGTGGGTGGGTGCAGGAGGCTTTCACGACCTTGTAGACACAACACTATCACAGCCGCTGGCCGCTGTTTGATTAACTCCAATAGCCATTATTCAGTTCTGAGACATCTGGCTAAACTGAAGCATGGGTTTTCCCCACTTTTTCCATGATTCACAGTTTCACACTATATATAAAGCTTGCTTTTATGTAAATTACAGTGTAGAAACATAAAAAGAGTGTGTACATCATCAGCAGGAACACAGTCAGCATGACACCATCCATATTTACACAATAATATACTGTGCATAGTTAAGATAAGTCATATGTGTGTGTGTATGTGTGTGTGTGTGTGTATAATTCCCACCAATATTCATAGGGCTGACAAATGTGTGTAGGATTGCAGCCCAAACAAACTTTTCATGCAAGTTTTGGGGTCAGATACAAAATAGACACGGGCATCTGTCACTGAAACAATTTACTGGTAAGAATGCATAAACAAATCAAAATGTCCAATTCAATAAATTTATTATGATTAACGTGTTTATGTAGACACATACATGCACACATGCAAACACAAACACAATGGGTCCTGTGACAAAATGATACAGTCCATGCACACAATACAGTGTATCCCGTAAAACAGGGGCTGTGAGCACATTTGGCAATTTGAGTCTCTGGGCTCATCTACACCAAGCAGGATATTCCACTATGAAAGTGGTACGAAAGCAGTATATCAAAGGCAGGAGCCACACTGCTGCTTTATAGTGGTATTGAAGTACACTGACAACTGTTGGAGCCCATTGACACGTACCATATGCCACTTTCATGCCACTTTCATAGTGTTATATTCTGCTTGGTGTAGATGTGTCCTGGGCCCCAACAGTTGTCAGTGCACTTCAATACCACTATAAAGCAGTAGTGTAGATCCTGCAGTGCACTTCAATACCGCTATAAAGCAGTAGCGTGTCTCCTGCTTTTTATATACCACTTTCATAGTGGAATATCCTGCTTGGTGTAGATGAGCCCTCTGTCCCAGGCACCAACACAAGATGGCTGCCATAGGAGGTGTGGTAAAAGACAGGTCACCTGCCCCAAAGGCAAAGTACAAGGCAGAGGTGGAGTCTGAGCCCAAATACACTAAACAACACACAGAACAGCAGCAGCAGCAACAGAAATCTGTTTTGCCCTGGATGGGTGGGACAGATGCAGTTTTGAAGCATCCTTGTACAATGCAGGGGAGGAATTTTTTTCTAACTTCATGGCATACCCACCCTCCACCAAACACTATATGATGTCAGGGGCTTGAATAAATCAATTCTCTCCCCTCCCCTTGTCCTCCTTGTTCTTGATAGATTTGCATGGTCTGCCAAATTTGTATGTCTCTTTAGAACCTCTCTTTTCTGTCTCCCCACAAACTCTCTCCTCAGCTATTATCAGAATTCCATCCTGTGCAAGCTGACAGGTTCTTATCAAGAAGTTTTGTAGAATTTTACTTCAACCTTCAAAATTCTGCATTTCTCCATGTGTTGTGACCCCACAGCCCACACATGTAGAAAGCACTCTTCTATTTTTGGGGGGTGCCCCCATTTTGCTTCTAAACCTATAGGCTTTCAACCACCCGAGTTCATTACTTGAGGGATTCCCCCCACCTTTTTAATTGACTACAGGCAGGTTGGACTAAAATAACAAATGTCCCTAGATGTAAGAAGAAAGTCTAGGGAAGTCAGTTCTTCCGGACGGATCAGAATGTTCTGTTTTGTGGATTAGACGCTGCATAAACCAAATAAAATAAATGGTTCCTTTTCTTCCACCGTGATTCAGTTTCAAGTTGACTCAATGGTTTCTGTTCAACCATGAGTCATGATATAGTGAGCTGCTTTATATCACCCCAGGTGCAGTTTTATTTTCGGTGTGAGCAGCGCCCTGGTACACCCATCCCTTCCCACCTGTATTATCCAAAAGCCGCACACAAGACACTTAATGTACACACATGACTCCTGGCTGTGAGTCACAGGAGACACTGAAGGATTCCTCTTACAGGTACACCCACCCATCCTTTCACTATGGCTACATTGTAGGGCTGTGCACCGCCTCGGACCGAATCCCCCAAACCACAGCGAGGCGGACCGATTCGGCCCGGATCCAAGTTGGTGCCAGGTAGGCCTGAGGCACCCCAAGGCCGAAGTAGATTGATACTGAAGCCTCAGGGCGCCTTGGGGCAATTTGGAGCTGCGCTGGGCCCTCCCCCCGCCTGCCCACCCACCCTGCAAAGCTGGCACGAGGCCAACTATGAGTCCATTGTACTTCCCTTCCTCTCCCTTCCCGCTCACTTCCTGCCACCGCCGCCCAGAGATATGGCCCTTCCCGGCTGCCGTAGTTTTCAGCCATAGATATAGTAAATGAGAGAGCTGCGGTGATCTTAACTATAAAATGCTGCACGGTTCTCTGGGAGGAGGATGTAATTTACAGGTAAGGCCCAGCAGCAGCGGCTCTGGGTTGGGGGAGAGGGGGCTACGAGCATGGAATGGGGAGTCATGAGTCCAATGGACTCCCAGTCAGCCTTGTGGCCGGCACCCAGGAAACTGCAAGGTTGAGTCACTCTGGAGGAGGGTGAATCTTGCTTCGGCATCGAGGCAAGGCGGGCACCCCCTGAAGCCGAATCGAGGCCATTTCAGAGGCTCTGAAACGGCCTCCTAGGCGAGTACACAGCCCCACTACATTGGGTGTCATTGATGATGCCTGTAGCCAATGCAGTTCTTGGAAGAAGTTGTGAGACGACAACTCCCAAGAACTTCTCAGAAATGGCGAATGCAGTGTTTGAGAAGAGGCAAGTGAATGTGGCATTTGACTGCTTTCAGGAAATCAGAGTTTGGAAGTTTGACAGCAGGACAGTCCATGAAGCTAGGGGATTTCCTCAAACACTACAAGAGGTCCCGTACCTGTTTCTCTGTTCCACAGACTCACACCACAAGTCCACGTCCTCAACCATCAACTCCAGAGAATGGCTATGGTTTCCATAGCAACAAGGAGAGCTACCTCCCTCTTTGTAGGTAAAAATAAAAAAGGAAGATTTCTGTTGGTCTTGGCCAGAAATCAAATTTAGGAAGATACTAGAACAAGATGCTTTAGGGATGCTTTAGGGTGGATTCCTGCATTGAGCAGGGGGTTGGACTCGATGGCCTTGTAGGCCCCTTCCAACTTTGCTATTCTATGATTCTATGATTCTAAGATAATTCTTCCACCTTGTATACATGGTACTGAAATAAGGGAGTGTTGAAAATCTTCTACTGCGTCTCCAACACAAATGCTAGGTCTTAAATCAGGGGTGGGAAACCTACAGGTCATGGGCCTTACGTGGACCTCCAGGCCTCAATTTGGGCCTCCTGGCTCTCTCCGTGACATGGCCCCTCCCATAAAAGTGAGATGCGCTCTCTCTCTCTCTCTCTCTCTGACCATCTCATGGAAGTCTGCATATGTACTGAATCCGACTCAGTAGGGAATATGTAACTAAATTAGATTGATACTATTTGGAATTCTGTGTGTGATTGTGGCTTTCCCTTGCTCTTCCCTTCCCGCGAATAAATACTTCTTTATGTCTGGACCTTTGGCTGCATTGTTCATAAAATGTGTCTGACTGCAGAGGCCACCAGTGAGGGAGGAAGCAGCAGCCAGGCCCCTCTCCACCGTGCCTGGGTCCAGCTCCAGCTGAGAGCCCCCTCCCTCCTGCTGTCAACTGTAACTGCTGAACTTTGCAACTAAGATTGTAGTGCCTGAATTTGCTTTCCTTTTCCCCCTCCTCCTCCTCCCTCCCAATCCCCTTTCCTTTTGTGTCATGTCTTTTAGATTGTAAGCCTGTGGGCAGGGACTGTCAAGAAATACTTTTGTAAGCCGCCGTGAGAGCCTTTTTTGGCTGAATGGCGGCATAAAAATCCTTAAATAAATAAATAAATAAATAAATAAAATAAAAAGAAGGTTCCTCATCTAAACTTTCCTCACAGACAAGACTGCATGGTTACAAAGTAACCTCTCGTTTTCTTAGGATTTTCACAAGTTTAAGCCATGTATCTTCTGAGCTTTGGACAAGAAATTCAAAGCCGCATTTTATTTTATTTTCTAGAACTGGGATGAATAATAATAATAATAATAATAATAATAATAATAATAATAATAATAATAATAATAATTCTTACCCACCTCTCCATCCTGATCGAGGCGGGGAACAACAGTAAGTATAAAATACATAAAATACTGATTAAAAACATAGTATACATTGTTAAAACTTCCTAAAAAACATACTAAAAGCATCCTAAAATTCCACTGGATAGGCCTGCTGGAAAAGATCAGTCTTTATAGCTTTCTTAAATGCTAAAAGACTGTTAAGTTGATGAATCTCCTCCGGCAGGCCATTCCACAGTCTGGGAGCAGCAGAAGAGAATCATAGAATAGCAGAGTTGGAAGGGGCCTACAAGGCCATCGAGTCCAACCCCCTGCTCAATGCAGGAATCCACCCTAAAGCATCCCTGACAGATGGTTGTCCAGCTGCCTCTTGAAGGCCTCTAGTGTGGGAGAGTCCACCACCTTCCTAGGTAACTGGTTCCATTGTCGTACTGTTCTAACAGTCAGGATGTTTTTCCTGATGTCCAGCTGGAATCTGGCTTCCTTTAACTTGAGCCCATTATTCCGTGTCCTGCACTCTGGGAGGATAGAGAAGAGATCCTGGCCCTCCTCTGAGTAATGGTTGTCAGCCTAGTCTTTGCTGACTGAAGTAGATTTTTCCCAGAGGACCGAAGTGTGCAGGGCGGATTGTACAGGAAAAGTTTGGTAGCCTGGACCCAAACCATGTAGGGCTTTAAAGGTGATAACCAACACTTTATACTTCGCCCGTAAGGGCTCAGAAACTCTCAGCTGGACAGACTAGAGCATTCAGACTAGAGATTACCTTGTGCTGTTAGCCTGTCAGCCATTTATTCTTACGAAGTCCTTGTAAAGAAGAGGTCCAGCAACCGGGAAAGTCATCCCACACCCCAAACACTAAAGAATATCCAAAGGACTATATTAATTGGATCTCCTTGGAGATCAGGATGTTGGTTGTGAAAGCAGTAGAAAACTCTTCCTTCAAGTATCCTCTCATCATCCACAACTCAGACCTTAGGCTAGTGATTCAGGGTCCTTGAGCTCTTCCAATAGAAAGCTGTCCTCTCCAAAGTAGGACACCTGGACATCCTAGTTCAGAGGCAGCACAGCAAAGTCAGGTTATTTCAGAGAAGAAGCAAGGACGAAAATGGATGTCTAACACAGAACAATATTGCTAAGGACAGTCTAGAACAGCAGCACAGCGGACTGTCTCAGTTCGGACACAGCATCACCTATCATTAGGACAGCAACGTAACAGTTAAACTCCCCATTGCAGCCTCTGGGTGTTAGTTGTTGTGGGTGCAACAACAGGGCAGAGCTATTGAACTCATGGTGAGTTTCCCAAAAGCATCTAACTAACCACAACAGAAACAGAATTCTGGGAAAAACAGACTCTTGGCTTGATTGAGGTTTTTCTTCTTGTTATGTTGTTAAATACGTAACCGTCCTGTGCTAGTGATTTCACATCTTATTTGTACTGGAGAAAAGAAAACAGAAAACATATTAGCAACACAAGGGAGCATTGTTGTAATTTCCTGTTACACAGGATGCAGTCCTGTTTATCCACCTCCTGCAGGGCTTTATTAGACAGTATTCCAGGAGGAGGAGATTATGGTGAAACTCTCACACATCTCAGAAGTAGGGATTTGTAGATTCCTAAACAATACTTCAGTTCTGTGCTGTTTGTCATGGGGCAGGCGGGCGAAGGAAACGCTCCATTATCTTCCCAAAACAATGGTGCAATCAGGAGAAGTGAACCCTGCAATATTCTGATGTAAATTGAAACTGCAACATCTCCCCTTCATAACCAGCGTGCACTCAGAATTGCTCACAGTACAGCTGGTGATTCAGCCTCTACTGTGGCCGCCAAACTAAGCAAATACATGCAAAGATGCTGTCTTTCTTTCACTCACAACGCTGGACTCCAACTGTGTCTGTTCCTCACATGGTGCTGATTGCCTTTCCAGCAACCCACCCCTTTTTCCTGGCATGCCGGCAGAGTTCTCTGGACATTGGCGACCCAGTGCTCTCCCTCTGGCATTCGCTGGTTCTCCCAGACAGACATCATCACAAGGCCTAATATCATGGTTGCCAACGTGGTAGCCATGTCTTCTATCTTTACAAAAGGACAATCCTCTAGTTCAGAGCTTTCCAAACTGTGTGTCGCGAAACGTTAGTGTGTCAGCTGCAGTGTGTAGGTGTGTCACGCAAACGTAACGAGAAACCTCTGAGTCTGTGTGAAAAAAGCAATACCAACTTGCACACATTTTTACGCTGCAAAGGTGCCGATTAGTATGGTGCACTGGTATATTCCCCTTCCGTCGTATCCGTGTAGGCACACCATGGTCGAGGGATCATACAGGTACTGCGCATGCGCAGTATGCATCATCGGGTCGAAACAGCTGATTCCGCGTCACTTCCGGTGACGCGGCTGCACCAGAAGTGACGCATTCGAGAAATTCCATGGGTCCAGTTTTTTGATAGAACACCGTCTCAACCGCCGCTCGATCGCAGCTCAACAAAATTGGTTCAATGTGAAAAGTCTTGGAAATGTATGTTATTATCGGGTTGAAAGTATAGATAATGCACTCCTGAGGTCTCAATGGGAAATTTGGAGTAAATTTAAAGGGAAGCTGCTTCCGAGCAACTCTCCCTTATCACCGGTAATAATGTTAAAGAATTTCCCAGAGGAACTGAAGGGTAGATTAAGTAAAATATTAAAAGAGAAAAACAAATTGAAATTAAAGGATTGGTTAAGAGATATAAATACAAGAGAAGATATGGAAGATTTGTTAAAGGAGAAAAAATTATCTTGGTTAGAGTATGGGCAATTAGAACAATGGAATAAAAAGTGGATTAAAGATAATAGAGTTTGTAGAGAAATGACGAAGTTTGAAGAGTTAATAGTAAATAAAGAAAAAGGTAAAGGAGGAAGTATAGTTTTAAAAGGGTTAATGAGCGAAATATATAAAATATTGTTAGAAAAGGAGTTAAGGGACAGCTCAGGGGAAATGGTATGGGAGACAGATTTGAAGGTACAAATAGGGCGACAGAGCTGGGAGGGACTGTTGAAACAAAGAGTGTTGAGAAGTATGTCAGTGAGAATAAAAGAGAATTACTTTAAAATTTTGTGGAGGTGGTACCTAACCCCGATTAGATTGAATAAGATAAATGATCAGCATTCAGCAAATTGTTGGAGAGGTTGTGGGGAAAAAGGAACGTATTTACATATGTGGTGAGAATGCAAATATGTACAAAGATTATGGAAGATGGTGTTTTTTGAAATTGAAGAAATAGTGGGAATGAAATTAGAACAAACACCAAAGATTGCATTACTGTCACTATTTGAAGATATAAAATGTGGAAAAGAAACTAAAGAGTTGATATCGAGTTTGCTGACTGCAGCACGATTGATGGTAGCTAGGAACTGGAAGATTCAAGGGGAATACTCTATTGAAGAATGGTATAAAGAAGTATGGGATATAGCTATTAATGATAAACTGACTTGTAATATTAAGTGAAGAAAAGGTATAATTAAAATAAATGAGTTTGAAGGAATCTGGAAACAGTTCCTAATATTTGTGTTTACTAAGGGAAGTGGGAAACCGCCAGCAGAAGAAACGATAAGATTTTGGAATCAGGAATAGATCCCGAGGTGGAGGGTGCACTTTTATGTTAAGAAGGATTATGTTATGGTATGATATTTTATAGTTAATATCTATTCAATACATATGTACTCAACATTTATTCAACATGTATGTAGTAGTTGTTTTGATGTTTTCTTTTATTGTAAGGTTGTATGTCTAATTAATGTGGAAAAGTAATAAAAAAATTTATAAAAAAAATGTATGTTATTATCTTGCAAATCATATATTTAAGAAATATATAAATGAAAGGTTTTCATGAGATACGTTGTGTCCCCATACATTTCGTTATTACAATTTATGTATGTGTCCGTATCTCTTATAAGGGGTTAGTTTAACCTCTGGTTTGCTAGTAAAACGTAATTACTGTGTCGCGAAATGATGCACGTCTAAAAAGTGTGTCACCGACATGAAAAGTTTGGAAAGCTCTGGTCTAGTTGAAGGGGTGTCCAGTCCAAGTCCAGTTTAGAGATTAAAACAAACCATGAGAAGAAAGCAGGAGCCTTAAAGTCACCTAGGTCCAGTTACCCCTAGATAGCAAACTGAGCAAGGCTTACTTGCTCAGCCTTGCCCACTATGATGAGAGGTATTTTCATTGCATTTCTACGACTTCTAAATTTGCATCTACATATTATTTATTTATGTATTTATTTATTTTATTACATTTGTATACCGCCCCACAGCCGAAGCTCTCTGGGCGGTTTACAACAATTAAAAATAGTAAACATTAAAAGTATACAAAATTTAAAAACCATCAAAAACATAAAAAACAGTATAAAAACAACAGTATCCATTTAAAAACAACAATTCTGGGTTCCATTAAGAACAAACTTAACGTTGTTAAATGCTGTTAAAATGCCTGGGAGAAGAGAAAAGTCTTGACCTGGCGCCGAACCAGGCAAGCCTCATCGGGGAGATCATTCCACAGACGGGGGGCCACCACTGAGAAGGCCCTCTCCCTTGATGCCATCCTCCGAGCTGCACTCGGAGGAGGACCTTAGATGTTGAGCGCAGTGTACGGGTAGGTTCCATCAGGTGTTGTGGTCCCAAGCCATGTAAATTAGCACATGCAGATTTTATGTATGTACGGGTCCTCTTTTGTTTTGTTTTTTTGTGATACGTAAGTAATCAGCCTAGTTCAGAGAAGGTCGTTTGGTTTTTGAGGCATGCCTTGCACACCATCTGCACTTTTGTCCCAGAAGGCCAGCGAAGCAAAGGCTGAGGTTCAGCAAGGATGTGAAGGAGTGAAAAAAAACCAAGCTGAAGGCAGGGGCGGAACCAAGGATAATCTTGCAATATGTTTATATAGAAAAGGGTTTAATGACTACGCGATGAGCAGACAAAAACCTTGTTGAATAAGCCCTGAGGAAGGATGTTTTTGTCCAAAACGCATAGGCATCCTTCATTAAACCTTTTTCTATATAAACATTTTGCAAGATTATCCTTGGTTCCTTCCGCCCCAGCCTTCGGCTTGCTTCTCACGGGGATTTCCCTTCTCTTCCTGCATCAGCGAGGAAGTGAGCCATCATTTACACTTGCTGACCTCTAACCCAATTCAATTATCAGAAGCAACTGCCTGATATGGGAAGAATGGGTAGAGCTTACAAATGTCTTTTTTATTGCTGAGACACTATCGTAATTAGGCAACCCAATGAAATCTTAAGTTGGCCAATCTATAGCCCTGGCGGGGAAAACACTCCATTTATAAAATACCATTAGACATATTAGCAGTCTAACAGCCATTAAAGATAGGGACCTACAGCATTGCATCTAATATCCCCTCTGAACTTGGGGATGTGGTGGACAGCTCAATTAAAATGTTAATCCAGTGTGCAAGTGTTGTGTAGAAGGCAAACTCCATTATTATTATTATTATTATTATTATTATTATTATTATTATTATTTATATAGCACCATCAATGTACATGGTGCTGTACAGAGTAAAACAGAAAATAGCAAGACCCTGCCGCATAGGCTTACAATCTAATAAAATCATAGTAAAACAATAAGGAGGGGAAGAGAATGCAAAGAGGTACAGGGTAGGGTAAGCAGGCACAGGGTAGGGAAAAACTAACAGTAGAAAGTAACAGTAGAAGTCTGCACAACATCAAGTTTTAAAAGCTTTAGGAAAAAGAAAAGTTTTTAGTTGAGCTTTAAAAGCTGTGGTTGAACTTGTAGTTCTCAAATGTTCTGGAAGAGCGTTCCAGGCGTAAGGGGCAGCAGACGAAAATGGACGAAGCCGAGCAAGGGAAGTAGAGGCCCTTGGGCAGGCGAGAAACATGGCATCAGAGGAGCGAAGAGCACGAGCGGGGCAATAGTGTGAGATGAGAGAGGAGAGATAGGAAGGAGCTAGACCGTGAAAAGCTTTGAAGGTTAACAGGAGAAGTTTATATTGGATTCTGAAGTGAATTGGAAGCCAATGAAGAGATTTCAGAAGCGGAGTAACATGGTCGGAGCGGCGAGCTAAGAAGATGATCTTTGCGGCAGAGTGGTGAACAGAAACCAACGGACTGATGTGAGAAGAAGGAAGGCCAGAGAGAAGAAGGTTGCAGTAGTCCAACCGTGAAATAACCAGTGCATGAACAAGCGTCTTGGCAGAAGAGACAGACAAAAATGATTGAATCCTGGCAATATTATACAGGAAAAATCGACAAGATTTAGCTACTGCCTCAATATGAGGAATAAAGGAGAGCGAGGAGTCGAAGATAAAGCCAAGGCTACGAGCTTCCTTGACCGGAGTAAGCGTAACATCATTGACAGTAAGAGAGAATGAGAGATGAGGAGAAGGTTTAGGAGGAAAAACAAGCAATTCAGTCTTTGCCATGTTAAGCTTCAAGCGACGATGAAGCAGCCAAGCTGAGATATCTGAAAGACATGCCGAGATACGATCGTGAACATCAGGAGAAAGTTCCGGAGATGACTGATATAGTTGTGTATCATCGGCGTACAGATGATATTGGAGGCCATGAGATTGAATAAGCTTGCCCAAGGGCAACATGTATAAGGAAAACAACAACGGGCCAAGCACCGAGCCTTGCGGAACCCCTACTGAAAGGGGAAAGGAGGAAGACGAGCTGCCATTAGTCAACACGCTGAAAGAGCGACCCGCTAGATAGGAGGCAAACCAGTTATAGACAGAGCCACAAAATCCAAGGTCATGAAGGGAATCTAAGAGAAGATCATGATCAACCGTGTCAAAGGCTGCAGTTAGATCAAGGAGAATAAGAACAGAATAATGGCCTTTAGACTTGGCAATAAAGAGATCATTGGTGATCTTAGTAAGGGCTGTTTCGGTGGAATGCAGAGGACGGAATCCAGATTGAAATGGATCCAAAGCAGAGTTACTAGAAAGAAAGTCAAGACAACGAGAGTAGACCGCACGCTCCAGGATCTTTGAAACAAACGGCAACAAAGAGACAGGTCGGTAGTTAGACAGAGATAGCCTATCAAGAGTAGGTTTCTTGAGAATGGGAGAGACTGTAGCATGTTTAAAAGCAGAAGGAAATGAACCAGAGGACAGAGAAAGATTAATAATATGTAGCAAGGAAGGGAGGATAGCAGGAATAAGATTAATAAACACGCGAGAAGGAATCGGATCACGAGAACAAGTGGAAGGCTTCGAAGAGCGCAGTATTGTAGACAGTTCATCCGCAGAGACCGAAGGAAACGCAGAGAAATTTGCAGGAGGAGCCGACAGATGAGGAACAGGAACTGGAAGAGGAGCAGAGCTGGCCAGATCAGAGCGGATAACTCCATGTTAGGCATCATTCGAAAAGGAATTGAGAATAAAACTGCCAATATCATACTGCCTTTATACAAATCTGTGATGTGACCACAGTTGTAATACTATGTACATTTATGGTCACACCTTTAAAACAAAAAAAGATATTGTAGAGTTGGGAAAGATGCAGAAAAAGGCAACTAAAATGATCAACTGACTAGAGCAGTGGTTCCCAAACTTTTTCAGGTAACCGCCCCCTTGGTTCCACAAACTCATGCCCAGTGCCCCCTCCTGCAGTGCCTTTAAATGGAAAGCACCCGCCGCAGGCTTGCCGAGGGAGGGAGGGAAAAGAAAGTGAACGCCTTTGTTTTGCAGCCAGCGTGGCGGGGCACACCAAGCAGGGTATGTCTCTTCATTAGTGTTTTGGTGCTTTTGAAACATTTCAATTCACTGTTAAAAGGACTCTTCTTAAACGATATTAATACATGTGTGGATTCTTCCCCTATATGGCTTGGGACCAAACTACCTTCTCCCATAAAAATGTCCCTGGGTTTTAAGACCTACTGGAGAGGCGCTTCTCAGAAAAGACCACCTTGAGCACCCCCCTGCTGCCCCCTTGCCTCTTAGTGACCCCCTGCCGCCCCCTTTCCTCTTAACGCCCCCCCTATGCAATCCCACCGCCCCCAAGAGGGCGGTACTGCCCACTTTGGGAACCACTGGACTAGAGCATCTCCCCAATGAGAGAAGGTTGCAACAGCTGCGATTATTTAACTTGGAACAAAAGAGGTAAGCAGAGACATGATAAAGATGTACAAAAGTACGCAAGGTGTGGAGAATTTGGAGTTTTCTCCCTCTCTCATAATACCTGGAGTCATCCCATGAAGCTGATTGGTGGGAGATTCGGGACAGAGAAAAGGAAGTACTCCTTCACAAAGCACAGAGTTAAACTATGGAATTCTCTACCACAAGATGTACTGATGGCCACCGATTTGAATGGCTTTAAAAGGGGGTTGGATCAATTCCTGGAGGAGAAGGCTATCCATGGTTACTAATCCTGATGGCTATATACTACCACCAGTATCAGGCAGTTGATGGAGATCATGGGCTGGACAGTACTCTTGTGCTTGTGGGTTCCCAGTTGACAACCGGTTGGCCACTGTGTGAACAGAACGCTGAACTAGATGGACCCTTGTGGTCTGATCTAGCAGGGCTCTTCTGATGTTCTATTTTTCACATGAAAGTCTCTTTCTCTGAACCAGTGGAAAGAGATCTCAGTACCTAGAGTCTCTTTTGACCTCCTTTGTTATGCAAATAATGTCTTCTCAACTAAGGTTTTGAAACAGTTTTACTTTCTAGGAAGTGTGCTGAGTCAACCTTGCCTTCTCTGGAATAGGTGCGTATTAGTGCTTTAATCTCTCTCTTTCCAATTCCTGTTAACTCTTCACTCTAGACTTTACACTACCCAACCCTGTATAGCATCTTGAGTTTTTCCGTTGTATTTAGGCCTCCAGCTCTTCCTGCTAAAGCAGTCATGCTGTCCGCATTCTCTTTATCTGGCAACTGCTCCTTTGCTGCCTGTCTTTCTGCATCTATTTCCTGGTTGTAGCTAGCTGCACGGCCAAGCTACTCCATATACTTAGGTAACGCTGTATATTTTATAATCAAGCTGATATCTTTTGATTCAAGTCTATTATGTATTCAAGGTAATATCCTCTTGATCTTTGTAGACCACTTAATCTCTAGGCCAAAGATCCATTCTTACCGCTGTTGGTCAGTTAAATGTATACATTTTTACTTTGGAAGTGTACATGCAGGAAGGACACATGGTAACACCACAGTGGTGTTAATTTGTCAATCTAAATGTTTAGATCTTCACTCTGGATGTTTTCTGACACAAAGGTGTATTTGCAGGCCTCTGGGGCTGGACTTTCATATCAAATCATGAATTAACTGCTTCATTAATTACTGTACCTGTTACGGGTAGATCAAACTCACAGTGTGTGTGTGCATGTGTGTAAATAATCTATATACATACATACATAAATTCCAATACCTGTTTCATAGAATAGTAGAGTTGGAAGGGGCCTATGAGGCCATTGAGTCCAACCCCCGCCCCCATCCAGCTCAATGCGGGAATCCACCTGAACGATGTCTGTCCATCTTGAAGGTCTCTAGGGTGGGAGAGCCCACAACCTCCCTAGGTGATTGGTTCCATTGCCGTACTGCTCTTACAGTCAGGAAGTTTTTCCTGATGTCCAGCCAGAATCTGGCTTCCTGTAACCTGAGCGCATTAGTCTGTGTCCTGCATTCTGGGATGATCGAGAAGAGATCCTGGCCCTCCTCTGTGTGACAACCTTTTAAGTATTTGAAGAGTGCTATCCTGTCTCCCCTCAATCTTCTCCAGGCTAAACATGCCCAGTTCTTTCAGTTTCTCTTCATAGGGCTTTCCAGACCTCTGATCATCCTCATTGCCCTCCTCTGAACCCCTTCCAGCTTGTCTGCATCCTTCTTTAAGTGTGGTGCCCAGAACTGAATGCAATAGTCATGAGGCCTAACACTGCTGAATAGAGGGGAACCAGTACCTTGTGTGATTTGGAAGCTATACTTCTATTAATGCAGCCCAAAATAGCATTTGCCTTTCTTGCAGCCATATCGCACTGTTGGCTCATATTCAGCTTGCGATCTACAACAATTCCAAGATCCTTCTCGTTCGTAGTATTGCTGAGCCAAGTATCCCCCATCTTGTAACTGTGCCTTTGGTTTCTTTTTCCTAGATGTAGAACTTGGCCTTTATCCCTATTAAATTTCATTCTGTTGTTTTCAGCCCAGCGCTCCAGCCTATCAAGATCAATTTGAAGTTTGTTTCTGTCTTCCAAGGTATTAGCTAACCCACCCAATTTTGTGTCATCTGCAAATTTGATATGCGTTCCCTGCACCTCCTCATCCAAACCATTATAAAAGAGTTGAAGTCCACTGGGCCCAGAGACAGTTCATGCTTACATTTTTAGCTCTTGTTTGGAAGATACCAAAATGCCCCCCTACTTCTAACACAGCTCTTTAAGGCCCTCTAGCCCAATATTGTTGACATTGGCAGCCATGGCTCTCCAGGGATTTAGGTAGTAGTCCTTCCTAGCCCTACCTGGAGGTACCAGAAATCGAACCTGGGACCTGCTGCATGCAAACAGGGTTTCCACCACTAAGCTATGCCCCCTCCGAAACGTGGGATATTAAGGCAATGGCCAAGAACATTCTATATGAAGAAGGAAAAGGGGAATACATGAATGACGAATTGACCACCTGATTACTAAATGGCCATTGATGGATCAGGAGCAGTTTGGGATTTACTTGATCCAAACCCCTTCTATTCCACCACCGTGCCCCTGTAAAAACTGAAAAAAGGTGGTGTGGGGGATGCCATAAATTCTCCTGCCCTCGTTGGATTGTTCTGCCAAACTTTTATTTATTTATTTAGTGCATTTCTAATCTGCTCGATAATTAATTAATGTTCTCTGAGCGGATAAAAATAAATACTGCCTAAAACTCGAAGCTGGATAACAAGTTAGTTCCGCTTGCGTGCCAAATACGGTCATTTTATTTGGGAAAGGAGGATACGTGTCACAGCAGACAGGCATGAATGGGGGGTGGGGGGGAATCAATCAGCTTATTTTGAGAAATCATCTGAACAGAAAGAAAAAAACTTTTACCATGGAAAGAGTGACCAATTGGAGAAAGGGAAGACGTAGAGGCAAAGCTGTTTATTACTTTTGGTTTGTTGCATGGCCAACGTGCTTGTTCCACAACACATTCTCTTCCCGCAAGGAAAGCCAATTTGCAGAACATCGCCCAGCACGGAATACTCATGTTTTTAAAAGGCAAGAAACTTGTGAATGTCTATAAATATTAGAAAGTACTTTCACGGAATCTTGCTGGAAGGCTTTGGAACAACGCCACCACGTCTCCGGGATAATGATGCGGCCTGAATTGACTTCTCAGGAAAGAGGTGCTTTCAATGTGTACAGCTCGCTACGCTGACCTTTCACCAGCAATTTGGATCTAAATAGGTGCTTGACAGACCCACCTCCCCATGTTGGACAAAACAGAAGAACAGAACACAGGCCCATTCTGCAGTGGCTTGTAGGTCAGAAAGGTAACTGATGATAGCTTCCTAATCCATGTACAGCAAAGCCCAAAGGTTGCAAAATGCCAGCTTCGCATGACCAGGATGAATGACCTCTTCAACCATTGTGCGTCGTCAGAAAGCTCTTTTGGAGGGCGTGTGGGGTACCGATAAATTCTGCTTACTGCATTAAAGGCAAAGCTGGACAGAGGGAAATGAAAATTTATTGGACAATAATCCCTGTACAGTCTCTCTGGATCCTGGAAATGCACAGACCATCTCAGTTCCACCCAGTTACAGAACAGTAACCAGCCATTTTTGCCATTTCACTGAAACAATCAGAAGAGAGTTTCCATCTGGCACAGTTCATCGTGGGAGTATGCATCAGACTGCAGACTGCGGCTTTTATGTCTGCAATCCAGCAGATACTGGAAATTAAAGATTAGAAATCAATGTTGACCCTGTATATTAATCAGAGGGGAAGCAGGGTCACTCGCACCAGCCCTTCCTCCTACCCTCCGCTCCCAGGGTTTGTGAAAAGCTTTCTTTCTTTCCACGGAACAGTCATACCCCACTTTCAATGCTCCTTTGCCATACAAACAGACTCGGACATTGATTTAGAAACAGACATCAACTGGAATGTGACATTTCCAATACTTCAAGCGCCTGTTTCCGTTCAACTAACCGCCCAAGAATTTTCAGCCCCACAGGTAAAAGCAACGCGGAAGGAGTCAGAACCCTTACGGGGCACCGATGCCCACGCAAAGAGGATGACTTTGTACTGTGGGCTTCGGAGAGATCGCAAGCTAAAGACTTGAGTGAGAAGCCTTCGCTGCTGAGGAGCGCTCTTGCGAGACACGAAAAGAGGACAGGCGTGCCTTCAACACACGCCAGCTAAGACGGAACCAGGAGTTCTGGGGATCTCTCCCTGAGAGAGAGGAGGAGGAAGGGAGAAAGATAAAGAGCAGGAGTCTGTGCAGGACAAAGGTGTCGGCGCTCAGTTCTTCCAACGGTTCTCTACGTTATGTCCTTCTGCCTCGGGGGGCGATGAATGTTCCTCACCACACACTTCACCATCCACTCGATCCCCTCATTCACTCCTTTGCTGCAGAAACACAAAAAGACAGAAGATGGCCACTGTGAAGGAGAGCAGATAGACTGCCCTAGGAGAGGGTAGTTTTCGTAGTATATTTTATGCATGTAGTTTTAAACTGAATAAAGCCTTGGCGGGCCACCTGGAGGGGGGGAGGAAGACGAGATAGCGAGTCCTTGGCACCAGGAAGAGACTCCTTATCTGCATCAAGGTCGTAAACCATTGTGAGAGGCAAGGAGGAGGATTATGCAGCTGGGAGGTGTGAAACCTAGGTGCCTGACTGACGCCAGGGGGGAGGAGGGAGGAGAAGATGAAACAAGGAAAAGGGTATATAGCGAGGGGGCCCTCCCCAGGGTCTTTGTCTTGTCTCTTCCGAAAGATGTGGGGACCGCTTGTGGTGGTGGCGGCAAGGCCCTACTTAGGAGTAAGTAGTTTTAGTTAGGTTTCTTATTTTTAACCGTTTACTGGGTTTTTATGCTATGCATGCTTACTAGTTGATTTTAGTTATTTTCTCATGTATACCCTGCCCTTAGTCTTAATAAAAGTCTTCTACTTCACTATTGTGAGCCGTTAATGTCTTGCTTCATGGGTTCTGTGCTTGTCAGGATCTGTCCTGACCTGCAGCACCATCTGGCAGCAGCTTTCCATATAACCAGACACAGGGTTTCGCAGGATGCGAACCCTGGCTGGTAAAGCATTGCAGGGTTCAGGCCCAGACCAGCAGGCACTACCAGGTGGGCTCATACGGAACAGCTGCGAGCTGCCAGGAAAGGCCTACATAAGAGCTGCATTTTGCCTTCAGCTTTTGCCACAGCAACATGGTCTCTCGTGCTAGCTGCAGCTGGTTCCTGACCATTTGCTACCGCAGATCTTGCCTCGCCTCACTGGACCTCTTGACCACGCCTCTGCCCCCTTTGCTACCTGGTACGTGCCTGAACCTTGCTTTGCCTTTGGCCATTGACTTTTGCCTCTGGCCCTTGTTTGGACTTTGTTCCTCCTGGACTCTGCCTTTTGCCTTGATCCTTGCCCAGACCTTGCCTGCTTGTTGACTGGACTTCTCTTCTGCCTCTGGCCGCTGCTTGGATTCTGAACCTGTGTTTGACCTTGTGCCTGTCTCCTGGATCTGTCTCCTGCCTCCGGCCCTCTGCGGGACTCTGCCATCAGAGACACGTGCCTCACTCCCAGCTTGCTCCACCAGTATTGCAACCGCCTAAGCTGGTCCCGTCTCCGTCCGTCCCGGCCCCAGCGTTCCCGCCTAAGGACCGTGCCACCCACGCCCCGGATCATGACAGTGCTAAATCCAGTGGCATAGAGTGGTTCAGGTATTTGCTCTACCTTGACAGGCAGCACTGGTCATCATCACTGTAACCTTTCTGTCCTTAGCAATCCTTCCCCATTACCCTTCTGGTGTCTTCCAATCAGCTCCCTATCCCATTCTGTGTAGTCATTTATAGGGCATGCATTTTGAGAATGTGCCAATCAACACACATGGATACCGGGGGCAATGAAAGCATCTAATGCCATTGAAGCATTTCTTTGTTGCTCACCAGTGGGTCCCTCCCAGCTGGTGTTGTAGACCAGAATACCAATTTTGGCATTCATCCCCCATTGATGCGCCCTGCAAACTCACATGGGATGATCCTTCAAACTGAGTCACTTGGTGACCTCATGAATTTATGGCTGAGGGTGGGACTAGCTGTGGCTGCTGCACTACAGCAGGTCTCAGCTTTGAGCTGGCAGCCTCCCAGGGAAGTAGCAGCTCTAGGCAAATGCTAATACGCTTCATCAGCAGTCTCAATATTGGACTGTACAACAATGAACCAGGCTGTCATTTCCTCCCCTTTGTGAATCCAAGAATCATAGAATAGTAGAGTTGGAAGGGGCCTATAAGGCCATCGAGTCCAACCCCCTGCTAAATATGAGAATCGACATGAAAGCATACTGGACAGATGGCTCTCCAGCTGCCTCCTGAATGCCTCTAGTGTGGGAGAGCCCACGAACCTCCCTAGGGAATTGGTTCCATTGTCCTACTGCTCTTAGTCAGGAGGGTTTTTCCTGATGTCCAGCCGGAATCTGTCTTCCGGTAACCTGAACCCATTAGTCTGTGTCCTGCACTCTGGGATGATCAAGAAGAGATCCCGGCCCTGCTCTGTGTGACAACCTTTCAAGTATTTGAAGAGTGCTATCATGTCTCTCCTCAGCCTTCTATTCTCCAGGCTAAACATGCCCAGTTCTTTCAGTCTCTCCTCACAGGGCTTTGTTTCCAGACCCCTAACCATCCTCATTGCCCTCCCCTCAACACGTCTGCATCCTTCTGGAAGTGTGGTGCCCAGAACTGGACGCAATACTCAAGATGAGGTCTAACCAGTGCCGAATAGATGGGAGCCAGTACTTCAGGTGATTTGGAAGCTATATTTCTATTAATGCATCCCAAAATAGCATTTGCTTCTTTTTGCCGCTGCATCACACTGTTGGCTCTGCAATAGCCATTAACCGCTCTTCCATTGCTGAATTTCACCAGAACGCTGACATGACGCCTTGCTACACTTACCCAGTGAGAGCGGAACAGGCTTGGGTGAGGCAGTCTCTTTTCCCGATTTTGTTGATGCAGTCACTAAATGCAGTCTTGATGTCAGGTATCGACAGGCAGTTCTATGGGAGGGAGGCAGGGGAAGAAGGTCAGATTTGCACATCTACAAAACACAACCTAGCGAGTTCCCCTGGACTCACATATCACAGCTTGGGTCTCCAAAGGCCGTGTTCTGTTAATGTCTTGGACCAGCTTATGCACAGCATAGAATTAGAAGGACTTTGAAAGTCACCAGTAGCCCAATCTTGCCACTCTAAGCAGGATGAGCCAGACAGCACCAGGGTTCGAGAAGTAAGTGTGTATGTGTGTGTCCCCCCTTGATGACGACCTCACAACTGTGTAACTCTTTCCCAGAAGCCTGGCCAAGAGCTTCTCCAGGTACATCTTTTAGGAGAGATGCAATCATAAACCCTTTTTAATCAGTAGGGCTTTTCTTCATTAATTAATTTATTTATTTATTTATATAGTACCATCAGTGTACATGGTGCTGTACAGAGTAAAACAATAAAATAGCAAAACCCTGCCGCGTAGGCTTACATTCTAATAGAATCATAATAAAACAATTAGAAGGGGGAAGAGAATGCACCAAACAGGCACAGGGTTGTAGCACTCACCCCACCATGTTTGAAATGTATGCCCATAGCATGCGCACATGTGGCTGGACTCGACGCTACTGGAAACGCTTTTTCAGTGTTTGCAATTGCATCGAGCCCTATCTATGTGGGCACTGAAGGTGTGTTAAAAAGTCCAGATAAAGATTATTTTGCAGCCTCATCTATGATGGTGTCTCTAATGGTCTTCAGAGCACTATCCATAAATACTGGCATTTCGTCAATGGAGATTACTCATAAGTAAGCGGGCTAACAGTCACCAAGAAATAATAGTTCCCTTTGGATGTAACAATATCTTCCATGCATAGCTGCAGTCAAGATATAAAACAACAGGCCAGGTCATCTTCTCCGTTTGAGTGCATAAAAAGAGAAAATCCTAAAAGTTTACCCTTTGCAGGTTGTTAATGAGAGAAATCTCCCCCACCCCCTTCATTTGTTCCTCCTTTTGAAGTTTAGTTTGTAGATTGCAAGAATGTGGAGTTTAATAGGAGTTTCATTATTATTTTTTATGAGAATGGATTAGTATATAATAAGCAACAGCATCTTATATGCAATTGGGGTGTTTTTTTTAGTAAGACAGTAAGTTAGTATTTGAGCAAGACAGTAAGTATTAACATTCAAAGCCCTAAACGGTTTGGGGCCAGGTTATTTGAAGGAACGCCTCCTCTCATATGTGCCTGCCCGGACCTTAAGATCATCCACAGGGGCCCTTCTCCGTGAGCCCCTGCCAAAGGAAGTGAGGCAGGTGGCTACTAGGAGGAGGGCCTTCTCCGCTGTGGCACCCCAGCTGTGGAATGAGATCCCTAAGGAGGTTCACCTGGCACCTACATTATATTCTTTTAGACGCCAGGTGAAGACCTTTTTATTCTCTCAGTATTTTAACACTTAATTTTTAACTTACATTTAAATTTTACTGTTCTAACTCTGTATTTTAATCTTATATCAATTTTGCTGCATGGTTTTATCCTGGTTGTGCTTTTTATACTGTATTTTGTAATTGTGCTTTTAACCTGTTGGTTGTTTTATTGTGGTTTTAATTTTTGTGAACCGCCCTGAGAGCTTCGGCTAAATGTAATAAATAAATAAATAAACAAACAAACCTGAGAAAAAAGCAACCACAATGAGGATTGAATGGCAAAGCACAGGATATTGGGAGCGCTCCTTCAGAAAGCATAGGGTCGCCCTTTAGACGTACTACCCTCTGTCAACAACTAGATTTAATGAGTTTTCAGGAGGAAACCTGCCGGAAACCATCTTCCTTGTCCTTGTGAGGCGCACCCACCCTTATTTCCTGCCAAAAGTCCTTCGTACTGGCAGCGTAGTACAAGGAACCAAACCTCCCAATGGTATCTGTGTAGTCAGCTGCTCACTTCCAGTCTTTTCCTATCAGTACCCTGATCTTTGACAGAAAACAGTGATGGAAATACTACTGGTGCCCCCATTTCTTACCCAGATCTTCATAATCTTTGGAGAATCATTCAATTTTTCTCCCAGATGGCATTCTTTGTTCCCATTTAGACTTGGGGTGGATAGCAGACGGTGGGTTTGAGAAACCTTAGCTACCTCCCCATCACATCTTGAATAATGCTCCAGAAAGGTAACACGCCCAAGATGCCATGTCAGGTCTGCACATGGCTGCCACAGTCCCTCTCAGGAGGGAGTCTCCTCCTCACCGGGTTAAACGTTGGATTCCTCTCATTCATGGAGGCCTGAGTGCCTTTCCTAATGTTCCATGCAACACGGAGCGATGTTTCTTCTCCAGCTGACTTAGAATCACCCTCCATGATATCTCCTGATTTTCCTGACCCTGTGTGTGATGTTCGTCCACACACTTTACCACTGCATTTGGTTACTTTGTACTCTACACCCCAGCGATGGCTAACTTGTACAGCTGGGTAGGGGACTTGAATTGCCTCTAGCCATGAGCCTGTGCACTGAAGCTTACCACTGGCTACAGCAGCTTGGCCTGGGAGAGTTTCCCACTCCTCCCCAGTTCAATGTTCTGCCAGTTGCCCCTGTTAGGATCACCCAAAGTCCTCTTCATGATCTCATTAGCTGGTGGGAAGGAAGTCACCACAATAACCTGAGAATCATAGAATAGCAGAGTTGGAAGGGGCCTACAAGGCCATCGAGTCCAACCCCCGGCTCAATGCAGGAATCCACCCTAAAGCATACCAGACAGATGGTTGTCCAACTGCCTCTTGAATGCCTCTAGTATGGGACAGCCCACAACCTCCCTAGGTAACTGGTTCCATTGTCATACTGCTCTAATAGTCAGGAAGTTTTTCCTGATGTCCAGCTGGAATCTGGCTTCCTTTAACTTGAGCCTGTTATTCTATTATTATTATTATTATTATTATTATTATTATTATTATTATTATTATTTATTTATTTATTTATTTATATAGCACCATCAATGTACATGGTGCTGTACAGATAACACAGTAAATAGCAAGACCCTGCCGCATAGGCTTACAATCTAAATAGTTGTAGTAAACAATAAAGAGGGAAGGAGAATGCAAACAGGCACAGGGAAGTGTAAACAGGCACCGGGTAGGGTGAAGCTAACAGTATAGAGTCAGAACAAACTCAATATTTGAAGGCTATAGGGAAAAGGAGGATCGAGAAGAGATCCTGGCCCTCCTCCGTGTGACAACCTTTCAAGTATTTGAAGACTGCTATCATGTTTCCCCTCACTCTTCTCCAGGCTAAACATGCCCAGTTCTTTCAGTCTCTCTTCATAGGGCTTTGTTTCCAGACCCCTGATCATCCTGGTTGCCCTGTTGGATCAGACCAAAGGTTCATCTAGTCCCATACAGTGGCCAACCCACGCGAAAGCAGAATACCACATCCTTGCTTGAGGCCTTTGCACCTCATATTCTGCAGACGCTGAAACACCATTTTTGGCAACCCTAGCTTGCTGCCGTAACAGAAACACACATTGTACTGCCCTGCAGAATGGAATCCCTGACCAAGTGCCAAAAACTCAAAGTTGTGGCCAAGATTCTTTTAATGTTTTACGTATTCTGGACCATACAAAGTGCCTTCTTTGGACAGCACCCTTTGTGCAGCCGTCAGAGCGCGGAGCTACAGGATTTAGAGTCAAGGCATGAGGGAGAGCACAAGTCCAAAATAGAAGAAGCAAACTTTGGCAGCCTAAGTGTAGACTCATACATTCGTCAGTGCTCCAATTCCCTTTTTAAAGCAAAGACGTGTTTAGTCTGAAGCAACAAAAAGCACATGGTCTCAAGAACCTTTAAAACAGGGATGCAAAAAGTACAATTGGTGGGTCACAGGCAGCCCCTAAGCATTATCTGGTGGCCCCCAGACGTCCAGCATCTGCTGCAAAAAAGTGGGGAAGTGGGGGAGAAAGGGAAAAAATGCTCTAGGAACAGGCTCTAATGCAGCCTTCCTCAACCTGGGGCGCTCCAGATGTGCTGGACTACAACTCCCAGAATGCCCCAGCCAGCTCTGCTGGCTGGGGCATTCTGGGAGATGCAGTCCAACACATCTGGAGCGCCCCAGGTTGAGGAAGGCTGCTCTAATGGCTTCTGCCATGGAAGCCTCATCCTCTGAAGGGACCTTGGAAGCTGTGCTTGAAAGTTTCTGCCAGCTCCCTAGGACACTCTAGAAACAAGGTTTCTATGGCAGGAACCACAGAGCCTGTTCCTAGAGCATTTTTTCCCCCTTTTGTTAATTAGGTTGGGATGACTGGGGAGGGAGCGCCACACCTTGATGCTGTGACGGGGAACAGATGCTGCTGCTGTGCACATGCGGGGAGGCCAGGATGTACGTGCGCACATATGCAACCCTGCTTTAAAGATTAATAGATTTATGTTATGCTTCTTGCAACAACGCTGAACTTTTAGAAGCCCAGAAATTTTGTCATCTTCTCGCAGAGGCAAGGATGCAACACGTAGGAGAGCTCCATTCGCTAAAGCTGCTGCTAACCTCTGAACTAAGAACAGGAAGAAGCTTCCTTTTCCTTGCTTTGGCAACAGATGTACTGTATATCACCCTAGCATCTGTATAATACCTTCATCATATGCCAACTCAAAGATGAGCAACATCTGACATCAGGAAAGATGTTACAAAAAGTAGGTGGGTGGGTGGGAAGAGCTGGACGTGATGCTAAAGTCAGGCTTTCTGCATAGTCAAGAGTCTTAAGATGAAACGGGGGAGGAGGCTTTGCAGACCTTCAATACGGGCTCTTCCAGGTGATGTGGTAAGATTTGCTTTCACCTGGAACTGCCCCTACGAACAGCAGGAACGAGAAAGAAGTTCAAACAATGGTTGATCTTTGTTTGCTGTTTTTAACTTTTGTAAACTGCCCAGAGAGCTTCGGCTATGGGGCGGGATATAAATGTAATAAATAAATAAATAAATAAATAAATAAATAAGTTCTGATCCTTCCCCTGATCCTTCTCTCACCCTCTTGGGAGTCGCTGTGGAAAGAACCATGGCAGCTGCTTCTCAAGGTCATAAATAGGACTTTGGGGAGGCAAAAAAGGGGGGGGGTGTTCCGGTGAGTGGGAGAGGCTGGGGCATGCAGTATCGTGTGCCCTCTCCGGCCCCGGCCCTTGCAGCACAACCTCTCTAGATGAGCTCCGCTTTGGCACCCCGGTTGTGGAATGAGCTCCCCAGAGAGGTCCGCCTGGCACCTACACTGTACTCCTTTCGTCGCCAGCTGAAGACTTTTTTATTCTCTCAGTATTTCAACACTTAATTTTAACTTAAATTTAAATTTTACTGTTTTAACTCTGTATTTTAATCTTATATGAATTTTTCTGCGTGATTTTATCCTGGTTGTGCTTTTTATACTGTGTTTTGTAATTGTGCTTTTAACCTGTTGGTTGTTTTATTGTGGTTTTAATTTTTGTGAACCGCCCTGAGAGCTTCGGCTAAATGTAATAAATAAATAAAATAAATAAACCTGAGAAAAAAGCAGCCACAATGAGGATTGAAAGGCACAGGATATTGGGAGCGCTCCTTCAGAAAGCATAGGGTCGCCCTTTAGATGTACTACCCTCTGTCAACAACTAGATTTAATGAGTTTATCTGTCATTGGAAAATTAATTTGAAAAATAACATGCACACACCCAACCCCTATAAGCTCCTCAGAAGAGGGGCTCACTGTCTTCTTCTACTTTATAAAAGCGCCATGCAGTGACGGCACTACATAAACAATGAAATGCAAGATGTACAGGCCCTTGCATTTAATGGTCATTTGGCACCACCACTTACAGTGTATGTATGTAAGTGTGGGTGTGAGTGTGTGCACATGTCAACCAAGGATAATGTTCTGTGCATACCACAAAGTAGGCTCTAGTCTGCAAAAACTCACGCCACAAGAAATCACTGTGATTTTTAATGTGCACAAGAGCCTTTCTTCATATGTATGATCACCCTGAGGACTGTGGAAAAAAGTAATTCAATGCCATAACAGAAAATTGGAGAGAAGACACACACAAAATACTCAGTTTGGCAGAGTGCAATGCTTCCGTTTATGTAGGACAGCCGTCTGTGAACAAGTGACTGGTTCCCCCTAGAGGACAAGCTATGGCACTGCATCTACTGGGATTATAGAAAGATACTATGGGTTGTGCTGTCAATGTAAAGATATAAGAGAATCCAGGGTGGATAAAAATAAAAAAAAAATCAGATTTTTGATTTAAATCGGATTTTTAAAATTTAAATCGGATTTTTTTTAATAAAATGCTTTTTGAGGGAAAATCTATCCAAAGATATTTTTCTATTTAAGATACATTATAGTCCAAAGGTTATTTACCATGAAATAAGGATTAGTTTTTAATTATGTAGCATGAGGCTGTATATTCCTGCAATGTTTAAATTTTTTGGTAAATGAATTCCATTAATCCATTCACAATGTCATGCTCTTCCAGAGGTTTCTGTAAGATTATTGGGCAATTTTTCTATCTAGCAGATATTATCACAGATGCCTGGTTTTACAATTCTCAAAACTGTGGATTTGTGTCTGCAGGGATCACAATCCCATTGTTCCTTTGCAAACCTATGTATACAGAATCAGCCCCTGACCTCTTAAGTGCTAAGTTTAAAAAAATTCAATGAATACAGTGCACTTTTGGGGGGAAGGGGGGAAGTCACATGATTAAATCGAGTCTTTCTGAGTAGTGATTTAATTTGATTTAAATCAAATCCACCCTGTAAGAGACTCCTCTAGTTTTGTAAGGAAAACTGGCTTTTGTCTTCTGTTTAATTATTGGTATTATTTTTAGATGGTGTGGTTTCCTTCTGTCATTTAATTCTGTTTTATTGTTGGTTTTAATCTTCCATTTTGTTTTTAAAATTGTTAGCTGATTTAAAGGCCAGCAGATAGAACAGTGGTCTATAAATAAATACATACACACATACAGAATGAAAAAAACACACCAGCAAATGAAATCACTAATTAAGGAACCGGTTTTACATATGGACTGGTCTCACCTCTACGTCTTGCTTGTTGGCCAGAACCAACAATGGGACACCTTCCAGAACTTCACTGGTCACCATCTTCTCTGTGAGGAAAATGAAAGGGAAGAGAGAATTTGGCAGACTGAAACAGAGATCTAGCCCAAAGGTGTCACAATAAAAGCACTTTGACAATGAAAATTATGTGGCAAGATGGCATGCATATCACTCTTTTGGACAGTCATAAGAACATAAGACGTGCCCTGATGCTGGATCAGACCAAGGGTCCATCTAGTCCAGCACTCTGCTCATACAATGGCCAACCAGCTGTTGACCAGGGACCACCAAAGCAGGACTTGGTGTAACAGCACCCTCCCACCCATGTTCCCCAGCAACTGGTACACACAGGCTTACTGCCTCGAATACTGGAGATAGCGCACAACCATCAGGGCTAGTAGCCATGGATAGCCTTCACCTCCAAGAATGTATCCAACTCCCAGTCAGACATTTTGGAACTAAACTTCTGCCCATGTATAGTAAAAAGTAATAACATTTGGAATAAAAAGAAAGGAGAGGAAGGGATTCGAGGAAAATCAGCCACTGCCATGACTAATTTTGGACAACTCTACTGAAAGAGCAAATCATATAGCCAACTAGCCCCACTAACATTGATGGTAGAAGCCTATGTTGGCTGGGGAATGTTGGGGGTTGTAGGACTTTTTTTGTCTCAACGTGCATAAGATTGCACCCTAAGTGAAGCTATACGGTAAGAATTGGGCGCATATCTTTGCTTAGGGTGCTACCAAGGATCATCTTGGAATTTCTAAATTCCCTAATTACTGCCTTGTGCACTTGCTAGGCTGGCAAAAGAACAGGAATGAGTGCGGCTCTACCCAGACAGTTAAAAACAAGAACAACACAGCACATGCACGCGCACGCGCACGCGCACGCGCACACACACACACACACACACACAAGGATTCCAGGAAAATTCCCTGCACACTCACCAAAAGCTCGTTTGGATTCCGAAAGCCTTTCTTCATCAGTGGAATCGATAATGTAGATAACACCGTGGGACTCTGCGTAATACTGAAGTCAAACAAGAAGGCAAGATGTGGCATATTACTAAAGCTTTCAATCTTTTAAATGAGAAAATCTAAGTTTTCCCCAAATGCAATGGATTGCAGCACTTGCTCAACATGGCGGCAACAGCTTTGCCACGACCCATCTGGACTCATCTCATGACCTATCCGTTGGAAGACCACTGCACTAGAGAACTGCATTAACCTGAAGAAACTAGTGGAAAACACTAATTTCTAGCGAACATGAGTAGGGCGATATTGCGTTTATGTCCTCCTGTGGATGGACATAGCACTCTTCAAATACTTAAAAGGTTGTCACACAGAGGAGGGCCAGGCTCTCTTCTCAATCCTCCCAGAGTGCAGGACACGGAATAACGGGCTCAAGTTAAAGGAAGCCAGATTCCAGCTGGACATCAGGAAAAACTTCCTGACTGTTAGAGCAGTACAACAATGGAATCAGTTATCTAGGGAGGTTGTGGGCTCTCCCACACTAGAGGCCTTCAAGAGGCAGCTGGACAAGCATCTGTCAGGGATGCTTTAGGGTGGATTCCTGCACTGAGCAGGGGGTTGGACTCGATGGCCTTGTAGGTCCCTCCAACTCTGCTATTCTATGATTCTGTGAGCATCTGTTTGGCTATAGCACAACAGGATGCTGGATTAGATAGTCCTTCAGTTTGATCCGCCACAGCTCTTCCTATATGGGTGTATAGAAAGATGACATTTCAGTTACCCTGGTTATATCCCTGCAGGATTTGAGTCTTGCCCTCTACAAGATACTTCGCGATGGATCCAGACTAAACTAGTTCAACTTTGTCCAGTTGATTTCAATGGGAATAAGTTAGTCATGATTTCAATGGTAATCAAATTCAACTAATTTATTCCTGTTAAGAGCTTGAGGGGGAAACCACTCCATAAAAACAGATTACTAACACACAGCTGTTATCCTTACCTTATCCCAGAGTGATTGAAGTTCCTCTTGTCCTCCAAGATCCCAGAACATGAGCCTGGCTTTGCCCACATCGATAGTGCCAACTAGAAGACAGAGAGAGACAATTCAATGTGGACGTTTTTTGTACTAAGACCAACTTAAGTCTTCCAGAGATGGTATTTATCTAGAATAATTCAACTACTATTTATTTATTTTATTACATTTATATACCGCCCCACAGCCGAAACTCTCTGGGCGGTTTACAACAATTAAAAATGGTAAACATTAAAAGTATACAAAATTTAAAAACCATCAAAAACATAAAAAACAGTATAAAAACAACAGTATCCATTTAAAAAAGCAACAATTCTGGGGTCCATTAAAAACAAACTTAACGTTGTTAAATGCTGTTAAAATGCCTGGGAGAAGAGAAAAGTCTTGACCTGGCGCCGAAAAGGTAACAATGTTGGCGCCAGGCGAGCCTCATCGGGGAGATCATTCCACAGTCGGTGGGGGCACCACCGAAAAGGCCCTCTCCCTTGTTGCCATCCTCCGAGCTTCCCTCGGAGTAGGCACTCGGAGGAGGACCTTAGATGTTGAGCGCAGTGTACGGGTAGGTTCATGTCGGGAGAGGCGTTCCATCAGGTATTGTGGTCCCAAGCCATGTAGGGCTTTATAGGTTAAAACCAGCACCTTGAATTGGGCTCAGAAACATATAGGCAGCCAATGCAAGCGGGCCGGAATCGGTGTTATATGCTCAAACCTCCCTGTTCCAGCTATCAATTTGGCCACTGCCCTGTTCCAACTAATATTGGATTTTCTTCAAGCCAGTAGTTTTCAAACCATGTTCTGGGGGACTCGGGTGCCTCACAAGCTTGTCAGGGGTTCTTCAATGAGAAGATTGCAGAGAAGCTTCTTCTGAAAGACAGCTGTCTCACCATTAGCTGTCTTCCCCTGCAAGTTGCTGCTTCAGCACCTCCAGGGCACATCCTGGTTTTATGCAGGAAAATTATGTAGCTACAAGGTCTGATACATGCTCTGTGTGCACTGTATGTGTGGGGTACGTACCATAGAATGCTCCCCAGAATCCCCTGCAACATGCAGGGGTTCCTCTTCAGTAGATGGGCCAATGTAGAAAGGCAAGAGTTTGAAAACCATGGCTGTAAGCCACTGATCAAGTGTAACTGGGGTATAGAGCAAGGGAGGGAAAGTGAAATGTTTGGGGAGAGTTGGGATCAAATCAATAGCATGATGGGAAAAACATGCCAAAGGAAGAGCAATTTGTTTAATTTTATAGCTAGAGAGACAGTGGCCCCGTTCAGACAACACGCTGAACCATGCTGCTTAACCACAAAATGGTTAACCTTAATGCATTCCATTAACCATTTTGTGGTTAAGCAGCATGGTTTAGCGTGTTGTCTGAACGAGGCCAATGGCTCCATTCAGAAGACACCGTAAACCACGGCTTTAACTACGGTGGTTAAGCCAGACAGCCGGGCTGTGTTCAGAAGACACCTTAAACCATGGTGGTTAAGCCAGAAAGCCTTATTCACCGTGGTTAAAGCCATGGTTTAAGGTGTCTTCTGAACACAGCCTGGCTTTCTGGCTTAACCACCATGGTTAAAGCCGTGGTTTAAGGTGTCTTCTGAACGGGGCCAGTTAATTGAAGGGGGAAAAAGACAGCTGTATAGGAAAAAAAGACTGCATCCTTCATTCCTGTCACATTTTAACAGTAACTCTTTTAACCTCAAACTGTGTAAGACGTAGAGCAGCCTTCCTGAATCAGAAGCCCTCCAGATGTGTTGGACGACAACTCCAAACACATCTATGTAGCCCCACACATCTGGAGGGAACCAGGTTGTGGAAGGCTGGAGTAGAAGATGTGAGTACTTTATACTACAAGTGGGAAACTCCCGTGGAACTCAGCAGCTCTCTATGCTGCCAACAGAATCACATTCACCCTTTCTCCAGTGATCAGCTGGGTGGCGAAGAACTGGGTTAAAGGCTTATTTCCCCATCGCTGTGTACATGAATGTGTGCGTGCATATGCACACATGTGTATGGCCCCACACTCTACCAACACTGCACGTGGCCAAAATGGTTGCTCACCGCTGCTTTAGACAACTGTTTGTTCTCTTTTTTAAAAAAAATATTTTAATTGGTTTTTTCCCTTCCTGGCAACTTATGTGACTTGGACTTTCCCTTCACCGAATTAGATTCACTTACTGTTCAAGCCCACAGTAGTTGTGATTTTGGATAAGGTCATCCCTTTGTAATTCTTATTAAATCTTGTTTTAGTCTGTTCCAGGAAGGTCTGGGGAAAGGGGAAAGAGAGAAGAAATCAGGTATTTTAAAATAAGCATTTTCTGGGAAACAGGAAAAACTTACCATAAAGCTGGGATCCCAGTATTAATAAACTCTGCAAAATCTTGCTGCTGCTAGCCGGCAACCCAAATTTTATTCCCAAATTAGCAAAGTATTAGTCCTCATTTGAGAAAATGCTGATATGGAACTTTAACATCTTAAGCCAGAAATTGAGTGACAGGGAATCAGTGCTGGAGAAGGAGAAGAGACAGCAGCAGGTAGGACCATTGAGACAGAATGCAGCATCCTCCAGCAACCTTTTCTGCAGGAATTCTGTGCAAATTTCTACCCACAAGGCTCAAAATCCTCGATCTTACACTGTCTTGCAAAAGAGCCATTAGGTGTCAGTGTGCTAGAAATTCCCAGAAACTCAGACCAGAGAGAACCCAGGAATGGTGAACAAACGATTAACTCGCCTATTAATACTATCGTATTTTGTGGCCCGGAGGATTTATCCTGCTAGAACTAAATTAGGGATGAGCTTAACTTACGTTACCCCACTCATGAAGTCACATTGGAAATCATGACAGTACATCCAGGGGAAAACCAGCTCAGGTGGTAGGGGGGAAAGAGAAGAGTTCTCCCTTGCCTGCCCCATGAACAAGCATTGGCACACACCGTTTTCCCAGCATTGTCCAGTCCGAGGATCAGGATGCAATATTCGTCCCGCCGGAACATGTACTTGTAAAGCCCAGACAGCAAAGTATACATCCTGCACCTACAAGCAAAAAGCAACACATATTAGATCGCCAGACATGAGCTCTTGGCCCCCACCCCCATTCAGTCCCCTGAAGATATGTTGAACAACAAACCCATCATGCCCAGCCAGGATGGGAGTTGTAGCCCAGCGCATCTAGCCGTGTTGCGATTTTAAGCCCTTCAACTGAGATGTAAGAACATCAGAAGAGCCCTGCTGGATCAGACCAACGGTCCATCTAGTCCAGCACTCTGTTCACACAGTGGCCAACCAGCTGTTGACCAGGGATCACCAAAGCAGGACATGGTGCAACTGTACCCTCCCACCCATGTTCCCCAGCTACCGGTTACTGGAGGTAGCACATAGCCATCAGGGCTAGTAGCCATGGGTAGCCTTCTCCTCCAGGAATTTATCCAACCCCCCTTTTAAAGCCATCCAAATTGGTGGCCATCACCACATCTTGCAGCAGTGAATTCCAGTTTAACTATGCACTGTGTGCAGAAGTACATCCTTTTATCTGTCCTGAATCTCTCACCAATCAGCTTCATGGAATGACCTTGGATTCTATTATTAAGAGAAAAATGTCTCCCTGTCCACTTCACACTATGCATGATTTTGTATACCTCTATCAGATCTCCCCTTAACCTCTCCCCCCCCCCCCCCACAAACTAAGATAATAAAGAAATCCGCTGTGGAATCTACAAAAGCTTTATTGAGTAAATAAACACCTCTTCACACCTCAAGGGAGTGAGAATGCTAGGAGCTATTCTGTAAGCATAATTAGCCTATCAAAGCAAGATAGCTGCCCATCAACTAAATGGACAGTTTCCCACCATGTCCAACAGGATTTCACAGGGCTCCTCTTTCAGATACTCTTCATGACGCAACTTCTGCCATGTGACTAGTCTGGCGGACTGCCTCTCACCTCCTGTCAACCCCACCCACTTGACCCTGCAGCAAATTCTGGGATCTGTCAATTGTGATGCTCCCTCCCACTCCAACAAAGACTGAGTTCCCAGGGGCAGGGGGAGATGATCTCTGAGCCTGGGCCTCCTGTCCAGTAAGCTCCTGGGAAGAATCCTCCTTGACTCCTGGAGAATCTTGGAGAATTTCCTCTTCCACTTCCTGTCTCGGCTGGTCTTCTACTTTAGCCTCCGAGTGTGATTCGGAATCCATACTAGGAGACCAGGCCTCATCCTGACAAGTGGGGACTAGGTTGGGGAAGGCTGCTGTAGTTTCTGGATAGCTTGAGAGAAGTTGATTGATTGATTGATTTAGTTTATTTATTACATTTTTATACCGCCCAATAGCCGAAGCTCTCTGGGCGGTTCACAAAAATTAAAACCATGATAAAATAACCAATAGTCTAAAAACACAAATACAAAATACCGTATAAAAAGCACAACCAGGATAAAACCACGCAGCAAAAATTGATATGAGAGTAAAATACAGAGTTAGAACAGTAAAATTTAAATTTAAGTTAAAATTAAATGTTAAAATACTGAGAGAATAAAAAGGTCTTCAGCTGGTGATGGGAGGAGTACAGTGTAGACACCAGGCGGACCTCTCTGGGGAGCTCATTCCACAGCTGGGGTGCCAAAGCAGAGAAGGCCCTCCTCCTAGTAGCCACCTGCCTCACTTCCTTTGGCAGGGGCTCACGGAGAAGGACCCCTGTGGATGATCTTAAGGTCCGGGCAGGCACATATGGGAGGAGGCGTTCCTTGAAATAACCTGGCCCCCAAACCGTTTAGGGGTCTGGAAACAAAGCCCTTTGAGGAGAGACTGAAAGAACTGGCCATGTTTAGCCTGGAGAAGAGAAGATTGAGGAGAGACATGATAGCACTCTTCAAATACTTAAAAGGTTGTCACACACAGGAGGGCCAGGATCTCTTCTCGATCCTCCCAGAGTGCAGGACTCGGAATAATGGGCTCAAGTTAAAGGAAGCCAGATTCCAGCTGGACATCAGGAAAAACTTCCTGACTGTTAGAGCAGTACAACAATGGAATCAGTGACCTAGGGAGGTTGTGGGCTCCCCCACACTAGAGGCCTTCAAGAGGCAGCTGGACAACCATCTGTCAGGGATGCTTTAGGGTGGATTCCTGCATTGAGCAGGGGGTTGGACTCGATGGCCTTGTAGGCCCCTTCTAACTCTGCTATTCTATGATTCTATTACTGCACTGTAGACAGCTATACCTGGGAAGGGTATAGCTGTCTTACTTTTATACTGTTAGTTTTACTCTACCCTGTGCCTGTTTGGTTCATTTTCTTCCCCTTCTTATTGTTTTATTATGATTCTATTAGAATGTAAGCCTATGCGGCAGAGTTTTGCTATTTTATTGTTTTTACTCTGTACAGCACCATGTACACTGATGGTGCTATATAAATAAATAAATAATAATAATAATGGAAAAGAGTGGGCGAATGGACCGCTGGAACCCCTGACTGATGCCAGCCTCTCAAGGATTTTTAAAAGAATAGCTTTACTGGAATTGCTGTGAAGGCTACTGAGACATTTTTAACTCACCTTTTTCAAAGCAACATGATATGGGCTGTTATAAAATGCGAAATAAAAAGCAACTGAAAATACTTAAGAAATAATTAAGAATTTGGAGATGTAAAGTAAATAAACTTGCACTGAAGGGAATTTACTTAAAGACACAAGTAGCTTCACAATGAATTCTGAGTACAGAGGGAGTTGCCTTATACCGAGTCAGACCATCAGTCCATCTAGCCCAGTGCAGTTGACACTGACTGGCAGCAAGGGCTCTCCAGGGTTTCAACAGGATTCTTTCCTGACCCAGACTGGAGAAGCCAAGGATTGAACCTTGGACCTCCTGCACGCAAAGCACGCGCTCTGTCACACTGAGCTATGGCCCCTACCATGAGTAACGTATGAAAACTAATTTTAAATGGATATTGTCTCTTTTTACGCTTCTTCTGGTTTTAAATTTTGTATATTTGTTTTTAATGTTCACTGTTTTAATCTTTGTAAACCGGCCAGAGCACTTTGGCTATGGGCGGTATATAAATGTACTAAATAAATAAATAAATAAATAAATAAATAAAATAATTGGCAAAGTGATTCAGATAGCATCCAAAGAAAGCGTAGTTCCTAAAGCTTTGGTCAAGGAGTTATTTGAATAATGAGATTGTATTAAACATCAAAAGTGAATTTAAGATTTTTTGCCTATCAAGAAATGAGCAAGGAGTTGTCTTCTGAAAGGAGTTGACTAAGAATTATCTAGCCTGAAAGGTGCATGTTTGAGCCTTTTGGGGTATGTTTTAATGTTTTAGGAATGTTTAGCAATAATGAGATAACTGAGATCGTAGGCTCTAATTTATAAGGCAGCGGGTAAGAGCTGTGAGGTAATCTCTACACAGAAACTGGGTATGTTCTGATTTTGGAATCAGATACTACCATTTGAAAGTTAACCAGGCCTGGGTACTTGTCAGCTGAATGAGCTGAAACCTGGATGAGAGCTGTTAGGAGAAAAAGTCTTTGATAAAAAGAAATGTTTAGGAAACACTATTTTCCCTGAAGCTGTTAAAATCTTAAAATCTTTACCACCACTCTCTTTTATAACAAGATCTTAAAAAACCTTCTGCAAGGTATTTTGAGGCGATGTTATAAGCAGTATATTTTTTAAAATCAAAATGTGTGTGTGTGTGGGGGGGGGATGGATCTAAAGATTTTCCCTTACTCATTCTTGTTTGAACAAAACCAAAGACTGAGCCCATCTGAAACGATTTTTGGGGTATGCTTTGTTTGAAGTGTTTGGCTGCTAAACACTTCCTACATATTTAAACTATAGATTAAAAAAATCTTAACAGTCCCACTCATCATCAATATGCAGATGACTGCACACTCTATTTCTCGTTTCCATCAAAATCGGATGAAGCAGTAGAAGAAGTTAGTCAGTGTCTGGATGCAGTAATGGATTGGATGAGACTCAATAAAACTGAAGCTCATTCCAGTTAAGGGGAAAGTAGGTGATTCACCTGCTCAAGGGTTTGGTGTTCATCCTGTGCTAGATGAGGTTGTACCACCCTGATTTGCAGCTTGGGTGTTCCGTAGTTCATTTTTGTTACTGGAAATGCAGGCTGCTCCTATCGAAGAGAGAACCTTTTACCAGCTTAGGCGATACACCAGCTGCAACCCTACCTGGACAGAGATAGGAAAGGAAAGGAACCTCTCGTGCAAGCACTGAGTCATTACTGACTCTTGGAGGGACGCCAGCTTTCGCTGACGTTTTCTTGGCAGGCCTTATAGCGGGGTGGTTTGCCGTTGCCTTCCCCGGCCGTGATTACCTTTCCCCCAGCTAACTGGGTACTCATTTTACCGACCTCGGGAGGATGGAAGGCTGAGTCGACCCGAGCCAGCTGCCCGCTGGGATCGAACTCAGGCCGTGGGGAGAGTTTCAGCTGCAGAAACTGCTCCTTTACCGCTCTGCGCCACACGAGGCTGGACAGAGATAGCCTGGCCTCAATTATCCAAGCTCTGGTAGTCTCCACATCATCTTAAATCATGGGTGGGCAACCTCTGGCCTGAAGGCTTAATCTGGCCTGCAGTAGCTTGAGCTTGCTCTGCAGGCCCCTTCCTGAGGCCTACCCCTGCTTGGAGGCTACCAGGGATTTTGGCAGGAGGCAGAGAGAGTGATCCCCTTCTCATCTCTGCTGGGAGAATGAGCAGCGTGAAGGGGAATCACAGATGGGTAATAACAAGGGATTCAACTTGAGGAGCAGCAATTGCACACCCTTCCGGTACTTGAAGAAACTCTTCAAGGCGCTAGTTGCTTCTCAGTGGAGAACAAAAAGCAGGAGCAAAACCGGCCGTGCATTTGTCCGGCACTTGCAGACGTTCCTATAAGTGCCCAGTTGCTGTATCCTCGGGAGAATCCCCTTGTTATTTCTAATCTGTTATTCCCCTTCGTGATGCTTGGCCTCCCAGCAGATCACAGAAAGTATAAGATACCTCTCTCCCCACCTTTCCTGCGAGGAGAAGGCGAAGCACAAGTGAAGGAAGGTGCCTGGCCAGCTCAGCTTCACCTGCCCCATGTCATCTCCCCAGTGAAAGAAGGTGCAAGGCAGGCAAAGTTCCCTGGTTGCCAAGCTAGGTTGATGATCCACCCAGGCCTTTTCCAGCTCCCATTCAAAGTCCTGATTTTGAACTTTGTAGCACTTCATGTCTTAGAACTAGGATGAATTAAAGACCACGTACGTATCCACTAAAATGATCAAGTGACTGGAGCATCTTCCCTATGAGGGAAGGTTACAACTGGGATTGTTTAGCTTAGAAAAAAATGAGACCAAGGGGAGAGCTGATAGAGGTGTCCAAAATTATGCATGGTGTGGAGAATGTGGACGGGGAGACGTTTTTCTCTGTCTCCCATAATACTAGAACCCAAAGTAGTTATCCCATGAAGCTGATTAGCGGGAGATTCAGAACACATAAAAGGAAGCACTTCTATACACAGCGCATAGTTAAACTATGGAATTCACTACCACAAGATGTGATGATGGCCACCTATTTGGATGGCTTCAAAAGGGGGTTGGATAAATTCCTGGAGGAGAAGGCTATCAATGGGTACTGGTTATGATGGCTATGTGCTACCTCCAGTAGCCAGTTGCTGGGGAACATGGGTGGGAGGGTGCTGTTGTACCATGTCCTTGTGGTGAGTCCCCGGTCAACAGCTGGTCGGCCACTGTGTGAACAGAGTGCTGGACTAGATGGACCCTTGGTCTGATCCAGCCTCAGGGCCCTTCTTATGTTCTTAAGGGCTAAATTATTATTATTATTTATTTATATAGCACCATCAATGTACATGGTGCTGTACAGATAACACAGTAAATAGCAAGACCCTGCCGCATAGGCTTACAATCTAATAAAGTTGTAGTAAACAATAAGGAGGGAAAGAGAATGCAAACAGGCACAGGGAAGTGTAAACAGGCACCGGGTAGGGTGAAGCTAACAGTATAGAGTCAGAACAAACTCAATATTTGAAGGCTATAGGGAAAAGAAAAGTTTTTAGCTGAGTTTTAAAAGCAGTGCAAATGTGAGCAAGTACATTTCAAATACTTCATGGTTGCATCTACCCTGCCATTTTAACTCCTAGCTATAGCTAGTACCAAATAAGTAAATACCACTATTCTCAGTTTACAGAGGATGCTTAAAAACCACAATGTCAGCTACAGAATGAAAACAATGAAAACAGAATCAATTGCAGGTGGTGTGGTTTCCCCATTCGAAACCTATTTTTAGGTTGTTTTACCGACTGAATGTTCCATTTTTATGTAGACAGCCCTGTAAATCCTCTTTGCGATGGAAGTGCGGTTTATAACTTTTAAAAAAATTAAAAAAATAAATAAAAATAGCTCATTTGAAGGTGATAACATCAACCTACTTAGCTGGCAGAGAGGATTGCGGTCTCTCTCAGATAAGCAAAGCAAATATATTCAGCATTCGAGTTCTTATATGCCTAGATTTGGTTTGTAAGGATATTTTAAGTACATATATCTAGGCAGAGAATGGGGCTATTTTAGAAGACATGAGATATTTTAATAAATACCAAGTATATAATCCTCTCAGTCACTATGTTTTGTTTTTATTTATACACATTGCAAACCTAGGATGTGCCAGTGATTCATCAGTTTTTAAGTATTTTTAGACTGCATTTTAAGGTACAACATATGGTGGGCAGCCTTGGGGAGGGGGTTCAGAGATAACTTCCCCCACCCCTGGGCTGCATTGCTACCATCACCGCCCCTCCCAAATTTGCACCAACAGCAAATTGCTATGGAGGCTTAAAATGGCCAAATACAGCATGTTTTGGGGGCACAATAAAATACACACAAAAATTATAGAAAACAATTTATGTAAAATCCAATACATGGACCGGAATAATTCCATAGAAATGAAATTTGAACAATTTAAAATAGTTCAGTATCTCCAAAACCAGCAGTACTACAAAACTTTAACAGAAGACAACCCCCCAAAATGTGAGTTTTTAAGGCTCATGAATGTTTGCACATTGCAGTGGCCATATGCAAATTGATTAGAAAGGAGTTCCATAATCGGGGAATAACCACCTGAAAAAGCCGTATTTTAAATACAAATATCCACATTCGACCATTTTCCGTAAGTGATATTCTCGAGGAACTACATTGCCTGCAACACATTACGGTGCTGCCAATTTACAGTCTTGGGATAATGTATTTCCTGCACACTGCCATTTAAGACTCTTAAGAACATCAGAACATCAGAAGAGCCCTGCTGGATCAGACCAAGGGTTGATCTAGTCCAGCACTCTGTTCACACAGTGGCCAATCAGCCATTGGCCAGAGACCAACGAGGCAGGACACAGTGCAACAGCACCCTCCCACCCATGTTCCCCAGCAACTGTTGCACACAGGCTTATTGTCTTGAATACTGTAGATAGCACACATCCATCAGGGCTAGTAGCCATTGATTGCCTTCCCCTCCAGGAATTGATCCAACCCCCTTTTAAAGCCCTCCAAATTGGTGGCCATCACTACATCTTGTGGTAGTGAGTTCCATAATTTAACTCTGTGCTGTGTGAAGAAGTACTTCCTTTTATCTGTCCTGAATCTCTCACCAATCAGTTTCCTGGGATGACCCTGGGTTCTAGTATTTTGAGAGAGGGAGAAAAATGTCTCCCTATCCACATTCTCCAAACCATGCAAAATTCTGTACACCTCTATCATGTCTCCCCTTAGCCTCCTTTTTTCCAAGCTAAACAATCCGTTGATGTAACCTTCCCTCATAGGGGAGATGCTCCAGCCCCTTCATCATTTCAGTGGCCCTTTTCTGCACTTTTCCAAGCTCTATAATATCCTTTTTTAGGTGTGGTGACCAGAACTGTACACAGCATTCGATGTGTGGTTGCACCATAGATTTTTATAAGGGCAGTATGATACCGGCCATTTTATTCTCAATTCCTTTTCTTATAATGCCTAACATGGAGTTTGCCTTCTTTACAGCGACCGCACACTGGGTGGACATTTTCATCGAGCTGTCCACCACAATCCCAAGATCTCTTTCTTGTTCGGTCACCGCCAGCTCAGATCCCATTAGGTTATACTTGAAGTTGGGTTTTTTTTGCCCCCAACATGCATCACCTTACACTTGCTTACATTGAACCCCATCTGCCATTTGGATGCTCACTCTCCCAGCTTGGAGAGATCCCATTGGAGCTCTTCACAATCCCTTTGTGTTTTAACAACCTTAAATAATTTGGTGTCATCAGCAAACTTTTTTTTTTTTTTGCAGGCAGGGCGGCTGTGCCATGTTGTAGTAAACATCCGGCGAAGCTGATGATGCTAAGGAGATTTTAGGACCTGATAAACAAAGATCTAAATTACATGTCATACAGATCTCAACAGGCCCGACAGCAATATCGATTGTCAGTCCTGTTTACAGGAGTCAGCTGGTTAAATAAAGCTTCCCTCACCTTGCAAGGCAGTGGGCAAATATGAATTCTGGGCCCTAAAGAACACTGGGACATAGAAATAATAACAATAATACCTGTTAGTGGTCATTTTATTATCAGCTGAGGAATTTGTAGAATGAACTACAGAAGGTTATTATTATTATTATTATTATTATTATTTATTTATATAGCGCCATCAATGTACATGGTGCTGTACAGAGTAAAACAGTAAAATAGCAAGTCCCTGCCGCATAGGCTTACATTCTAATAAAACCTTAATAAAACAATAAGGAGGGGAAGAGAATGCACCAAACAGGCACAGGGTAGAGTAAAACTAGCAGTATAAAAGTCAGAACAAGATCAAGTTTTAAAAGCTTTAGGAAAAAGAAAAGTTTTTAGCTGAGCTTTAAAAGCTGCGATTGAACTTGTAGTTGCACTAATACAGTCTTCCCCAACTGGCCTTGCTTGCTGGGAATTATAGGAAATGTAGTCCAACAGATCTGGAAGGTGCCAAGTAGGGAAAGACTGTTTAATTGATCCCAGACATGTTTTAGGTTTGGCTGACAGCTCAATGGCTGGTTTTAGATGTATACTGTCTGTTTTTATGATTTTGTATTTGTATATTTATTTATTTTTGCTAACTAATTGTAAGCCGCTCCGAGAGCCTTTTTTGGCTGAGGAGCGGGGTATAAGTATGATAAATAATAATAATAATAATAATAATAATAATAATAATAATAATAAATCATTTTATTGCTTTAATGTTTTGTAAACTACCCAGAGGGCTTTGGCTATGGGGCAGTGTGGAAAATAATAATAATAATAATAATAATAATGAAAGATCCACTAGTATATTTACTTAAACCATTTTTACTCTCCTTTTCAGCCGAAAAGGGCTCCTGCCGCAGCTGACAAAGAGGCACAATACAAAAAGAAAAGGTCTTGGGACGGAGGAGGGGAAAAAAAGAAAAATCAGGCACTAGTTCTTCATTAAAAAGAAGAAATGTTATGCTGAAATCTGAAACTTGCTAGAATTTTAACCGCCCAGAGAGCTTCGGCTATTGGGCAGTATAAAAATGTAATAAATAAAAAAAAATAAAAAAAATTAAACATTTGGTTAGTTACCAACAGTTGAAACACCTTCTCAGGACTGACATCAATCCAGACCGAGGTTGACATTATGTGGTGGGACCTTGGCTTTCTTGGGCCTAGCAAAAAGCTGCCAGTATCTCATCAGTCCCTCCATGGAAAGTAAGAATTTGATGGCGGGGCAGATGACACCATCGGCAGAACTTATGGACCTGCTTTATGTAATACAGTTGGAAGTGCTGGCCTTACAAGGTAAGACCTCAGCCTTTCTGGAGTCTGCCAGCATCTCATCACTCTTGCTGTGGCAGGAAAAACCCAGATGACACCCCCAGAGGAGATGGTTCTGCTTCTTTTTCTCACGTGGTAGTTGGTTCTGATGGTCTTAGCTGGTGAAAAGTAGCAACAGTGAGTGGGGACGTCCAAAGCATTTTGAGGCCCATGTAAATTCACCACCACAAGATGCAGTGACAGCTTAGATGGCTTCAAAAGAGAATTAGGCAAATTCATGGAGAAGACGAGGTTTATCTGTGACTATTAACCATGTTAGTTAAATGTTCAGAGACAGAAAGCCTCTGAATAGGAGTTGCTGGGGGATCACCTGGAAGCATGTGTCTGGCTACAGTGGACTAGTGATGGACCTTTGGTCTGATCCAGTACAGCAATTCTCATGTAAACAGAAGATAATTCAAAGTTGTCTCTTCAAATGTCTCAGGGTTTGTCTGAGAAATGAAAATTTAAACATCAATACCACAGAAAACAGCCATGAACTAGTAAACCAGCACTTTGGATTCTAGACAAAGCCTAAACAGAACAACACACACAAAGTTTGTCCAAGTTTGTATATTCCATTGAAAACTTTGGGCTACAACAATCGAGATCTATCAAATCCAAGAGAAAACCCACACAAGTACAGAGTTCAGCAACCATAACTTTCATCTTGGTAACTCCACACTGCATTAATCCAGGCAGAGAAAAGTCAAAGAGTCAGGAACAGCCTCAGTTTGCTGGCACTCTGGGCTGACGACACGGAAGACAAAAAATCTACAGCAAACAGGAGCTCAAAGTCTATGAGAAGCAACACAGTATTTGCATGGCAAGTCCTTAGCAATCCAAAATTCCAATTAGAATAGGAGTCCATGTGCAGAGTGCCTCCAGAAGCTCAGACAATGGCATATCCAAACAGAGAGGGTTTCAGGCAACGAAGATGAGAATGTTCCTTGAAAAGGCTCTTTGCCTTTGCATCAGCTTAAAAGGAGAAAGCTTGACTGTAAGACACCTCCTCCAGACCACTTGAGAGACAAGGGCTTTTGGTCTTTCAGCGAGGCCCCTGTCCAAATCGGGCATCACTGTTTAGCCCTCCAGGGTTGATGCTTCAATTTGGGTGACCCTTCAGCAACTCCACCGCAATTATGTCAGGTTTTCAGGGAGAGCTTCAAGCCTTCCTCCTTGCCAAGGCCAAACAGTAGCTGGATGGTGACTCCTCCACCCCTCCAGCTCTACTCTGAGAACGCTGAGAGATAAACTCACACAGATTCTGACATTCCACAGACTGAATAGGCCCAGATCCTTCCAGACTACTTCTGATCAAATTCTAGCTATATACTACAAGGCGCACTGCAGTTCTGAAGCCGGGCACTGACACAGTTCGCATAGCCACGACCCCAAGGAGATTCCAAAAATTCAGGCAACTGTGTTGATCCTTATCAACGAATCAATTCTAGCAGTTTTCATCTCCAACAGGAGCAGGACTTTTGTAAAGCTAATGGCTTTGAATTGTGCATTCAAGAACAAGATAACGTTGCAGTATGACAGGGAATAATATATTGTTGCTGGGGAAATTCATTTCGCCCCAGATACTGACTGGGTTCGCACACGCTAATCTATTTTCCAGAACAACCCATGATGTGTTAGCATGTTGTCTGTGGGATGTTCCCCCCTCACACACACACCACAGTGGGTTATTTCCCCCCAAACAAGCCACCCTGAGAAACCACAGTCTTCAGTAAGGGTTATTTTATTATGGTGGGTTAGCATGTTGTCTGCCATGCCAGTGTGGGTTACAGAGATTGCCTACAGAGCTGCCGGGCAAGAGCGGCTAAAAATGCTGCTGTTGGTCTTCTCAACCCATCACATACTTGGTCTGTAAGAAACTTCAGAACAAAATGCCCTTGCCAGCCAATAGACTTTTTCCTGCATTGAGCAGGGGGTTGGACTAGATGGCCTTTTACGCCCCTTCCAACTCAACTATTCCATGATTCCCTCCACCCCTGTCATCTTGTGACTAAAGCTGGAATCCTCCAGTGTGCTACCTCCAGTATTCAAGACAGTAAGCCTGCATGCACCAGTTGCTGGGGAACATGGGTGGGAGGGTGCTGTTGCACAACATCATGCTTTGTTGGTCCCTGGTCAACAGCTGTTTGGCCACTGTGTGAACAAAGTGCTGGATGAGATGGACCTTTAGTCTGATCCAGCATTGCAGTTGTTCTTTTCTTAATCCTATGCAGAGCAACCGAAATAATACTGTATGGCCAAAGAGACACTCAGTGTCAGCAGTGAGAACATGGGAGAGGGAATAAAGCATCTACTATGCGTTATTAGTACAAGTTATGTATGCGTTACTTTGGATTCAGGACATGCTTATAATGTCTGATCCTCACAGTCAAGCATGCTAACAGAGGAAGGGAATCTATATAGGAACTGGGGCAAGTATGGTGGGACAAGATGAGTGTGTGGGAGGCCAGATTCTCACTCTCCGTACTCCCTTCTAACGTGGGACGATTTTGATCCAACCAGTTGACAGCACAAGTTTTGAATGCCTTTAAAGAATGCCTTGCATTTAACAACTTGACTGGTAGCCCTAAGTGTCCAGGAATTCCATCCTCTTAGCAGGCTAGCAAGTTTTGTGAGCATATTTGCAAGGCAGAATTATTTAAACATGTTGTTACTCCTGGAGGGGAGGTGCCAACTGGATTGAACTGCTCCCACCTGGGAAGCGAGGAAACAGGGGATTCCCAGAAGCTAGACCAGGGCTTCATTTGAGGCATGGTTCAAGCTACATAGGGTGACCATATGGAAAGGAGGACAGGGCTCCTGTATCTTTAACAGTTGTATCGAAAAGGGAATTTCAGCAGGTGTCATTTGTATATATGGAGAACCTGGTGAAATTTCCTCTTCATCACTCCAGTTAAAGCTGCAGGTGCCCTGCCCTCTTTTGAATCTGGTCACTCTAGTATAGCTCTAGTATAGCTCCTGCAGCTTTAACTGCTGTAATGAAGAGGGAATTTCAGCAGGTTCTCCATATATACAAATGAAAATCCCTTTTCTATGCAACTGTTAAAGATACAGGAGCCCTGTTCTCCTTTTCATATGGTCACCCTAAGCTACAAGAGGGCTTAAACCCTGCCTCTGCCTCCCTCTTGCAAACATTTTGTATTGTAAGCTCTTCGGGGCAGGGATTTGCTCTCTTATATGTTTTTGGACCTTGTATATCGGTGGTAGCACCTAAACAAGCAAAGCAGTATCAGAAGGACCACTGAGCATGTACAGAACGTTTCTGCTTATCTCACCGCTTGAACAATGAAAAGCCCCTGAGCATGTCGAGAGTGCTGCCTCTGAGTAAACCCAACAAGGTCCCCGCTGCGGCCGAATCCCCGGCACCTCTTTCCACCCGCTGCCTCAGGTGGAGAGAGAAATCCCCAAGGACGTGGGAGGGCCCTGTTTTGGGTGGGGGTCTGGGCACGGGAGACCCCCTTCCTTCGCCCACCCCCCAAAACTGGTCTCTGCTCAAGGAGGGCGGGGAAAGCGGCGGTGCTACCTGCCCAGGTGAGACCCTGAGGCCCCCAACGCAGACAGCCGTAAGACTTACCTGACACTCCTCAGCTCAACGGCTCTTGCTCGCCTCGCTCATCCCTCTCTTCCTCAAACGCCACCCCGGGGCAGCCCGGGAAACGCAGTCCTCCTTCCCTTGTGCGACGCCGAGTCTTTCGAGGCTGGGACTACAACCCCCAGGATGCAACGCGCGCCCACGTCCCGTCCGCAACCTTCGCCGCCCAGCCTCCGCGCATCGCACCCGTCCCTGCGAACGAGGAAAACCATAGAGAGAGGAAGAGAGAGAGGGGAAAGGCAAGGCTAGGGGGGCTCAAAATGGCGGCTTCCGGATCTCTGGCCTAGACCTGTTTGGCCTCTCTCTATGGTTGCTGGGGCTTTGCTAGGCCCGAGGAAGCGCCTGAGGTAGCGGGAGCCGGGAAAAGGGAACATGGCGGCTGCGGGATGCTGAGGGGGAGGAAAGCGGGGTCAGATAGTTGGGGGCAGTGCGGGTGAGTGAACTCCCTCTATTATTGATATGGTACTTGAGAGTGTGTGAAGCATTTCACCCACATGGACTCAGCCATCCTTACGACAACCCTGCAAGGTAGGTCACTTGGGTTTGCCAGGTCTTCTGAGGAGAAAGGACCTAGTGGGGGTACAGCCTTCCCCAACCGGATGCCCTCCGGATTCCCTGGCTGGGAGTTGTAGTCCAACACATCTGGAGGGCGTCTGGCTAAGGAAGGCTAGGGTAGGACACGGCCGTTGGGAGGGTCAAGGGAGAGGCTGACTGGGAGCTCAGGTGTGGCGCCTCCACAGCAAAAAAAAAACACCCTCAATTTTAGCCAGGGATGGGGAAATATATGTCTCTAGATGCTGTTGGACTGCAACTCCCATCAGTCCTGGGCATCATAGCCAATAGGGAGGGATGGTGGGTGTTGCAGTCAAAACAACATCTCGAGAGACAGGTGTTCCCCATTCCTCACTGAAGCAAAAAATAAATAAAATAAAAATCCTACTGAATTCAGTGGTACTTATTTATGAGTAAACATGCATTGGATTGAACTGTCATATTTTGATTGTTATAAGCCAGCCTTCCAGATGTGTTGAATTACAACTCTCATCATCCCCAGCCGGCACACATTTAGAGGGTACCGGATTTAGGGAGGCTGTTATAAGCCACACAGAGCAATTGCAAACTAATTAGAATGGTGGGTTTAGATCTTTGGATGAATGGATACATAAATTTGTTTCGTTTCAGAAATTTATAATCTGCTTCTCAGGTATAAAGCAACTTTTCAAAACATTTTAAAGAAATATTAAAAAAAAATGTATTTATTTTATGGTGTTTTTTTTTAATGTTTCTGCCAGGGCTAAAGAACTGGAACTATTTTTTTAATATGTTCCCAAGCACATGGTCCATGGGATGCAAACTTGATGCAACGCATCCAAGAAGATTGCAGTATCCTCATCTAAATCTTTTGTCTGTGTCCCCTTGGAACTGGTTAGCCTGGTATTTTAGTCCTTCCTCTGGAATCCCTTAGAAGGCAGCTATAACCTTCACGTTTCAGGTCAGGACCTAAAAGATACCTTGTAAGCCTAAGGCCAGCAATATGATTCTTCCTTGTATTGCGGAAGGGGAGTTAAGCTGGCACTGAGAGATAGAATCATAGAACAGTAGAGTTGGAAGGGGCCTACAAGGCCATCGAGTCCAACACTCTGCTCAATGCAGGAATCCACCCTAAAGCATCCCTGACAGATGGTTGTCCAGCTGCCTCTTGAATGCCTCTAGATGTCTTATTGCTAAAGACTATAACAGAGGTGAGATTTCAACCAGCATCTTTCTATGCTACATAGCTCTTAATAGGGCACCACTCACAAGTATTTCATAGAATCATAGAATAGCAGAGTTGGAAGGGGCCTACAAGGCCATCGAGTCCAACCCCCTGCTCAATGCAGGAATCCACCTTAAAGCATCCCTGACAGATGGTTGTCCAGCTGCCTCTTGAATGCCTCTAGTGTGGGAGAGCCCACAACCTCCCTAGGTAGCTGATTCCACCGTCGCACTGCTCTAACAGTCAGGAAGTTTTTCCTGATGTCCAGCCGGAATCTGGCTTCCTTTAACTTGAGCCCGTTATTCCGTGTCCTGCACTCTGGGAGGATCGAGAAGAGATCCTGGCCCTCCTCTGTGTGACAACCTTTTAAGTATTTGAAGAGTGCTATCATGTCTCCCCTCAATTTTCTCTTCTCCAGGCTAAACATGCCCAGTTCTTTCAGTCTCTCTTCATAGGGCTTTGTTTCTAGACCTCTGATCATCCTGGTTGCCCTCTTCTGAACACGCTCCAGCTGTCCCTGAGACATCAGAATGCTGAAATTTGCATTTGTTCTTAAATTTGTATCCTGTGCTTTAAGCACATCTGCTATTGTGGTGGTTAATAACAGCTAAAGGAACACAGCACATCAATGTTTCCGTGTCAAAGGGAGCTGGATGGAGGCTGTGTGCTCCAAATAGTAAGATGAATGTGCTGGTAGAAAGTGTGCTTTGTTTTAGTGAAAAAAAACTATGTAGAGAGATCTGTGAAACCTCAGAGGTTCTCAAGAGGCACAGGAGCCCTGTCAGAAAACACTTTATCTACCTACCCATTCTGTAGCTAGTGTTGATTTACTTTACTCGCTTAGCTTCTGTACAGCAATCCCACCCATCACTTTTTCGAGAGGAGTTTCATCTGGCAAACGTCTGCATATTAGGCTACTTATTATTTTTATTTATTTATTTATTTAATACATTTATATACTGCCCCATAGCTGAAGCTCTCTGGGCGGTTTACAAAGATTTACTTAGTGGTACAAGACCAAGATTGATAAAAAAAAAGTTAGCAACCCTATTTGTGCCTCATTTGTATAGGCTTTGTAGGTTAATACAAAGATGTCATTGGCGTTCCTGTCAGCTCTAGTGAATTGCTCCTAGGAATGATGGTGATCATACTGGAGTCTATTTTACTCCTGGTATTTACTTGTTTAGTGGATAGAATCATGGCTGTTCTGCTTTAGTGCTTTATTGAACAACTTTGCTAGCCTATATTGAATTTTAGATATTGTGGTCTTATTTCCTTACCCCAATGCTTTTTTGTAACTTAACTCATCTTTGCTACAGTGAGGTGTGCCTGGTTATTAAAAGAGAAGAAATTGCTGGAGATTTGGGAAGACGGTTATTTGGTTTTTGATGAGCGTCAGTCACCCTATTCCCTTGCTACCTGTTAAGCTCAAAATGGACTGAATTCTGAACAAGTGTGGGCGGTGGCAGTGCTTGATTCTGCAGCAATGGATGAGCAGAATTTGGAAACAGCAATTCAAACCTATACTGCCCAGCTGCAGCAAGTGGAGTTGGCTTTAGGGGCTGGGCTGGACCCATCGCAACAGTCTGATCTGATCCAACTGCAGGCAGATTTAAAGCAGCTGATAGAACTGACAGAATCCAGCCTTGTGTCTGTGAGGAAGAGCAAGCTCTGTTCAACTGTGGCCCCAGGGACACTCTCCACATCTCCATCCACTGATCTACAACAGGACACTCTTGGATCTGGCAAACTGAGCGCTGATGATGAATATGCAGCTTTTAAGGAAGCCATTGCTGAAATTGGGGGTGAGGATGAACCCTCGAGCGCTTGTAACGAGGAGGGAGACGGAGAGGCTGACGAAGAAGAAGAAGAATTAGAGGAAGAGGAGGAGGAGGAGGAAGCAGCCAGTGGGATGAAAGTCAAAGCCCCGTACTACAGTTCTTGGGGTACCCTTGAATACCATAATGCCATGATTGTGGGGAGTGAGTGTTTGGAAGACGGAAGCCCAGGAGTCAGAGTGCTCTACCTGTACCCCACTCACAAGTCCTTGAAGCCGTGTCCCTTCTTCTTGGATGACAAATGTCGATTTAAAGAGAATTGCCGGTAATTGTGCTTAATTGAGCTGGCGTTGGTAAGCAGTTGGGATGGGGTTCCCCAAATGTCTAGGAAGCCTGCATAAGGGCAGGAGCACTCATCCTAATTCCCCCCAAAAGGAACTTGCATTCTCCCTACCCTCTTTTCAGTTGGGACATCTCTGCACTTGTATGGCTTCCTTGAAGGAGTTCTGAAACATACAATTCTATGCAGAGGGCTTGGGATCACTTGCAGAGAAGTTTGTGCACGCACATAAAATTACAGTTCCCTAACACTTAAATTGGTTTGCAAACACTTTTTGTCTGTAATGTGGTTATGGCTCAAGTGTAAGATGAGCAGACGAGGTGCTAGAATACCAGGTTTTATTGCACCTGCTAATTTAAAATATTGCAGTCTGTGGAACTATGTGCTATTCCATTGAAGGATCTAAATGTTGCTTTTCAACAAAAATAAGAACTATTTATTTTAAAAGTAATGAGAAGTGTGCCTGGGCTACAATTTGGCTGAATGAGTCGGTTTATTTATTTATTTATTTTATTGCAGTTTTATGTTGCCCAATAGCCGAAGCTCTCTGGGCGGTTCACAAAAATTAAACTCATGAAGAGCATGAAAACAACGAACAATCTAAAAACACAAATACAAAATACAACAAAGTAAGCGTGGGAACTGAAGCAGTTTATAACCTTATTCAGGTGCCACGAAGATCTGAAGGGTCTGAAGATAAGGTGAACATACTTAGAGGCTCAGTTCAGACAACACGTATCTTAGTGGTGGTTTTAGAACTCCACAGTGGAGTTTTTACAACACTGTTGAGAAATGTGTTGGCTGGTGAGAAAACGCAACGGTGGAGTTCTTCTGGAAAACACTCCACGTAGAATATCCACGCTGTGCAGAGGAGAGTTCCTGTACGACTGTTGTGTGGTGGGCTCCATGGAGTTTTCTGTTGCATTGAGTTGAGTTTTCCCACTGGCTACAGAGTTCCCTGGCAAGAGTGGCGAAAGGAATGAGTGCCGTTCTAGGAGAGCCACTGGGATTGGGTTGGGTTTTTTTTTTCCCCCAGCAATGGCTGATGGGATACCATCGGGAGGACCAGAGGAGGAGAGAGGGCAGAGGAAATGTCAATCAAACATCATAATGGGTTTTACTTGACTCAGCGGTAGCCCACAGTCACACAATGATGGAGTTAGAACATGTTGTGTGGGGCGCGCCCCCTAAAACCTCAACCATTCGAGTGGAGTTTTCACACTGCATTGACGTAACGTGTTGTCTGAACTGAGCCAGAATCTTCTCCACAATTGAGAATCCTGTACTATTGTGTACTAAATGCAAGAAGGTTAAGATTGCACCCGGAGAGTGGACTTCGCAGACTGGGGTGGCACATGCATCCCCCGCTCCCCCTCTAGACAATCTTTAAATATGAGGGAGGGGCCTGTGGGCTGAAGTAGTCCCACAAAGGTTCCCAATCCAGCCCAGTTCCTCTCCTCACGTGTCATCCCTGTCCACTGTCTCTGCACAGAGGAAGGAAAAATGGGTGGGGTGGGAATGGCTGATGCCAGGAAAGGGCTTTGGGGGTGGGTCCCCCTTGACATAATCTGGCCCACTGGCTTGGTCCAGGCGGCCATCCAACCCTCAGATCAAACGAGGTTCCTTGCCCTAGAGTAGACCTACTGCCTGAGTAGGGCTCCTGTTCGTTTGATTGTCCGGCTCTTCCAAAGCAATAATAATAATAAAAAATCAGGACAAGAATAATACAGAAGAAGGCATTTCTGCATCCCTAGAATATTTGGGCCTTCATTTATCCTTGTAAGGCAAAATGGGAAGCAGAACATGGGAGCAATACAGCCCTCTCCCCGTCGTTTCCTAGCAATGGGCGCTTCAGGCCTGGCGCTTGTGATTGGTTGTCCCTATGTTGGTCCTCTTGGCAGATTTTCTCATGGGCAAGTTGTATCTGTGGAGGAGCTGCGTCCCTTCGAGGAGCCAGATCTCAGCAGCCTGGCTGTGGGCTCAGCCTGCCTGGCAAGGCATCAGGATGGGATCTGGTATGCTGCTAAAATCACAGGTGAGGTTTGTTTCCGTGTGTGCGTTTCACTTTGCCGTGGGGTTAAAAGGTGACTTCAGACCTCTGTCCGTGCTGGCTGGTGCAATGGGAGACGTCCCAACATATATAGAGTTGAGCTGGACCTATGAGTACAAGAGGAGCTACTGGCCCAGCACTGAGGTCCTCTGAAACATACACAAGCTCTTACACGTGTTTTTGGATAGAATCATAGAATAGCAGAGTTGGAAGGGGCCTATAAGGCCATCGAGTCCAACCCCCTGCTCAATGCAGGAATCCACCCTGAAACATCCCTGACAGATGCTTGTCCAGCTGCCTCTTGAAGGCCTCGAGTGTGGGAGAGCCCACAACCTCACCAGGCAACTGATTCCATTGCCATACTGCTCTAGCAGTCAGGAAGTTTTTCCTGATGTCCAGCTGGAATCTGGCTTCCTGTCACTTGAGCCTGTTATTCCGTGTCCTGCACTCTGAGAGGATCGAGGAGAGATCCTGGACCTCCTCTGTGTGACAACCTTTTAAGTCTTTGAAGAGTGCTATCATGTCTCCCCCCAATTTTCTCTTCTCCAGGCTAAACATGCCCAGTTCTTTCAGTTTCTCTTCATAGGGCTTTGTTTCCATACCCCTGATCATCCTGGTTGCCCTCCTCTGAACACACTCCAGCTTGTCTGCGTCCTTCTTGAATTGTGGAGCCCAGAACTGGACGCAATACCTTGCATTCACCCTTGCAAAGAAATCCAAAAATTACCTGCCCACAAATTGTTATTTTTGTTTTTGTTTTAGTTAGGCTACATTTTCTTATGAAGCTGCCTTATTCCAAGTTAGCTCGCTGGTTCATGTAATCCACTTTTGATCACTCTGATTAGCAACAGCTTTCCAGGATCTGAGGCAGAGGTTTGTGTGTTGTTGTTCCCAGCCTGCTACCTGCAGTCCTTTTTAACTGGTAATCCCAGGTTTGGGATCTTTTACATACAAAAATCTTTTACATCTGCTCCACCACTGTGCTGTGGCTTGCCTCAACAAATGTAGATTTTTAAAAAACGTCCTGAACAGGGTGGATTTGATTTAAATCACTACTCAGAAAGACTCAGTTTAATCATGTGACTTCCCCTTCCCCAAAAAACTGCACCCTATTCATTGAATTTTAAAAACTTAGCACTTAAGAGGTCAGGGGTTGATTCTATGTACATAGATTTGCAAAGGCACAATGGGATTGTGATCTCGGCAGACACAAATTCACAGTTTTGAGAACTGTAAAACCAAGCAGCTGTGATAATATCTTCTAGACAGAAAAATTGCCCCATAATCTTACGGAAACCTCTGGGAGAGCATGGCATTGTAAATGGATGAATGGAGTTCATTTACCCAAAAATTTAAACATTGTAGGAATATACAGCCTCATGCGACATAATTAAAAACTAATCCTTATTTCATGATGAATAACCTTTGGACTATAATGTATCTTAAACAGAAAACTATCTTTAGATAGATTTTCCCTCAAAAAGCATTTTATTTAAAAAACCAATTTAAATTTTAAAAAATCATTGTTGTTGTTTTGTTTTTTAAATCATTCATTTTTATCCACCCTGGTCCTGAACAATTAAAAGGATCCCTTAAATATCATGCTTTTGCAAATGATGGGTATAAAAACGACCCTTCTAGAAATAGAGAATTATGGTCACAATCCTGTGCAGATTCCTTTATACATTGGATATTTATAAAACAAAGTGCAGTGTAATCCCCTGGCTATCTACTCAAAAGTAAGTCCCACTGAGTTCGGTGGGGTTTAATCCCAGGTTAGTGGATTGTAGCCTGAGATGTTTAACTGAACTGGTTTATTGGATCTACTTCTTGCAAAGGAGTTACCAGGAATGTGCAAATCATATTTGAACTTTATGAAAATGTTTTCATCATGACATCAATGATGTGGTTTTTACGGGAAATTTTGAACTGGAAAATCTTCCAATGCAAATTACGGTCATTTGCATCGGAACATTTTTAGTTTGCATTGGAAAATCACAAAAAAGTGATTGAATTTAGCATGTTTACTGAATACAAGTAGAATAAACAAAAAAGTACCCTGTGGGATTTTTTTTCTCCCAATACAGCACAGGTATTTGACCTGAAATATTTGAGGGGGGAAATGAAAGAACACTTAATGTGATTGAAATGTTAGACTGTGTAGACATTTTTATTAGAATAATTGTAAAAACGTGGAGATAATAACATGTACTACCCTTACAATTGTTTAAATGTAAGAAAGAAACTGAAAGTCATTAACACACTCAGAAGTAAGTCCTCTTGTGTTCATTGCGGCTTACTCCTAAGAAAGTGATCATAGGATTGCAGCCTAATTCAGCTTTTCCCAACTTCTTGTCCTCCAGATATTTTGGATTACAACTCCCAACATCCGTCAGTCAGCGTGGCTGGCTGGGGATGCTGGGAGTTGTAGTCCAACACAGCTGAAGAGCACCAGGCTGGGGAAGGCTGCAGTAATTAATTTTAGCATCCCAAGTAAATGTGCATGATATGATCACCACTCTTCTATTCCAGTAGTGTTCAACTCCCTTCCACTGCAGTTGGGGCAACTTCACTTTCGCTGTCACTATTAGTTCCCTTTCACGCTGATATGTATTTCAACAACTTACATGTGTTCACTCACATACTTGCTAAGGATAATCACCTGAAATATATAAATCACAATTTTGAAACGGCCAGTTTTGCCTAATATAGTATTTGCAATTGGCATCCATTTATTGTTACTAACAAATTTATGAAATGGAATACAATCCCATACAATCCGCCCCGCACACTCAGGTCCTCTGGGAAGGGTTTACTCCAGTCATCCACAATTAGGCTGGCAACTCTAACCCAGAGGACCTTTTTTCCTGCTGCCCCCAGACTGTGGAATGGCCTGCTGGAGGAGATTCGTCAGCTTAAAGCTCTCTCTGAGTTTAAGACAGCCATAAAGACTAGTCTCTTCCATCAGGCCTACCTAGATGAATTTTAAATCTAAGAATTTTAAGATGCTGTGATTGTTATTTTAATATTGTATTGATTTTATATGCTCTTTAAACTAATTTTATGTATTATATTGTGTTTGGTGTTGTTCCCCGCCTCGATCCAGATTATTATTATTATTATTATTATTATTATTATTATTATTATTAAATTATCTCTTTCGCCCTCATGGCAGGTTTTCTAGACCGACATGACGAACATTGCCAAGTCATACTGTCTTTTACAGTTTCAGGAATTTCCTGACAATTGAGCATGTTTTTAGTATGACTGCTTTCTGGATGTTGGTGTGGATGTATTTTGGTAGGCCCAGTTTCTGAAGGTTTTCTGTATATAGTTTTTTGATGTGGTGCCAGTGACTGATGTGACTAATGGAATATTTGTGACCTTTTCCTGTTGCCATAGTTCTTTGACTTCCATGGCCAGTGGTGTATATTTTTCACTCTTTTCCTCTTCCTTTTCAACAACATTTTTGTCATTCGGTATTGCTATGTCGATGAGATATGGGTGTTTTTCTTTTTTGTCTATGACTGTTATATCTGGTCAGTTACAAGGTATTGTTTTGTCAGTATGAATTGTTCTGTCCCAGTATATTTTATGATCTGCATTTTCCAAGATTGTTTCGGGTGAGTATGTATAGTATGGTGTAGGTTGCTTGATAAGGTTGGATTTAATGGCCAGTTGTTGGTGAATTTTTTTTGCAGCTGTATTGTGTGTCTGTATAGTTCATTCCTGCCAGAATTTTACATCCTCCTGTTACATGGTTTATTGTTTCTTGGAATTGATGACATTTCTTGCATAGGTCTGTTGTTACCTTGTTATCTTTTATGATGTATTTTTGTTAGTTCTTGGTTGCTATAACTTGATCCTGTATAACTATTAGGAATCCTTCTGTTTCTGGAAATAGCTCACCCTCCCTGAGCCATTCGTACGATTGTTCTTCGTTTATTTGTGGGCTCTGTATTACTGAATTATAGTTGAAACATTTCACTTTTCCTTGCTCAGACATCGACAGCGGTTACTACACGGTGAAATTTGATTCGCTGCTGCTGAAGGAGGCCGTTGTGGAGGGCGATGGCATCATGCCTCCGCTGCGTGTTGAGGAGAGCTCCTCATCGGAGTCAGAAGGCGACGAAGTGGATGACGCTGCATATGCTAAAGGTAAAAGATGCGGCGCGTTCAGGCCCTCCAGCGCTTCTCGGGTTTCCTCTTTTTCTTGGAACTGCTGCTTTGGCTTAGCAGAACTGTACCTTTCCCGGCTTTGAGGCAAAGGACCGTCTCCCATTTCCTCGGCTCTGCTACTCCTGGAAATGTTGGAGGCCTGGAAATGCGTATGTGATGTTTTCACCTGTTCAGTAGTTCATTTAGCTAAACACCCAGCCAAAGCAGAGTCTGGTTTCAAAGGAGCTCTAGACTCCATGGAAAGCAGCAAAAGAACCCTTATCAACATTATAAACTTAAATAATGTTTAAAACATCTTTCCCTCAAAGGCTACTTCTGTGTTCTATGAAATTCAATTTGTAAGGGAAAGGAATTCTTATTAAAAGATCTTCAGGTTTATAAGCTAAATATCGATGTCTCAGGAAAGAAAACGGGGTGCTTAAGAATATAAGAACATCAGAAGAGCCCTGTTGGATCAGACCAAGGGTCCATCTAGTCCAGCACTCTGTTCACACAGTGGCCAACCCGCCATCGGCCAGGGATGAACAAGCAGGACATGGTGCATCAACAAGACTGGAGAAGAGAAGACGGAGGGGAGACATGAGAGCACTCTTCAAATACTTGAAAGGTTGTCTCACAGAGGAGGGCCAGGATCTCTTCTCAATCCTCCCAGAGTGCAGGACACGGAATAATGGGCTCAATTTACAGGAAACCAGATTCCGGCTGGACATCAGGAAAAACTTCCTGACTGTTAGAGCAGTACGACAATGGAACCAGTTACCTAGGGAGGTTGTGGGCTCTCCCACACTAGAGTCATTCAAGAGGCAGCTGGACAACCCTCTGTCAGGGATGCTTTAGGGTGATTCCTGCATTGAGCAGGGGGTTGGACTCGATGGCCTTATAGGCCCCTTCCAACTCTACTATTCTATGATTCTCTCAGATCAGAGGTCTCTGCAAAGCTGAGTCAACTCTTGGTCGCTAGGCATTATTTTAAAGCCAAAGCCAAGCACTGAAGTGGAATGATATTATTATTATTATTATTATTATTATTATTATTATTATTATTATTATTATTTATTTATTTATTTATATAGCACCATCAATGTACATGGTGCTGTACAGAGTAAAACAGTAAATAGCAAGACCCTGCCGCATAGGCTTACAATCTAATAGGTACTTAACAAACACTGAACAAAGACCCTTGCTGGGAAAGAAGCCAAGCTTTCCCGGTTATTTTCTGCCTCCATCCTTCATTAGGCGTCACACACTGTTTGATTTCTCCAGCCTTGGTGCTTTCCTCTAAAATCTCCCTTGCGTTGTTGCAGTCATTGATTCTGGCACCCCAGAGAATGGGGAGGGGCCCTCGACCTGCAATTCTTCCTTCGGCAGCTGGGAGGCGCACACCCGCGGCATTGGCTCTAAACTCCTTGCTCAGATGGGATACGAGTTCGGGAAAGGTAAGATATGTTGATGCACAAAAGATGGGTATTGTGTGTGTGTGAGGGGGGGGTCTATACTTTGAAAAGGAGTGGTTGTGCTACGGCCTTAAATGAAATGTGTCATTGGGATAAAAGGCGGAATCTGGACTCTGGAAATAAACATGTGGACTAGAAGTAGTTGCTTGTAAAGGCATAAGCTCCTTCGTCACACACACACACACACACACACACACCATACACCATTCCCTCTTTTGCCCAAACATTGTTTAATTTGTACTAGACTGGGGGGACATCCTATGAGTCTTCTGTGTGTCCTCGCCACTGGGGAGTGCATGGTGAGAGAAACTTTGGGGAGAGCCCCTGGCTTCCTCCATATTTGGAAACGCCTGGCTTTCTCCACTCAGAAAGTGGTGAAATTCTTCCCCACTTTCTGAGTGCCTCTGAGGCTTGACGGAAGGGGGTTGAGTCCTCGCCCTCCTTTCCAGCTCAGAGTTGGGGAGGAGGGAAGGGCAGATTTCCACCCCTAGATGCCCTTGGTCATAAACAGAGTGCAGTGTCCAAAAAGACCCTCCTCCTGTCCCTCTGCACGATGGCTGGGGACGTGGCGAGCACCCATTTTGGCTGGCTAGAAGACTGCCCGGGGTTTGTGGACCTTCCGCGAGGCCTGAGCCGGAGCAGATCCTTTGAGAGCAGGCTTCTTCCTTGCTGTCGTGGCCCAACCGTGGTTCTTTCCCCTGTTCCAGGCTTGGGGAAGAATTCGGAGGGCCGCGTGGAGCCGGTATTGGCGGTCGTGCTGCCGAAAGGCAAATCCTTGGACCAGTGTGCCGAGATCCTCCAGAAGAAGCGGGAGGGCAAGCTGGACCCGGCCAAGCCCAGAAGACGGCGGGCCAAAGGGAGCAGGGCCCCCCGGCTCCCCAGGCAGAGCCCGAAGCCCCGGAATGTGTTTGACTTTCTGAACGAGAAACTTCAGGGCAAGGACGCCAGTGAGCAGGAGGGCGGGCTGGCGCCGTTGGAGAGGAACAGCAAGGAGATCTATCATGCCAGCAAGAGCACCAAGAAGGCCCTGAGCGTGCGCCTCTTCCAGACCATGGAAAGGATCGACCAAACCCAGAAGGACATCCGAGGGATCCAGGAGGCCCTGGCACGCAACGTTGGGCGGTAAGGTGGACTTCTCATTTTGAGACCAGACGTGATCCGAGGACTAGGCTTGCCTGTCTGCTTTGGTTCTGCAAGTGCAGAATCCCATGTGGTGTAGAATCTAGTTCCCCAGCAGGGTACCACAAACATTGGCTTAGCGGAGTAGTTAGGCTATCGTTTGCAGTGGCCGCCATGACTCCCCTTCCTCTCCCCTGAGTCCTCTGGTGCTTGCAAGAGACTTGTGCTGCGCCCGCCTGCTTGGGACCGACCCAGGGAGTGAAGCACCTCCCCCCCCACTGGGTTTACCAGTGCTGCAGCCAGCAGATGCATCCACTCCTGCCAAGAACGATATTCCCCCAGGGGTGTGTGGGGGCATGGTACCTGAGCACCAACTGCAGTCATGGCAGGCAGGGGCCCCCACACTGGCCAGAGTAGGAGCGGCAGAGCAGGCAAGGCAGCCCGCCTGTGCCGTGGGGAGGGATGCAGGAGCCAGGCGCCTGCCTGTGTTGTCCTTCCCACGCAGTCAGGGACAGGCACCTGCCTCCAGAAGAGGAGGCTCATAGCCGTGAGTCTTGGCTGCTGGCTTTGACGGAAGGCCAGGAAAGTGATCCAGGACAAACCTGAGCCAGGGCAGGGCACTTGCCCCACTATCCCAGTGAGAGGATTTGTGAAGGGGAGGCAGCACATGTATTATTATCTTTTTGGATGGAGAAGGTCCTTCAGTTTCGGAGAACTCATGGGGAGGGGGCCCTAAATACCAGAATAATTTTGTCTTACATTTCTTGTAGTAGCTAAGCCTTAGGAGACGCTTTTCAGCCTTTTAGAATGGGGGCAGGGGAGGGGACAGACACACACACACACACACACACACACACACTGGGAAACCACGGAAAAAATCTGTGGGGGGAAGCGAGAGAACCCCCTGGTGACGTGGGGAAGGTGGTGTAGCCATCTGGAGGCCTGGAGTTCAGCACCCCTGAGTTAGAAGGGCCCGGTAGCAGAGGATAGGAAAGGCCCCCCGATCGAAGCTTGAATAGCTGCTGCTATTAGTCAAGAGGAGACAGTAGTCCCAAGGATCTAAAGCAGCTGTGTAAAGCAAAGGCCCATGTGGAGACCTGGTTCTGGGAAAGCCTTTGCCTTCTGGGCTTCTCAGAAAAGCAAAGTCCCGGGTATCTTGGGCATCTGAAACTATTTGCAGCATTGGAGGCAGAATTGTACAAAATGATGCATGGCGTGGAGAATGTGGACTGGGAGGCATTTTTCTCCCTCTCTCAAAATACTAGACCCCAGGGCCATCCCATGAAGCTGATTGGTGGGAGATTCAAGGCAGATAAAAGGAAGGATTTCTTCACGCTGCACATAGTTAAACTATGGAATGCACTGCCACAAAGAGGTAGTGGTAGACATCAATTTGGATGGTTTTAAAAGGGGATTGGATAAGTTGCTGGAGGAGGAGGCTATCAATGGCTACTAGCCCTGATGGTTATGTTCTACCTCCAGTATCTGAGCAGTAAGCCTATGTGCACCAGTTGCTGGGGAACATGGGTGGGAGGGTGCTGTTGCACCAGGTCCTGCTTTTTTGGTCCCTGGCCGACAGCTGCTTGGCCACTGTGTGAGCAGAGTGCTGGACTAGATGGACCCTTGGTCTGATCCAGCATCAGGGCTCATGTTCATATGATGTGTCCCTGTCTCCTCTTCCCGATCTCCAGTCTGTTCCTTCTGCCTCTCCTCTGCTTCTTGCAAAAAACACAAATTCATTTTTTCTTTTCTTACTTATTTATTTTATTTATTTATTCCATTTATATACCGCCCCCATAGCTAGAGCTCTCTGGGTGGTTTACAGAAATTCTAAAATGAGATTAAAACGAGTATACAAAATTTAAAATTCTAAAACAGAGAACATACATACATGAAGCATTAAAAACCGTTAAAAATAAACATGTGGGTGATTAAGATGAGCCGCCATATGCCTGGGCAAAGAGGAAAGTCTTAACCTGGCGCCGGAAAGATAGCAGCGTTGGCGCCAGGCGAGCCTCGTCAGGGAGATCATTCCAGAGTCTGGGGGCCACCACCGAAAAGGCCCTGTCCCTCGTTGCCACACTCCGAGCCTCTCTCGAAGTAGGCACCCGGAGGAGGACCTTAGATGTTGAACGTAGTGACCGGGTATATTCACGTCGGGAGAGGCGTTCCGACAGGTATTGTGGTCCCAAGCCATTTAAACTTATAGGCTTGGGATAGAGCAATAGAAGATGCTGGATTTACGTTCCTATTACACAGCTTGTGGAAGAGCTGAAAATCTGCATGGATCTTAATTTTCTGTGAAATTCATTTTATGTCTGTTCCTCTCATTCCTTTTTTGTTTGTTTGGGCACGGTATTTGCTGTAGCCTGGTGTAGGTGTTTGACTGGATTGGGACGGGAATTTTGCGTGGTTTGATACGGGAAGGAGGAGGGAGCCGGAGCCGGCCTGGTTTGTCCATGAGCCTTTCCTCTTCACGGGATGCCCTCCTCATTCTCTCTCTGCATTTGGCTTTCAGGCACACCGTTGCCACAGCGCAGCTGGAAGAGAAGCTGGCTGGGGCCCACAAGAAGTTGGTTGAGCTGCGGGCTCAGGAGGCCAGTCTCCAGCGAGAGCAGAAGAAAGCGGACACACACAAGAAAATGACAGAATTCTAGCCTCCCTCTTTCCGTCAGACCCGTCCGTTGTCTCGGTTCTGGTCCTGGCCGGATTGCACAATTGCTGCTGGGTTGGAACCATTTCTGCTGTTCTTGGATCCCTTTCTCCCCAGCTGCGGCCTGGGGATGTGGACAGCTTAGCGGTTTGCCTTTCCTCTTTATGCACTAATGCCTTTATGTGGAACCACCAGCGAAGTAACGTGGCCCCAGGCAGAGCTGCAAAGAGGCTTTATTGGGCATGGGAGTCGCTGGCACGTTTCTGCCGCTCTCCTCGCCGTCTCTTTGGCTTTTCCTGCTTCCAGGATTCCTTTACAGCATCCTGGTGATAGACGATCCTGCCTTGTCTAGCAATAGGTAGAAACACTGTAACAGGAAATGAGGGAAGACGAAATGGTAGCAGCACTTGGTTCTCTGGTACCTCCAGTCTTCTTGGCCTGGCAGAAAGACCGGCCACGTTCCTGTGCACGAGATGTCCCCCTTATGTCGCCTTCGGCCTGGTAGAATCAGTGCGAAGCACCGTACCCCTCTGTGCTCCACCATGTAGAGCTCCGGGCGGAGGAGCTCAACATCCAACAACAAAAAACGCTCAAAAGTATAATAAGGGTTTGCTGTGTTCTTGCTGGCTACATGCAGGAAAGGTTTGGTTCTGTCTGTTTTTGGCCTACATGTGACTGGGCCTGTAAATGGCTCTTCCATCAAATCCTAGGAAGTCTGAAGGCAGAATCACATAATCACTGACCAGGTGGGCTTCATAATGGAGCGGGACGCTGGTCCTGTGTTGAGCTAGCATTGCTGTGTTCCCGATACCACCCTGAAATCCGAGGGGGACGGGGGCTTGCAGGTGGTGGCTCTCCGCAGAACAAGAACTAGCAGGTGTTGGATTTTTAAGTGCTCATGCAATCCCCCCCCCTCCTGATGCTAACAGCTTCTTCAGTCAGCGTTGAAGCTGGATCTGAGAGAAGAGGTCGCTCATAGTTGCAGCCCCAAGTAGTGATGGTATCGGGGAAGAGGGGAAGCTGTTTGATCTCGAGAAGAACGCGGCTGTTGGTGGCTGTGGGAAGGCTGGCAGTGTGGGCTCCATGTTTCGGGGGCAGGCACAGACGTCCGTGTAATTTCCTGTGCGCATTTCCTTTCTGACTCTGTAATTTTAAGTTTGAAATGAAAGAACAACAGTTCGCTGTGTTGCCTCTTTTTCTTTCCATCTTTGGGAGCTTTATTGTAGCTCATACTCTGCTGGAAGCTGTAAAAACGACCAACTTTGCGTTTGTGCTTGTGGGTGGGTGTTGTGTGAGATGCATCTGCCTTTGCTGCTGGGTTTGCAAAACATAGTTCTCCAGCAAGGAAGACTCAATTGTGCCTTTAAGGACGGAACCCTAGGCAAGTTTAGAAAGAAATCCTATAACTCCCAGCATTCCCCAGCCAGCATGGCTGGCTCAGAGATGCTGGGAGTTGTCTAAGCCAAGTATCCCCCAGTTGTCTATGGGGGATACTTGGCTCAGCAATACTACAAACGAGAAGGATCTTGGAATTGTTGTAGATCACCAGCTGGATAGGAGCTAACAGTGTGATATGGCTGCAAGAAAGGCAAATGCGATTTTGGGCTGCATTAATAGAAGTATAGCTTCCAGATCGCGGGAGGTACTGGTTCCTCTCTATTCGGCCCTGGTTAGGCCTCATCTTGAGTATTGCGTCCAGTTCTGGGCTCCACAATTCAAGAAAGACGCAGACAAGCTGGAGCGTGTGCAGAGGAGGGCAACCAAGATGATCAGGGGTCTGGAAACAAAGCCCTATGAAGAGAGACTTGAAAGAACTGGGCATGTTGAGCCTGGAGAAGAGAAGATTGAGGGGAGACATGAGAGCACTCTTCAAATACTTAAAAGGTTGTCACACAGAGGAGGGCCAGGATCTCTTCTCGATCCTCCCAGAGCGCAGGACACGGAATAATGGGCTCAAGTTAAAGGAAGTCAGATTCCAGCTGGACATCAGGAAAAACTTCCTGACTGTTAGAGCAGTACGACAATGGAATCAGTTACCTAGGGAGGGCACCAAATTGGAGGAAGGCTGTTTTCAAGCAACAAAGATCTGTAAAGTGCACTAAAATATAATATATATTGTTTATTTCCCCCAAATGACCTATTCCCCCCCCCCACACACACAGCCCCCTCCCCCAGGAAAAACTTGTTGTTTTTCACCATGGCCTCAAAATTTCCGGAAATCTTACATCTCTAGACACACATAGGTTTGTACTGTTGACGTCCTAAAGGTGCTCTGTCCCATACACCAACTATTCCTCCAAAAGGGGAAAAAAATCACATTCTGGAAACAAGTCTCACGTTTTGCATCCCAAATAAAACGTGCCGCTTCAGTTTAGCTATGAAAATACATGCAATTTTAAAAATGTGGTGCTTCCTTGGTATTAGAACTCAACAGTTTCCCATAAGAACCTCAGAAGAGCCCTGCTGGACCAGACCAAGGGGTTGGGTTCATCTAGTTTATTTATTTATTTATTATTTATTTATTTTATTACATTTATATACCGCCCCACAGCCGAAGCTCTCTGGGCGGTTTACAACAATTAAAAATAGTAAACATTAAAATTATACAAAAATTAAAAAAACAAAAACAGTATAAAACAACAGTATCCATTTAAAAACAACAATTCTGGGTTCCATTAAAAACAAACAACGTTGTTAAATGCTGTTAAAATGCCTGGGAGAAGAGAAAAGTCTTGACCTGGCGCCGAAAAGATAACAATGTTGGCGCCAGGCAAGCCTCATCGGGAAGATCATTCCACAGTCGGGGGGCCACCACTGAGAAGGCCCTCTCCCTTGTTGCCATCCTCCGAGCTTCCCTCAGAGTAGGCACTCGGAGGAGGACCTTAGATGTTGAGCGCAGTGTACGGGTAGGTTCATGTCGGGAGAGGCGTTTCATCAGGTATTATGGTCCCAAGCCTTGTAGGGCTTTATTAAGACCAGCACCTTGAATTGGGCTCGGAAACATATAGGCAGCCAATGCAAGCGGGCCAGAATGGGTGTAATATGCTCAAACCTCCCTGTTCCAGCTATCAATCTGGCCGCCGCATTTTGCACAAGCTGCAGCTTCCGGACCATCTTCAAAGGCTGCCCCATGTAGAGGGCGTTGCAGTAATCTAATTTGGAAGTTACCAAAGTATGGACAACTGAAGCTAGGTTATCCCTGTCCAGATAGGGGCGTAGCTGGGCCACCAACCAAAGTTGGTAGCACTCCGTGCCACCGAGGCCACCTGAGCCTCAAGTGACAAAGATGGTTCTAGGAGAACCCCCAAGCTACGAACCTGCTCCTTCAGGGGGAGGGCAACCCCATCCAGAACTGGTTGAACGCCCCCCCATCCGATCAGAGGAACCACCCACCAGCAGCATCTCAGTCTTGTCTGGATTGAGTTTCAGTTTATTAGCCCTCATCCAGTCCATTGTCGCAGCCAAGCACCGGTTCAGCACATCCACAGCCACACCTGGTGAGGATGAAAAGGAGCAGTAGAGCTGCGTGTCGTCAGCGTACTGATGACAGCGCACTCCAAAACTCCGGATGACCGCACCCAACGGTTTCATGTACATGTTAAACAGCATGGGGGACAAGACCGACCCCTGCGGAACCCCATACTGGAGAGTCCACGGGGCCGAGCAATGTCCCCCAAGCACCACCTTCTGGAGCCGTCCTGCTAAGTAGGAGCGGAACCACTGCAATGCAGTGCCCCCCACTCCCAGCTCAGCCAGACGTTCCAGAAGGATACCATGGTCGATGGTATCGAAAGCCGCTGAGAGATCAAGGAGAATCAACAGAGTCACACTCCCCCTCCTGTCTTTCTCCCGACATAGGTCATCATACAGGGCGACCAAGGCTGTTTCCGTGCCAAAGCCAGGCCTGAAGCCCGACTGAAATGGATCCAGATAATCAGTCTCATCCAAGAGTGTCTGGAGCTGGCCCGCCACCACCCGCTCAAGGACCTTGCCCAGGAATGGAACATTTGCTACCGGCCTGTAGTTACTAAGATTTTCCGGGTCCAAGGAAGTTTTCTTCAGGAGTGGTCTCACTACCGCCTCTTTCAGACGGTCTGGGACCACTCCCTCTCGTAGAGAGGCATTAATCACCTCCTTGGCCCAGCCGGCTGTTCCATCCCTACTAGCTTTTATTAGCCAAGAGGATAGGATCCAGGACAGAGGTGGTTGCACGGACCTGTCCAAGCACCTTGTCAACATCATCAAGCTGTACCAACTGAAACTCATCCAAGACTACAGGACAAGACTGTACTGTTCACTGTGTGAACTTTCTGTTCACACAGTGGCCAACCCACTGCCTGTGGGAAACCCACAAGTCAGACACAAATAGCACTGTCCAGATGCAATCAGAATTGTATCCTTCTCATCAGCTAGTTGCATGGGTGAGTGGTTTCCCGAGTCCGGGAGACAGGCTCATTGCCTGTTCTGGATGGGGTTGCTCTGCCTCTGAAAGAACAGGTTCGTAGTTTGGGGGTACTCTTAGACCCGTTTCTGTCGTTGGAGGCTCAAGTAGCCGCCACGGCTCGGAGTGCCTTTTACCATCTTTGGTTGGTTCGCCAACTACGGCCTCTCCTGGACAGGGATAGCTTGACCACGGTGGTACAGGCATTGGTAACCTCAAGATTGGATTACTGCAACGCGCTCTATGTGGGGCTGCCCTTGAAGCTGATCCGGAAGCTGGAGCTAGTGCAGAATGCAGCAGCTCGGCTGTTGTCTGGAGCTGCCCCTTTCCAGCATGTAACTCCTCTGCAGAGGGAACTGCACTGGCTGCCTATTCGCTACCGGGCCAGGTTTAAGGTTCTTGTTCTGGTGTACAAAGCCCTAAACAACTTGGGACCAGGATACCTGAGAGCGCACCTTCTCCCTCACCAACCTGCCCGGTCACTGAGGTCATCCGAGGGCCTGCTCCTGGTGGTTCCACCTAGATCCATCCTCCGATTGGAATCCACCAGGGGAAGAGCCTTCAGCGTGGTGGCCCCCCTCCTGTGGAATTCCCGGCCTCTGGAGGTCAGGCAGGCTCCGACCTTGTACTCCTTTTGGCGCCTCCTGAAAACATCTTTATTCCAAGAAGCCTTTCTTTAACATGCAGCCTTGGATTTCTGTGTTGTTGTTGTTTTTTGCTTCTTTTTAAATTTTGTTTTAACTGTTTTATTCTGTTTTTATTTTCATTTTACCTTGTACACTGCTCTGAAATTTTTTCAATGAGGAGCGGTATATAAATATTCTAAATAAATAAATAAATATTTCAATGCTGGTTCAGACCAAACCTCCATGTAGTCCCACGTTCTGCCTGCGGCAACGGCCATCCGCCTCTGGCAAGCCCATAAGCACCTAGAAGCTTCCATTCCGCTAGCTGGCCGTAGAGCCATTTCGTAGACCTGCCCTCCAGGTGATAATACAGCCTTCCCCCAACCAGATGCCCATTGCTGGCTGAGAGTGATAGGAATTGCAGTCCAACACATCTGGAAGGCACCAGAAGGTTGGTATAACAGCACAAACGGATGAAATCCTGCTGAAAAGTTCCACAAGAGGGGAGGGGTGTACCCTTCTGTTGCCATCCACCTGGCAAGACCTTTTTGCTTTCTCTTGCTTTTGATTTAGAAAAGCGACCTGCAATTGGGTATTGTGAACAGGAAACCAATTTGTGGTCTTTACATGTTGCTTCAGCTCAGAGACATCCAATTCCTTTAAGAAAAGCGCCTTGGTGAGAAGGCTGGTTGCTGCCTGCTTCCACTGAAGAAAGGAGACCCAACCTGTCCTTTTTTCCTGAAGTTCCATCCACTGGGGCTTATCACAGGGATGCGTTTCTCTTTGTTCTTTTTTCCAGTTTCCTGAACTACCGAAGTAAGTACGCTTCACAGGTAACCTTCTAAACCATCAGTCAGGACAACTCTAAAAGCTGGCTGTAATTCTAGAATCAAAAATGGGGGGGGGGGGAGAAAAGTACCCAAATCAGGTGAAAAAAAGGGAGAAGCAAATTCTCAGGATGCTGAGCTTTTTATTTGTAGGTTGAAGAGCCCAACGCGTTTCAGCCTGTATCTTTTCAAGGCCTTCTTCAGGGACTTGTAGGAAGATGTCTGCAAAAATCTTATCAACAGAATGTCTTTCTCAGATTGTTAATAGCGACAAGGTGGCTTGTTGAAGAAAAATAAACTGCACTGCATGGTTAACAGGCCACCCTGCAGAAAACTTGCTGCATTCAGACATGTTAACCCTAACCCTGCGGAAGAAATTCTGTGTTCAGACAACACGTTGTGTGAATCTGGCCTTTGTATTTACAAGGGAGGATGTAGTTGAGGGTTTACCTTCCTCATTCACTAGTCCTATATTTTAGGACATAAGATACAACTGACCATCTGTCAGGGATGCTTTAGGGAGGATTCCTGCATTGAGCAGGGGGTTGGACCCGATGGCCTTATAGGCCCCTTCCAACTCTGCTATTCTATGATTCTATGATCTTTCTAAAATTGCCCAATAACAACAAAATTGGATTTCTCTTTGCAAACAGAAAGAGGTAAATAAACGTTCTCTCCTGGTGTGTGTGTGTGTGTGTGAATGCCAGATGCTTCTGGAGGAGAACAGGGTGGATTGTTTTAACGATAAATGATTGTCCAGTTGAAATGTGTCTTTCCATTTTGCTTGCAAATGTCATATAATGTTAAGACCAATGAGCTAAACCACAACTTACTTGCTGCTTATCTCTAGCATAACAGAAAAGCAGATGGCCGCATTTATAGCTCATCCTAGGATATGCTCAGCGTACCTTATCTGAGCACGCCGCCCATGGGTCTTTTAGTACTCGACTTTTGACCCTTTAAAGCTCAACTGATTGGGAAGGCCCGCTCTAGGCAAACGTGCCTGGTGACATTATCTCTACCTTCTAGATGTCAGGCTAAGTCTGTGAGTTGTTTAAGCAGTAATTAAGATTGATCCACTGTGTGCCATTGCATTTGGCGTTGCTGTTTCATAGGCTCCTGCTGTTCTTATTGTAGACACATCCTATATTCTGGTCGCAGTCCCAATTTTTGCCTTTGAGCAGATGCCTTCTTAAAACGTTGTTAGCCCGAGTTATTGGCGTGGTCATTCTTCAGGTCTCTGCTTCCTCCCCAATTTCTAAAAGTTAAATCTTTGTGTATGGGCGCACACACAAGTAAATCCCATTATGAACGCTAAGGCAGCATGTGATGCAGAGCTTGTTTTGAACTCTTGGTAGGATGGTAGGACAGGCACCTCTTTGGCTTTGAAGATGGGGCAGCTTGCTGTTGTACTTTGCTACTGCAAAGTTCAAAAAGAGTTGCCAGCAGTGTGTATGGGGAGCCATGGCATTAATCTTCAGGTGCTCCCATCTTCTGAGGTTGGGCGAGTGGCTACCTAAGAGAGGGCCTCCTGAGTGGTGGCACCCAAATTATGGAATTCCCTCCCTGTCCCTAAGCAGGTGTGCCTGGCAAGGCCGGCCCTACCATTACACAAAGTAATCATCATTGCTACCGCTTGCTTGCTTGACAGGCAAAGCTCTGGTGAACAAGTAAGCCATGGCATCTGCTGCTCCTCTTTCTTACCACCACTGTTGTCTGGGCCAGAGCAAGAGGCAGGTGATGAACACACAGGTTGCATATCAGGGACTCCAGGGGCCTCTTGTCAATGGGCCCCTACTAGGAGGGTGGGCCCTCAGCAGGTGCCCAATCATGCCTACCCTTGACGCCGGACCTGGTGTTAGTCCTCCTTAGACTAGATCAATTGAACTTCCTGACTGTTAGAGCAGTACGACAATGGAACCAGTTACCTAGGGAGGTTGTGGGCTCTCCCACACTAGAGGCCTTCAAGAGGCAGCTGGACAACCATCTGTCAGGGATGCTTTAGAGTGGATTCCTGCATTGAGCAGGGGGTTGGACTAGATGGCCTTATAGGACCCTTCCAACTCTACTATTCTATGAATGGGGCTTAAATTAAACTAATATTGAATACAACCCAAAGTCCGTCCTGTACTTTTGGGCTTCTAATGTTCCCCATTCTGCCTTTCTTCTGTTCTCTTCTAAGGGCCCCTGAGAGGATAATTTTGTTGGTTTTCTGCTACCAATTTCTCTTTTTGTTATATTGTTTGTATTACCCCATTTTATTGTTTCATTCCAAAGTTCGCCATCATGAAACATTCATAAAAAGGTGAGCTATAAAACCCACAAAAATGAATTAATAAATCTTGGTACTCGTAGATGTTGCAAGCATCTCTGTGTATTTTCATCGGTGACATGTTGGAAGGAACCTGTATTGGATGGTTCCGTAAATTTTGTTGCTGTTTAATTTGCTTTTAAGTATGCTTATTCTCTTTTTTAAAAAGCTGTTTGTATTTTGTTGGATTTGTATAGAGACTCAAGAACTCTGTATAAAAGAAAGTGGTGTTTTTTAAAAGAAGTTTAACAGCGTGATACGATTCAAGTTTACTCAGAAGTAAATCTACTGTGTTCATCGGGGCTTACTCTCTATTAATAGTTATATCCTATATATGTCTACTCTCAGAAATAAGTCCCATTGGATTAAGTGGGACGTACTTCCCACATAGGTGAATAATCGACAGGACGTTCTTTTTAAGTCAACAAGTTATATATTGTCAGGCTGCAACCCTATACATACTTATCTGGGAGTAAATCCCATTGAAGTTGATGGAGCTTGCTTCTGAGTAGACATGCACTGACTGGGTTATGTTTTCAGTCTTGGGTTGGATTTAGTTGGTTTTAGTTGTTGTGAACTGCCCAGAGAACTTCAGCTGTTGGGTGGTATAGAAATGTAATAAATAAATACATGTTCAGAACCGGTTTACCTCTGAATATCAGATGCTGGGACAAAGAGTAAGGGAAAGCTACAACCTTGGCTGGTGGACGTCTTAGAGGCGTGATGCATGTCACAGACAGAGGCAGAACACTGGGCTAGATGGAGCTTTGGTCTGCTCCAACAGGGCTCTTCTTATGTTCCTGCACGCCTGTTGTGGCTAGGACTGTAGATGGTACTGAGACTGCTAGGAGGGGCGGGACCGTGGAAATGTGGGGCTGCTCAACCTTCTGTGACTTTTAGCAATCTCCCATGCAACAGAGCCACCCACCCTCTCGTTTGCACTAAGAACAGTCGCTGAGACCACAGCGAGATGGTGGTTGGCAGCTTGTGTGCAGAGAGATGGCTTTCTTGGGTTTGCAGGCCCTGAAGCTCAGAGGCACAGGAAGCCCGGTCACACCAACTGAACTGATGCTCTTGCATCTGGTGCATAGAATGCCATTTGCTCACTGCTTCAGAAGTCTGCAAGAAGGAGCGTTTCCGCTTCGGTTGCTGTGCCTGTGAATGCTCAAGCATAGGGTGACCCTACGGGTGAGGAGGTCAGGGCTCCTGTACCTTTAACAGTTGCATAGAAAAGGGAATTTCAGCAGGTGTCATTGGTATGCGTGCAGCACCTGGTGAAATGCCCTCTGCGTCACCACACTGAAAGCTGCAGGAGCTACACTAGCATGACCAGATACAAAAGAAGGCAGGGCTCCTGCAGCTTTAACTCCTGTGATGAAGACGGAATTTCACCAGGTGCTGCTTGCATACAAATGACAGCTGCTGAAATTCCCTTTTCTATACAATTGTTAAAGATACAAGAGCCCTGTCCTCCTTTCCATAGGGTCACCCTACTCAACTGAGTAGAGCTCCGGCTATTGGGAGGTATAGAAATGTAATAAATAAATAAATCAATAAATAAACAAACTGGCATCCCAAAATGAACATTTCAATTTGGGAAGTCTTCCCTGTGGTCTCTTCCTCCCACCTACACCAGATTGAGAGCCAGCTCTGGGTACCACTCATTTTTATTTTATTTGTTTATTTATTGTATTTATTTATCACATTTATATCCCACCTTTTTTCCTCCAAGGAACCCAAGGCGGCATACATAATCTTCCTCCTCTCCATTTTATACTCACAACGACAACCCTGTGAGGTAGGCTGGGCTGAGAGTCTGTGACTGGCCCAAAGTCACCCAGTGGGTTTCCATGTCCGAGTGGGGACTAGAACCCGGATCTCCCAACTCCCAGTCCGACACTGGCTGTCATGACTTTATTATCATTCATGACTTTATCATTGCATTCATGAAAATATTTCTCTCCTCCTTTCTGACGCCCTGACAAAGCCCCAAAGGCAGCGAAGAATTTCAGTTAAAAAACACACAATGTTTTGTTTTGCAAAACCAAAATCAAGAGCGGCGAACACGGCTGCTGATGAAATAATTGAAACCAGCGTGTGCTTTGTGGATTCATAGGGTGGATCGTAAAACACTTGGCTGAAAAATACGCCTAACCCAAAAAAAGCCTTCAGTGCAGATAGCGCTAGCTGAACTTCCCATAGCAAGAGAAGACCCACATGGTTCCTTTTATCTCCCCATGTGCTGACAACACACATGGAGCTGGGTCAAGATCATCAGAAGAGGGACTGCTGTTGCCTTCCAGATGTGTTGGACTACAACTCCCAGCTGGCTGACTGGGGGATACTGGGAGGTGTAGTCCAGGACATCTGGAGGGCAGCAGGTTGTGGAAAGCCGCTGTATTCCATCTATCAAGGAAGTACGTTTATCACTTACCAAAGAGGTGGCCTTCTTTGTGGTTCTAACCGTGTCCTCTTTTTTTGACTCCAGGTTCAAACCTTTTTATTTGCTCACACTTTAAATCTCTTATTTATTTTTGTCCTGGTTGAAATCATTTTCATGTCCCTCAATTTTACTGGGTTGATGTTTAGGTTTTATACTGTTTTATCACAATGTTGATCTGATTTTTATATCACCTTGGATGAAAATGCAAGCCTGTAAAAACTTTAAATAAGGCCTTTGTGCGAAAAGGGACTACACCTGTATAGGTATAGGCCTCTATGAGATCAGGAATCCTGGACAATCATAGTGAGAAGTCCAACGGACATAGAATCCCTTTCACGTTAACAACAGACTCACGGATGTTGGAGTGGAAGCCAATGGGTACAATCAAACGCCCTCTCTGCATATTCAGTAGACGGGGTGAGTGGGGGATGTGTGTGAAATCCTAAATTCCGTGATCTGGGTGCCACTAGAGTTAAATCGGACCTCTCTCTCTCCCCCTTCACGTTTGAACGGAGAACCACTCCGCCCTCCTCTTTCGTTAGCAAGACCGCCCTTACACACACACACGCCCCCAACAAAGAACAGGATGGTCAGAGAGAATACAACGACAGCAATACACGGGAGGGAGGAGCACATTTATTTCACATGGAGGGATAAAACCAGACTTTCCCCACTCCAAAAAGAAACACAACATGGAGGGGAAGAGGCGAGATGAGCACAGGACAGGGACCACGTCATGTGAGTACCGGGGCTGCAAAACCACATACCAGGCATGGCAAGTGTGCGATAAATCGCTGGTGTGATGGAGCTCTGAGAAACTCCTGTTCCTTGCGCCCATCAAGTGCATCTCAGATGGAGATAGAATCTGTGTCAAAATCTCCTAAAATCTCCTGTGTTACAATCTCCAAAACCTTCTCCTCACCTCTCATTCTCTCTTACTGTCAATAATGTTACACTTACTCCAGTCAAGGAAGCTCGTAGTCTTGGCTTTATATTTGATTCCTCGCTCTCCTTTATTCGTCATATTGAGGCGGTAGCTAAATCCTGTCGTTTTTTCCTGTATAATATTGCCAGGATTCGATCATTTTTGTCTGTCTCTTCTGCCAAGACTCTTGTTCATGCATTGGTTATTTCTCGGTTGGACTACTGCAACCTTCTCCTCACTGGCCTTCCTTCTTCTCACATCAGTCCGTTGGTTTCTGTTCACCACTCTGCTGCTAAGATCATCTTCTTGGCTCGCTGCTCTGACCATGTTACTCCACTGCTGAAATCTCTTCATTGGCTTCCAATTCACTTCAGAATCCAATATAAACTTCTCCTGTTGACCTACAAAGCTTTTCACTGTCTAGCTCCTTCCTATCTTTCCTCTCTCATCTCACACTATTGCCCCGCTCGTGCTCTTCGCTCCTCTGATGCCATGTTTCTCACCTGCCCAAGGGTCTCTCCTTCCCTTGCTCGGCTTCGTCCATTTTCTTCCGCTACCCCTTACGCCTGGAACGCTCTTCCAGAACATTTGAGAACTACAAGTTCAATCACAGCTTTTAAAGCTCAGCTAAAAACTTTTCTTTTTCCTAAAGCTTTTAAAACTTGATTTTGTTCTGACTTTTATACTGTTAGTTTTACTCTACCCTGTACCTGTTTGGTGTATTCTCTTCCCCTTCTTATTGTTTTATTATGATTTTATTAGAATGTAAGCCTATGCGGCAGGGTCTTGCTATTTTATTGTTTTACTCTGTACAGCACCATGTACATTGATGGTGCTATATAAATTAATAATAATAATAATAATAATGTCAAGGCTTCCCCTAAAGACTGACATGTGTCAGGCAGGCATGGAGGACATAGAATGAGTTTCCATTGGTCCCAATTCAAAGTGCTGATCTTGACTTTTAATGGCCTTTACGGCTTGGGGTACCTCAATGAGCAACTGCGACTGCTTGTATTTTGGGATCATCCTCAAGAGATAGGGTGTCCATGTGTCCTATTTTACAGGGGGGGTAGTCCTCTATTTGAAGGGCAATCCGGTCCAAGACTGGTTTCAAGTTAAACATGTTAAGGAGGAAAAGCAGGGAGGGGCCGTGATGCTACCCAGTTAACCAGCTGGAAGGCAGGCTGAACAGATACACCGGCTACCTGCTCTTCCCCACTATGGTGAGAAGTATGTCTTGCTATTTAAATTTTAGTCATTGTTTCTAAAATTGCATCTATGTGTATAAATTAGCACATGCAAAAGTTACACAAATCTGTGTCCTCTTTTGTCCTCCTTTTTTGATGATGCATTTCCAATTATTTGGCAAGGTATTTATTTATTTATTTATTTATTTATTACATTTCTATACCGCCCAATAGCCGGAGCTCTCTGGACGGTTCACAAAAATTATAAACATTCAAAGTATAAAACAGTATAAAACCATAATATAAAATACAATATAAAAGCTCAACCAGATGAAAACAGCAGCAATGCGAAATTACAAATTTAAAACACCGAGTTAAAATTTATTTATAGACTGTTAAAATGCTGGGAGAATAAAAAGGTCTTCACCTGGTGTCTAAAAGCATATAATGTAGGTGCCAAGTGAACCTCCTTAGGGAGCTCATTCCACAACTGGGGGGGGGGGCACAGCAGAGAAGGCCCTGCTCCTGGTAGCCACCTGCCTCACTTCCTTTGGCAGGGGCTCGCGGAGGAGGACCCCTGAGGATGACCAGGTACATATGGGAGGAGGCGTTCCTTCAGATACCCTGGCCCCAAGCCGTTTAGGGCTTTAAATGTTAATACCAGCACTTTGAATCGGGCCCGGGCCTGGACTGGCAGCCAATGAAGCTGGAAAAGGACTGGCGTGATGTGGTCTCGTCGGCTAGTCCCTGTTAGTAACCGTGCTGCCCTGTTTTGTACCAGATGAAGTTTCCGGACCGTTTTCAAAGGCAGCCCCACGTATAACGCATTGCAGTAATCCAAATGAGAGGTGATCAGAGCATGGATCACTGTAGCTAGGCCATCTCTGTCCAGATAAGGACGCAGTTGGTATATCAGCCTAAGGTATATATGGCCACCCCACTCAGAGACCCTTCTCTGGGTTTTCCCACTGCCTGAGATGTGGCGGGTGGCTGCTAGACAAGGTCCCAGTGGAGGCTGGTGGCTCTGATGCCAGGGGGCAGTGAATCCACTCTGGGTTTCAGTCAGAACTCTAAAGGACCTATCCGAGGTGCGAAACTCCCTAGATTGCTCCTTTTAAAGTTCTGACTGAAACCCAGCGCAGGTTCACCGCCCCACTGACATCGAAACCACCAATCTCTACGGCAGGGGCCTTTTCAGTAGTGGCCCCTGGCTTTGGAATGCTCTCCCAAGACTTTCCTGGTGCCTACTCTAAGGTCTTTGTAGCAGCAGGCAAAGACCTTTCTATTTCGCCCGCCTTCTTTACTTTTGTCTATTTGTTTTGCTTTAATTATTTTGATATTGGGCCTGTTGACATGACATGCTAAGCCATGGTTACACCGCTAACCCTTTTGCAGCAAAAAGTTAGTGAGCATGATTGAACCGTGGGTATGTGGCCACCATGGTTAGGAATGGTTCACATGACCTGCTAAGCCATAATGGCCCCATTCAGAAGCCACCTTAAACCGTGGCTTTAACCATGGTGGTTAAGCCAGGAAGCCAGGGTGTGTTCAGAAGACACCTGAAACCACGGCTTTAACCATGGTCACCATGGTTAAAGCCGTGGTTTAAGGTGTCTTTTGAACTCGGCCTGGCTTTCTGGCTTAACCACCATAGTTAAAGCCACGGCTTAGCGTGTCATCCGAACAGCACCATTACTTTTCATGATCTAGAGCAGTGGTTCTCAACCTTCCTAATGCCGCGACCCTTTAATACAGTTCCTTATGCTGTGGTGACCCCCAACCATAAAATTATTTTCGTTCTTCTCGACACGATCCATTGTCATGGGATGGTTTGCTAATGAAAATAATACATAACAATAGCTTTAATAATACAAAAGATGATACATGACATAGTTCAGTCAATACAGTTTCCTAAGACCATCGGAAATATGTGTTTTCCGATGATCTTAGGCGACCCCTGTGAAAGGGTCATTCGACCCCCAAAGGGGTCCCGACCCACAGGTTGAGAACCGCTGATCTAGAGTTTTGTTAACTATTTTTTATGTGTTTGTTATTTTGTGGTGTTCTAAACTATTTTATTGCCAGCTGTGTTTTCTCCCTCTGCAGCATCAAAGCGTGATTTTGTGTGTGCGGGAAATCTTTTTATGGCACCAGCCTTCGAGGAAGGGATGTTCAGGGAACTCTTCCCTTTCATCATTGCGGTGTCTCTGTTAGGTGTAAGCGTTTGTTTCCTGGCCCTGTGCACACTCTGCAAAAGGTAAGTGCCTTAGCACCTCTCCCGCCTTTAGCTATAAGTCCAGATTGTGCCAGTTGTATAGGCATTGTATCTTTAAGAGAGCCTGGATTATCTCCCGCCGAAGGGCGGCAGCCTGTAAAAGGAAATTGGGAATAGTAATTGGAAGGCAGACGGCTAGTGCTGCTAGCCTTGTGATGGATACTTTTTTTAAAAAAAAGGATTTATATTTTTACTCTGCCTCTCTTTGGATGCGACAGAGGTGCAGTGGAGAAGTCAGGGCAGCCTGAGGCAGAGCAGCGAAGAAGGGCACAGAATTGGCACTAAAAGAACACTTCAGTTCATAGACTGGTTCCTCTCTATTCAGCCCTGGTTAGGCCTCATCTAGAGTACTGCGTCCAGTTCTGGGCTCCACAATTCAAGAAGGACGCAGACAAGCCAGAGCGTGTTCAGAGGAGGGCAACCAGGATGATCAGGGGTCTGGAAACAAAGCCCTATGAAGAGAGACTGAAAGAACTGGGCATGTTTAGCCTGGAGAAGAGAAGATTGAGGGGAGACATGATAGCACTCTTCAAATACTTAAAAGGTGGTCACACAGAGGAGGGCCAGGATCTCTTCTCGATCCTCCCAGAGTGCAGGACACGGAGTAACGGGCTCAAGTGACAGGAAGCCAGATTCTAGCCGGACATCAGGAAAAACTTCCTGACTGTTAGAGCAGTACGACAATGGAATCAGTTGCCTGGTGAGGTTGTGGGCTCTCCCACACTAGAGGCCTTCAAGAGGCAGCTGGACAACCATCTGTCAGGGATGCTTTAGAGTGGATTCCTGCATTGAGCAGGGAGTTGGACTCGATGGCCTTGTAGGCCCCTTCCAACTCTGCTATTCTATGATTCTATGATTCTATGACAGAGCAAGCATGGAGCAGTGCCCAAGACCGCTGGTTCTGTTGTGCTCGCAGGACTCCCTGCGAATGAACAGGAACCAGCACTTCCAAAAGGAACCCTGGAACCCCATGGAAACATTTGTTTCTGGAATGAGACTGGGCAGCCACCTGGAAATGAGAAGTTCCTTTCTTTTCTGGTTTTTAATGGAACTGCTAGGTTCCGATTCGACTAGCAGTGGGTGCAGGAAGTTGACACCACTACGCTGCCTACGTCTTCTTCCCATAGACGTGGCGATATGATCCCTGCTAAAGTCAAATAACTGAGGCAGGGCTGGAGAGAAATATTTGTTCTAAGGCCCATTATATCCTATGGGTTTACGTAGGGCTTCTCTGCCATTAGACAGAGGGAGGCGGTTGCCTTAGGCAGATGCTAGGAGGTGGCAGGAGGCTGGTGGAGGAAAGAGTTGTGGGCCAGGCAGCCTACCCTGTGCCCCCTAAGCCAGCGTGCTGTTGTGTCGGGGGGGGGGGGGTTGTCCATTGCCAATGATGAAAAAAGAGTCAATCCCCACCATTTCGGCTGGAACTGATCCGACGGCCATTGAGATGAGCAAGAGAAGGGGCTGTTGATGCAACATATTCCCTGTCGCCCCCTAGTGCCTGGAAACCTGCGGAGTTCTTATTATCCCACAGGACGTGGGTGGGAGACATCTTGTCCTGCACCTAAGGCAGCCGCCCCTGAGTTCATGCATGCTTTAACCCCTTCCCTTGCTGCTGAATTTGCCCACGAAGATGTCTGAATGCACCCTGAGCCTATCCATGTGGGGGGTGGGGTTCAGGAGGAACGGCCGGGGAGGGCTGCTTTTGTGACCCCCCCCCCAAAAAAACCATCCGCTCCCTGAGTTGGCCGCTTGACTTTGCCTGATGGCACCACCGGCTCAACCGCGACCTTTTTACACTTCAAGGCAGCCTACAAATAATATTAAATAAATAAAATATTTTTTTTAAAAAAACTACAAGCACTGAGAAAAGGCAGCTAAGCTGCATTGAATGGTTTATATTTCAAGCTCTGGAACTCATGGAAACGTTAAACAGTAACTATTATTTATTAAGGAATGGGTGAGAAACAAAGATTAACTTTTTAAACAGTAGTATGTTTCGCAACAGATGACTAATTATAACTTATAACAGGAAGGAAGCGAACAAGCAGCAGAAATGATCAGTTAATACAGAAAATAGTGGCTTGGTTCGAGGGCCCGGCTGCTCCCGTGTCAGCTTCTACCCAGCCAGGTTTTGGCTCCTTTGCTGGAGGCCTGGGCTGGAAAGCCAGCGGGGTGGGGGTGCGGGGTGGTTCTAGGACTGGATTCCCTGCGTCAAGCATAGGGTGACCCTATGAAAAGGAGGACCAGGCTCCTGTATCTTTAACAGTTGCATAGAAAAGGGAATTTCAGCAGCTGCCGTTTGTATATAGGGAGAACCTGGTGAAATGCCCTCTTCCAAATCACGTGAGGTACTGGTTCCTCTCTATTCGGCCCTGGTTAGGCCTCATCTAGAGTATTGCGTCCAGTTCTGGGCTCCACAATTCAAGAAGAATGCAGACAAGCTGGAGTGTGTTCAGAGGAGGGCAACCAGGATGATCAGGGGTCTGGAAACAAAGCCCTATGAAGAGAGACTGAAAGAACGGGGCAGGTTTAGCCTGGAGAAGAGGAGATGGGAGGGGAGACATAAGAGCACTCTTCAAATACTTGAAAGGTTATCACACAGAGGAGGGCCAGGATCTCTTCTCGATCCTCCCAGTGTGCAGGACATGGAATAACGGGCTCAAGTTAAAGGAAGCCAGATTCCAGCTGGACATCAGGAAAAACTTCCTGACTGTTAGAGCAGTACGACAATGGAATCAGTGACCTAGGGAGGTTGTGGGCTCTCCCACACTAGAGGCCTTCATGAGGCAGCTGGACAACCATCTGTCAGGGATGCTTTAGGGTGGATTCCTGCATTGAACAGGGGGTTGGACTCGATGGCCTTGTAGGCCCCTTCCAACTCTGCTATTCTATGATATGATTCTATAATCACAACAGTTAAAGCTGCGGGAGCCCTGCCCTCTTTTAAATCTGGTCACTCTAGTATAGCTCCTGCAGCTTTAACTGTTGTGATGAAGAGGGCATTTCACCAGGTTCTCCCTATATACAAATGACACCTGCTGAAATCCCCTTTTCTATGCAACTGTTAAAGATGCAGGAGCCCTGTCCTCCTTTTCGTATGGTCAACCTAGGCAAAAGTGTGGAATGCCTCACACCTAGGGTGGTCAAGTGCCCTACTTTGCAGGGAAGTGTGCTCTCTTTGAAGGAGAGACGCCTCCATTTAATGGATTTCTCCTTCCTGAGTTTGGTTTTAAATCGAAGAATCACAGAGAGGTTCACCCGGTACTTACGTTATACTCTTTTAGACGCCAGGTGAAGACCTTTTTTTTTTTAACTTTCTCAGCATTTTAATAGTCTATCAACTTAATTTTTAACTTTCCTGTTTTAACGTTGTCTTTTAAATCTGTATTAATTTCCGCATTGCTGATTGGTTTTTATCCTGGTTGTGTTTTTATATTGCAATTTATAGAATGCTTTTGTGCTGTTTGTTTTATATTTTGAATGGGTTTTATGGTTTTCGGTTTTGTAAACTGCCCAGAGAGCTTTGGCTATTGGGCGTTATAAAAATGCAATAAATAAATAAATAAGGAGGGTGGGAGAGCAGCCGAGGCCCTGGAAGTCACCCATCAACACGTATTTATTTATTTATTTATTACTGTTTATTTACTGCATTTTTATTCCGCCCAATAGCCGAAGCTCTCTGAGCGGTTCACAGAAATTAAAAACCATTCAAAGTATAAAACTCACAGTATAAAAAACATGATATAAAATACAGTATAAAAGCACAACCAGGATAAGATCAGCAGCGATGCTGAAATACAAATTTAAAATCCAAATTTAATAATAATCCAGTAGCCGAAGCTCTCTGGGCGGTTCACAAAAATTAAAAACCATTCAAAGTATAAAACTCACAGTATAAAAAACATGATAGAAAATACAGTATAAAAGCACAACCAGGATAAGATCAGCAGCGATGCTGAAATACAAATTTAAAATCCAAATTTAATAATAATCCAGTAGCCGAAGCTGTCTGGGCGGTTCACAAAAATTAAAAACCATTCAAAGTATAAAACTAACAGTATAAAAAACATGATATAAGATACAGTATAGAAGCACAACCAGGGGGGATTCTACACGTAGTACTGAGGGTGCTTCCATGCGGCCCCAGTGCGCCCCCAAAGCGATCGTGTAGCTTGCCTGGCGAAGAGACGAGGAAGAGACGTCCTTGCTGTCGCCGCCGCCGCCACCCACCTACTTCCTCGCCGGCCGGGACGGAGAGCTCTGCGGAAGAAGGTGGGGTGGAGAGCGTCTTCCGCTCTCCACCCCGCCTTCTTCCAACGAGCTCTCCGACCCAGCTGGGTCGGAGGTAGGTGGGTGGCGGCGGCGGCAAGGACGCCTCTTCCTCGTCTCTTCGCCAGGCAACTTACACGATCGCTTTGGGGCCGCACTGGGGCCGCATGGAAGCACCCTCAGTACAACGTGTGGAATCTCCCTAGGATAAAATCAGCAGCGGTGCCGAAATGCAGATTTAAAATCCAAATTTAAAACTGCAAAGTTAAGATTAAATTTATAGACTGTTAAAAGGCTGAGACGGTGCTAAGCAGGCTACCTATTTCACATTATGGTGAAATAATAGGTGAAACATTATTTCACCTATTTCACATTATGGTGAGATGTTTTGCATTTCTATTTAAATTACAGAAATTATTTCTAAACGTGCCTGTACAATATACACGAGCATCTGGAAACATTAAGCAAATTGGTGCCCTCTGCTGTCCTCTTTTTGGGGCGATGCGTGAGTGGCCACCCCACTCTCCCACCCACCGCCAGCTGGTAGCAGCTGTTGATGTGATTAAATTGTCCTGTGACTCATTGCATCTCTTTTCTGTCGTTCAGGAAGGACAGAAGCAGGATGCTGCCACAGGACAGCTTGTTGCCAGATGAAGCAGTGAGTGGACCGCTTGCCTTGGTTTTTTTTGTTTTTACATTTTTCCTCGTGCTTGGAGCCAAATGGGTGCACAAAGGGCTCCAGCCTGGCGTCTCTGCATTGGGCGAGGGGCGCCTACATGTCTTACGGTTTCTGCAGGTCGTCACTCCAAGAGGGTCACCTGCCATGTCCATGGGCCCTGGAACTGGAATCATGCTGGCTGCCATCCTCAGAATGTTGTCTTCTGCTTCCAGTGTGTTTGTTGCTGTTGAAAGCAGTGCTGCTTGAGCCCTCCTTGTCTTCAGAATAATATATCCCACTGCTGACACCATGTTTTAGTAGTGCTTCCTTAGCCCACAGAAGACAAAGGCCTACTTGCAGTGATTAAAGCTTTATTCAGAATGACACAAGATCTGCTGAACTTACTGAGGCTCCGCCCTCATGACCTCTGTACTGGAGTTCAGCTTCCAGTCTCTTTGCAGTCCCCTGATAGGATGGAACTGCTATCTGTTCTAGGAAAGGACAGAAAGGAACCTCTTGTGCAAGCACTGAGTCATTAATGACTCTTGGAGGGACGCCAGCTTTCACTGACGTCTTCTTGGCAGGCCTTATAGCGGGGTGGTTTGCCGTTGCCTTCCCCAGCCGTTATTTCCTTTCCCCCAGCTAACTGGGTACTCATTTTACCGAACTCGGGAGGATGGAAGGCTGAGTCGACCCGAGCCGGCTGCCTGAAACCAGCTTCCACTGGGATCGAACTCAGGCCGTGGGGAGAGTTTCAGCTGCAGAAACTGCTGCTTTACCACTCTGCGCCACACGAGGCACTAACAAGTGTGCAAATGCTCAAGGCACTTATGCTGGAGAAGGGGCCATTACAGCCTTGGTCCGGCCCATCTGTATCTGTAGAGCACATGTGAAGAGGACTCAAAGGGAGGGGACAGTGCAGCTCCCATGCAGAGGGCCAATGGCCTGCACGCAGAACAGGGCCGCCCCTGCCATTAGGCAGAGCAAAGCGACTGCCTCTAGCGGAAGAATGCAAACAGGGAGACATTTTTCTCCCTCTCTCAAAATACTAGCACCCGTGGACATCCCATGAAGCTGATTGGTGGGAGATTCAGGACAGATATAAGGAAGGACTTCTTCACACAGTGCAGAGTTAAACTGTGGAATTCACTACCACAAGATGTAGTGATGGTCACCAAATTGGATGGCTTTAAAAGGGGTTGGATAAATTCCTGGAGAAGAAGGCTGTCAATGGCTACTAGCCCTGATGGCTATGTGCTACCTCCAGTATCCGAGGCAGTAAGCCTGTGTGCACCAGTTGTTGGGGAATATGGGTGGGAGGGTGCTGTTGCACCATGTCCTGGTTTGTGGGTCCCTGATCGACAGCTGGTTGGCCACTTCCATCTAGGAATTCCTTGCAAGGGCTCATGCTCTCTGTCGCCTCCAGCAAGTGAGCCTCATAGAGCATTTCCACACCAGTGATTTATTGCATGCTCGTCTTTGGCTACTCACAGTCCTTTACACAGTGTCATCCACCATCAGGATATTTCCCATGCTTCTCCCCCCTTTATCCCGCTTTCAAAAAGATTGGAGATAAAGGGATAAGAGACATTAATGTGATATATTGGCAGTGCCATCTAGAGGCTGTATAATGAAATGTATAGAATTTACTGAGAGAGGAAGCCCCAGTAAATTGAGGGATAAAAAGCCCGGTGTGGTAAAGCCGCTAGAGTCACCGGCTTGCAATACACCTACTGGGCTCCAGAGCCATGTTTGCTCCCAGGCCAGGGGGACACAGCGCCTCTGCCATCACAGCCTGCCCGTCTTGTTTTGCATGTGCTGCTGAGACAGATGGAGCTCTCGTCGCTCAGGGGATCAGTCGCTGACCTCCGCAAGCTCAACGGGGCAGATTCCAGGGGGAAAGGTAAGCTGTTAACCATCGTCCAAAGTGGCAAGTCAGTTAAAAACAAACGTGGGATTCCAACTAGAGGAGATACAAGGTGATTTGGGGCTGGGTTGTGGTCTGGGGTGCCTTTGTGAAGCAAAGCGTCACGGGCAGCTGGTGCCTTCTCCTCCTCTCTGGGCTCTTTTCTCTCCAGAAGAAAGGCCCACCAGTGTGAATATCTCTTCTCTGCTGAGCGCGGACGACGGGACGGCCTCCAGCTCCAGTTTCATCATTCTTCCTCCGAGAGAGCTGCCCCGGATTCCCTCGGTAGAGCTGCTGTCCCCTGAGGAGACGTACTCCAACCTGAGCTTCCCAAAACGGGCTGAGGAGGTGCTGTACGAATCCGTGACCTTGAAGGGAGAAGGAGGAGGAGGAGGAGAGGAGTCCAGTCGGACCACCCAGGCGGTTGCCGTGAAGGGCAGCGAGGAGCAGGCAGATGGGGCTCAGTACGCCCGAGTTCTGAAATGGAACAAGAAGAAGAAGAAGGAAAAGAACAACCAGGCTGGGCCGGAAGCAGGCCCTGCACCAGCGCTGCAAGAGCCATACCTAGCAGGGTTGGCGTTGACTCCACAAAAGGTGCGGGTATCAGAGCTTCCATTTCTTTTTCTCAGTCGGTTGGGGAATCAGGATTTCATAAACACTTCACCAAACATGTTTTATTTTAATTAAGGTTGTTACCTCCCCTGCAACAGGCCGAGGACGTGGTAGACCAGCCTTCCACAAGATGCTGCCCTCTAGATTATTTGGATTACAGTTCCCATCACCCCTGACAATGGGCCATGCTGGCTGGGGTTGATGGGAGTTGTAGCTCAAGACATCTGGAAGACACCAGGTCAGGGTACCCAACCATTTTGGGACAGCGAGGACATATCGTGGGCACTTTCACAAAATGGCTGCCATGGGAGGGAGGCTTGCCCATTCATAAAATGGCTGCCGTAGTAGCACGGCCAGTTGCAAAACAAAGCAGAAACTCTAATTTGAACCCAAATACTGTTTTTCAGCATGCCAATGTCTCAGTTGTGTGTTTTTTAAATTAAAAACAACAACAACAATTAAGAAATAAAATTAAAATCAGAGAGGTCAAGGAACCTGGCGGGTTTCAGCAGGCACACGTCAGATCCCTGAAAATCAACCCTCTTTTCTGAGTAAGCCTTTCTGTGTTATGTTGAATGTGGATTACCCATCTGTACTCCACACAGGTTCTTATAGCATCATTGATAGGATCATTACATAACAAAGGGTTGTATACAGCTCTTCAACTGGGTTCTAAGCACAGGCCTGCAGCAGGGTTTTGCCCCAGTCTGTTTTTTAAAAAGTGTTTAAATCAGTTTTTAAAAATGCATGAAATTGGACTTGAGTTAGAAAGGTTGCTACCTCTTGTTTGGGGTTGGATATGCAACTGAAAATCCTGCGTTTCTTAGTTGTTGTTTATGGACAGTAATTGCTGCTCCATGAGGGGATATACAAAAACTGGGGTGGAAATGAAGACGGAAGGTCCTTTTGAAGACAATGGTCGAGAGGGCAGGGCTCCTGCAGGGATCTAGACTAAGCTGAGGATCTTAGCTAGCTAGTGGACCCCCCTGAGATAGTGGGTGGGGGGCTGCAGACCCCTTAACCCAATGGTTAATCTGGGCATGTACGTATGTAAAATAATTACAGTGACAATGTAGGTAAAATAATTACAATTCAAGGCACACACAGCTTCATCTCTTGAAACTTGTAGGAAGTCTATCTCCCAACAGATACTTGCTGGGGTTTAAAAGAAAAATCAAATCAAATGTGGTTTCACAATCCAAATCCTATGTGAGACTACAGTTTTTACCTGGGCTTCCCTGTGTGTAGGATCCCAGGAGGGAAAGCTGCCTTGTCTAGAGGAATTTCACAGGATCACAAACACCTGCTCATGGCTATTTCTTTCATAGATAGAAGAAATGTACTCAGTGGTGTGCAAGGATAAGAAAATGAAGAAGATGGATAAGACGAAAGCAAAGGTCAGCAAAGGGCTTGGGGAAGAGGGAACGCCCCAGGTGGAGATGAGCCGGGGTAACTGCCAGGTGGCAGCTGCCAGTCAGGAATCAGACGGCCTGGCAGGGCACCAGCCCTCATTGTTCCCGGCACCCACTATTGAACGCTGCTATGAGTCCATCAACTCTGAATCCTGGATGGGCAGGGAGGAAAGAGCAGAACCGGCTTACGAGACCGTAGATTCTCACTGGACAGATGCGAGGAGAAAAGGGAAGTTGAACAGAAACATTCTGGCAGAAAATCTGTATGAAACCATTGAAAATGTGACATTTCCGTTTCAGAATCATAACGTGACCTCGCATTTTGAAAACTGACTCTTTGGGGTTCTTTCCGCCTGTCTAAGGGGATATTTTCTGATAGGTAAAATGAACGAACGCGTGGACAAATGTACAAAATATATTGCATGTCAGAAACTGCTACTGCATGTTAACTGTCAGGTACCATCACATGTTGATTATCTGCGTGCTCGATACTGACGGATATTGACTGCCGCTGCAAAATCATGAAACGTTAAATGACGATGTTCAGTATTTAATATCTGTGGACATCCAGAGAATATTTGAAATCAGAATTCGCCACCAGAGAGGATTTGAGAGGGATGGGGGAGGGAATTCTTTTTGAACTCTAGCCCAAACCCATAATTTATTCTCCTACTTACACAAATCCTGATGTAGCACTATTAACACACAATCCTATCGCTACATAATGGAGGAGAGGAATAGTATGTATACAAGGGAATCTCAGGCTGTTTAGCCCCCTTCTGACCCAGAACAACTCTAGGAACTTTCTCTTTCTTTAGAACATAAGAACATAAGACGAGCCCTGCTGGATCAGACCAAGGGTCCATCTACTCCAGCACTCTGTTCACACAGCGGCCAACCAGCCATCAGCCAGGGATGAACAAGCAGGACACGGTGCAACAGCACCCTCCCGCCCATGTTCCCCAGCAACTGGTGCACACAGGCTTATTGCTTCGAATACTGGAGATAGCACCCAACCATCAGGGCTGGTAGCCATTGATAGCCTTCGCCTCCAGGAATTTATCCAACCCCCTTTTAAAGCCATCCAGATTGGTGGCCATCTCCACATCCTGTGGTGGTGAGTTCCATAACTTAACTATGCGCTGTGTGGAGGAGTCCTTCCTTTTATTTGTCCTGGATCTCTTCGTTGCCTCTCAACATCTTCTAGCTGCTTTTAGCCAGCCTAGAAAACAAATTCTTCACCACCTCTTTTATATATATATATAAACGCAAAGAAGCTGCAACCTTCCTGCAATCACCTCTATTTTTTCCAATAAATATTAAAATATTGCCTGCTTGAAACTGGGCTTGGGGAGGGATGGGCAGTAGAATGATGAGGCCCAAACAAAATGCCGAAACGTCACAGTGGGAGTGTTGGAATGGGGGCTGGGTGAGCCTCAAGAGCAGCCAGAGCAAAAACTCAGTCCTGGGTGACATTTTAAACTCAGGAAAGTTTGCAGATGGGCCTTTACAAGCTGGGAGATAACTCCCACTGATGCATTGTTGGTTTGAACTTTCTGAGACGAACCCAATGTCGAAAAGGATACCGTAGAGCTAGAAAGCTGCAGAAAGGTACATGCTAAAAGGGGAAAAGACAACGGGGGGGAACTCAGACAGGAATAGAGGTTTATAGAGTTTTATCCCACCAGCGTTATACTGTACAATCACTGCGAATTCCATGCAAAGGACTCAGAAGTTTCCCACCTTAGAATCTGCTTTGATTGTGAAGTACTCCCATGCATCCTGCTTTAATTGTGCTTCAAAGCCAAAAGATTCACCGTATTTAGCCCCTACATTTTGAGCGTATCTTCCGAGCCGCCGCTGGGGCGCAGGAGCAGGATTTTAAAGAAATGTTTACATCTGCATAAGCTTTAATGCTAAAGACACCAAAATGGGCACAGTAATAGATATGAGGGAGAGCTTTAAGCATACCAAATTTGAATTGAATTGGGTCATCCGTTGATTTTATATGGTTTTTTACATTTCCCCCCTTCAACTCACTTCCTGGTATGCAAAGGATCGCTATCGCCCGGTAGCAAAACCAACAACAACCACGAAAGCTTAGCGCTACGGGGATAATCCGAGGGAAGCAGGTATGTGGGATGAAGCTCTGTATATCCCGAATCCAGAGGTGTGGACTGCAACTCCCATCATTCCCAGCCAGCACAGGAATGATGGGAATTGCAGCCCGACATCTCTGGAGGGTACTAGAGATGGAAGGCTGGGTGTCACAGCCTGGAAGGCTGGGTATCACAGCAACTTTTTGGCTGACATGAACCCTAAACCAGAAATCCCCTGGTTTAAGTCCCATCATATTATTATTATTATTATTATTATTATTATTATTATTATTATTATTATTATTATTATTTGTATCCCACCTTTTGCCCAATGCTGGACCTCAAGGCGGCCTTACAAAGTTTAAAACATACATTGGGGGGACGGGGACAAAACCATAAATGTTTAAAATACACAACAAAATTATAAGACATTAACATAGATGGAGGGCCTGATTATTCTCCAAAGGCCTGCTGGAACAAAGAGATTTTAGCCCGCCCATCAAGGAGGGAGCCAGCCCAGCTCCCCCGGGAAGAGAGTTCCTGAGCACCGGAGCAGCCACCGAGAAGGCCCTCTCCCATGTTCCCACCAAGCGTGCCTGTGAAGATGGTGGGACTGAAAGAAGGGCTTCTCCAGAAGATCTCAAAGCTAAAGACACCAAAATGGGCACAGTAATAGATATGAGGAAGAGCTTTAAGCATACCAAATTTGAATGGAATTGGGTCATCCGTTGATTTTTTATATTTTTTTTTTTACATTTTGCCCCTTAAACTCACTTCCTGGTAAGTAAAAGATCGCTGTCACCCGGTAGCAAAAACAACGACGGTGAAAGCTTAGCGCTACGGGGATAATCCGAGGGAAGCCGGGACGTGGGATGAAGCTTTTAAAGTTAGGAATAGCACAGAGAGCGAACAGAGCCCTTTTCTCCCTCTTCCTCCTTTAAACATACTTAGCTCAGTTTTCACAAAAGTGGACCTCCTGGTCACTTGCCAGTCCAGGTGCTAATTATAGAAGCCCACAGTCCCAAAGGGCAGCTGGCCACCTTTTTCTCGCATCCAGTCGGCCAGAAGAAGGTTACTGCAGAACAGACCGCTAAAAGGACAAAGCTGAGTAAGTCAGATCATGTAGGGAGCAGGGAAGGTTTGTGTGAATGAAAAGGCCGTATAATCGTCATGAATGGGCACAGAAGAGACGCCTTCCTTACACATGGTGTTTTTCCAACAAGGCCTTTGGAATAGTGCTTTGCCTATTCAAGTGCAGGGTTTGCCAGGGTGGCCATTTTTGGGGTGTGTGCTTCTTTTCCTGTCTGGTTTCAATAAACAGCTATGCAGTGGCCAGAATCCAACAGGTAAAGCTTTTTCTGTCTCTGCAGTTCTGTCCTGGGAAGGTAGGTTGACACTCATACTACGCACCCCCAGCAGGGTTCTTCTGTCTAGGGCTGTGCAGGGATCCCCCGATCCGCCTCGGAGGCCAATCAGGAGCCCCTAAAGCAGCCCCGATCCGCCTCAGGGGTTTCTGATCTGCCTCGAGCTGTGCAGCCGGCATCCAGAAAACTCTCTCCACTTACCTGGTGCCTCCTCTGGCTGCCACCACCGCCAGATTCCACTCCGACGACGCTGAAGCCCGGAAGTAGACTGCGGCCTACTTCCGGGCTTTAGTGCCGTCGGAGTGGAAGCCGCTGGACACAGGGGAGGGGGGCTTACCTGGGTCCACTACCGGCACCCACAGGTTAGAGGGGGGGGCTACATGCTGCCTCTGTCGCCATCTTCCTTCTGGTGGCTTCTGGTGCCGCCGCTGGAAATGAAAGGGATAACTTAAAATCGCGCAGCCTACTGCCTTTCATTTCCACCACCGCCGGCATCAGAAGCCGCCAGAAGAAAGATGGCGGCGGCGACAGAGACAACATGTAAGGAGACTGGTGGGGGAGTAGGGGCAGCTTTGAAGTGCCCCGAAGCTTCGGAGCCAATTGGCTTCAGCTTCGGGCCCTTCACCTGAACCGCCTCGGATCCGATTCGGAAGAGTCCAAACCACCTCGATTCGATTCGGGGTTCAGATCGGAGGCAGTGCACAGCCCTACTTTATGTATTGCATTTCCATACCGCCCAATAGCTGGAGCTCTCTGGGCAGTTTTCTTCTGTCTTCTAATACCTGCCTAATATGCAGAACTGTACCAGATGAACCTTGTCCTCCCTAAAAGCTCCACTAGCTATATGTCAGGCAGCTGTTAAATGCACAGAAGCTTTTGGGATGGGTAGGAATTGGTAACCCTATTCCTGAGGAGCACTGGGCATTGCCAACCATTGGCCCTGGTTAGGCCTCACCTAGAGTATTGCGTCCAGTTCTGGGCTCCACAATTCAAGAAGGATGCAGACAAGCTGGAGCGTGCTAAGAGGAGGGCAACCAGGATGATCAGGGGTCTGGAAACAAAGCCCTATGAGGAGAGACTGAAAGAACTGGGCATGTTGAGCCTGGAGAAGAGAAGACTGAGGGGAGACATGATAGCACTCTTCAAATACTTAAAGGTTGTCACACAGAGGAGGGCCAGGATCTCTTCTCAATCCTCCCAGAGTGCAGGACATGGAATAACGGGCTCAGAATGGAATGTCCATTCCAGCTGGACATCAGGAAAAACTTCCTGACTGTTAGAGCAGTACAACAATGGAATCAGTTGCCTGGTGAGGTTGTGGGCTCTCCCACACTAGAGACCTTCAAGAGGCAGCTGGACAACCATCTGTCAGGGATGCTTTAGGGTGGATTCCTGCATTGAGCAGGGGATTGGACTCGATGGCCTTGTAGGCCCCTTCCAACTCTGCTATTCTATGATTTTCAAACCAGCTGCATCCTTAGGCCTTTAAATGCATCCCAACATCCACAAACCAAACCCAACTAAGCTCTGTGCTGACCAAGGGAAGCTTCCCCTGCCCACTTCTGCCTGTCAGGCTGCTTAAAGGCATAGAATTATTATTATTATTATTATTACTTATTTATATAGCACCATCAATGTACATGGTGCTGTACAGAGTAAAACAGTAAATCGCAAGACCCTGCCGCATAGGCTTACAATCTAATAAAATCATAGTAAAGCAATGAGGAGGGGAAGAGAATGCAAACAAGCACTGGGTAGGGTACACAGGCACAGGGTAGGGTAGAACTAACAGTATAAAGTCCAAGTAACATCAAGTTTTAAAGGCTTTAGGAAAAAGAAAAGTTTTTAGCTGAGCTTTAAAAGCTGCGATTGAACTCGTGGATCTCAAAAAGATTTCCAAATGCAATAATTGATGGGGCTCCAGAATAGGAAGTCTCTGTATTGTTTCCTTTCCACTGCCTCAGTAAATAAGTCTTCTTCAACCCGGCGTTCTCCAGATGTGCTGCACTGAAGGCTCCCATCGTTCTCAGCAAGGCTGTCTATTCTGGCTGGGAAGGATGGGAATTGCAGTCTGACTGCTGGTGACTGCTAGGCTGGGGAAGGCGGCCCCTAGACATGCAATCGTTTTCATCCCTCCTGCCAAATATGCTAGTCGATCTTCCACTACGTGTGCATGTTGATGAGTTGTGGCTGCAGAACGAGGATCCCCAAACTGGGAACAGTGGGGTTCACTGGCCTGCTTTGAGGGGGCTGCGTAGCAAAATTAAAAGGCTATGTTGGACTGCTTTTCTCCGTTATTAGCGGGGAGCCCCCGGGCAGCAGGAATTCTTAACACAAAAAACATTTACCGCTGCCTTTCTGTCCATACGCTACCCAAGGCAGAAGCTTACACAACTGAGTGCAACAATAAAACATCATATGCAATGTGATAAACGTGAAAAGTGCAACAGCAAAAAAGCAGCAGCAGCAGATGATTAACCATAGATGCTGCAGTAGCAGCAAGTCACTGGCAGCCAACATACCATATTTTCAAACGTTGTTTGGAATAATAAAAAATGAAGTCCTTGTTTCCTCTGATGCCAAATCAGCAATGCAGGAGACCAATGGTCCTCTGGAGAGAAGGAGTAAGGATGCATCAGGATTCCTGACAGCTGACGGGCATTGGGGGAAGGCCGGAGGCATCACCGCTGTCTGGAAAGCACGGCCCCAGCCCTGCACCAGGGGGGGGAGATCTATACTACTGCTTTTAAAGCGCTTTAAAGCACTTTGAAAACGTTTTGAAAACTGTATGTGCAGTGTGTCCTGGGCCCAAACAGTTCTCAAAACTTATAAAGTGTTTTAAAGCGCTTTAAAGCAGTAGTGTAGATCCCCCCCCCCCCGGACTGACCCGGTGACAGGGAAGCCGGGTTTTAGAAAGCAACGATCCCACAATTGCACATAGGGCATCTGCTCACTGAGGGGACTGAGAAATATCCATATTATCTTTGTAAACGTGAGCGTGAAAGTGCCTCTAATTTAATCCGGGTGGTGGGACTGTGCCCCAAGTGTCAAAACTTTGGGGAAAACCCCACTGCTTTAGAGAGAGAAGCATTTGGTAGCACTTCAGCCCGGCTATCACCAGAGGGTGCTGTGACCCCGGCTGAACTGGTGGCTCACCATACTGAGAACGCCCTGGTTATTCGTGAGTTGTCCTAACAATAATGATTATTAATAGACATTTCTGTAATACTTTCTGAGCAGTTAAAGAACTTTGCTCACATTCACTTTCCGTCATCCCTGCACTAAGCCTGTGGAATAGATCAGTACCTGGATTTGCGGATGGGGGAAATAAGAAAAGGCCGCCCTACTGCATTTTGACAGGGGCAACATTTGAATACAGGCCTTAGCCACGACACGACACGACACTCCTTCCCTTTAGGGCAACCTTCCCTGACTTAGCGCCCTCCAGATCTGTTTGACTACAACTCCCATCAACTGTGGATGAGGATGATGAGGTTTGTAATCCAATACATCTTTGGGGGATGCGGATCTAGGGTTATTTCTTCTTCTTCTTCTTCTTCTTCTTCTTCTTCTTCTTCTTCTTCTTCTTCTTCTTCTTCTTCTTCCTCTTCTTCTTCTTTTAATGATTACTATTTTTAATTGTTATAAACCGCCCAGAGAGCTTCGGCTGTGGGGTGGTATATAAATGTAATAAAATAAATAATAAATAAATTCTTCTTCTTCTTATTATTATTATTATTTATTTATTTATTTATTTATTTATTTATATAGCACCATCAATGTACATGGTGCTGTACAGCGTAAAACAGTAAATAGCAAGACCCTGCCGCATAGGCTTACATTCTACTAAAATCATAATAAAACAATAAGGAGGGGAAGAGAATGCAAACAGGCACAGGGTAGGGCAAAACTAACAGTATAAAGTCAGAACAAAATCAAGTTTTAAAAGCTTTAGGAAAAAGAAAAGTTTTTAGCTGAGCTTTAAAAGCTGCGGTTGAACTTGTAGTTCTCAAATGTTCTGGAAGAGCGTTCCAGGCATAAGGGGCAGCAGAAGAAAATGGACGAAGCCGAGCAAGGGAAGTAGAGACCCTTGGGCAGGTGAGAAACATGGCATCAGAGGAGCGAAGAGCACGAGCAGGGCAATAGTGTGAGATGAGAGAGGAAAGATAGGAAGGAGCTAGACTGTGAAAAGCTTTGTTGGTCAACAGGAGAAGTTTATATTGGATTCTGAGGTGAATTGGAAGCCAATGAAGAGATTTCAGAAGTGGAGTTACATGGTCAGAGCGGCAAGCCAAGAAGATGATCTTAGCGGCAGAGTGGTGGACAGAAACCAAGGGACTGATGTGAGAAGAAGGAAGGCCAGTGAGAAGAAGATTGCAGTAGTCCAACCGAGAAATAACCAATGCATGAACAAGAGTCTTGGCAGAAGAGACAGACAAAAATGATCGAATCCTGGCAATATTATACAGGAATAATATTCTTCTTCTTCTCCTCCTCCTCCTCCTCCCCCCCCCCTCTCTCTCCTTTCTTTGTGTGAGAGTGAGGGAGCATCTCCTGTCACTTTGAGAGTGTCTTTATGATGCCATATTGCTGCTTGATTCCCACGAAACCCCACTACGTCACAGCTGCGGGGTGAGAATGATAAATCCTGATGGCAGGAGGAAGCACAGGCGATGTGGCCAGAAAAGCTGCAGCACTGGCAGCCATTCGGCTTGTTGAGGCCGCCTCCTGCCCTCTGCCCTGCCTCCCGCGCTTACCTGGACCTAACACCGGGCTACGATCCACCCACAGGAACGCCCACCGGCTCAACCCCAAACCAAGGCCACCACCAGCAAATGTAGGAAAGCATGTGACGATCTCGGAGCAACGTTTAAAAAGCGCAGTTTCAGGGGGAGAAGCCCGATATGGCTGCCAGTGGCCGGCTGTGTCATATAAACAACGCAGCGCCACTGCGCAGCCAGAACAGGCTAAACAGGACATATTGACAAGCTCCTTAAGGAAACAGAAAAGCCGTGGAAAATCAGAGCAAAGGCCTATCTGGTCCGGGATCCCGTCTCCTGCCGTGGTCATCCCCCAACACTGCAATAGCGCCCTTCCTGAGTGTTAGAGCAGTACAGCAATGGAACTCATGACCTAGGGAGGTTGTGGGCTCTCCCACACTGGAGGCCTTCAAGAGGCAGCCGGACAACCATCTGCCAGGGATGCTTTAAGGTAGATTCCTGCATTGAGCAGGGGGTTGGACTAGATGGCCTTATAGGTCTCTTTCTACTATTCTATGATTCTATTCGTGGTTTCCAGAGACGTGCTGCCGCTGATACCGGAGGTAATATACAATCATCATGGTTTGTTTGGAAGCACCATGTTTAAATAGGTTGTATTTAAAATCCTCTTTTGTGTGTTTAGTGCTTCTGTGTCGAAGGTGCTCAGTCAATACACTGCCTTGTGTTATATTAGCAAGACTGGACTTCACTGTAGTTACTAAGTGTAAATTCGGAAAATGATCAATACAAAGTAATTAAAATGACAGAACAACTGTATCCCCTTTTTATTTCCAGGAACTCTATTCCAGAGGACGAGGAGACTGTTGCCCTGAGGGTGGTTAATTTCTTTTTGCCTCAAGCAAGGCTCCTCTGCCTGCTTCGAAACAGCTGCATGATAGGCAGGTGAATTCATCAGGTGAAACCTTCCCAGCACTGTACCTGTGAGCTAGGAAACCTTCATGGGATGCATTAATAGAAGTATAGCTTCCAAATCACGTGAGGTACTGGTTCCTCTCTATTCGGCCCTGGTTAGGCCTCATCTAGAGTATTGCGTCCAGTTCTGGGTTCCACAATTCAAGAAGGATGCAGACGAGCTGGAGCGTGTTCAGAGGAGGGCGACCAGGATGATCAGGGGTCTGGAAACAAAGCCCTATGAAGAGAGACTGAAAGAACTGGGCATGTTTAGCCTGGAGAAGAGAAGAGTGAGGGGAGACATGAGAGCACTCTTCAAATACTTAAAAGGTTGTTACACAGAGGAGGGCCAGGATCTCTTCTCGATCCTCCCAGAGTGCAGGACACAGAATCACGGGCTCAAGTTAAAGGAAGCCAGATTCCAGCTGGACATCAGGAAAAACTTCCTGACTGTTAGAGCAGTACGACAATGGAATCAGTTGCCTGGTGAGGTTGTGGCCTCTCCCACACTAGAGGCCTTCAAGAGGCAGCTGGACAACCATCTGTCAGGGATGCTTTAGGGTGGATTCCTGCATTGAGCAGGGGGTTGGACTCGATGGCCTTGTAGGCCCCTTCCAACTTGGCTATTCTATGATTCTATGATTTCTGCTTATTGGTTTCACGGCTGTTCTAAGGCTGAAAAGGGGCAAATGAGCAACTAAAGTAAGGGCAGGTGACCAAGGTAGGCACTTTGGGGGCACTTATCAAGGGCCATCACCCCAGTGGCAAGAGTCTCCTGGGCCTGCTCCTCTTCTTCAGCATTGCAACCTGCTTGCTTACCCATCTCTCACTCTGTCCCAGGCAAATGTGGTGGTGAGGAGGAGGTGATGCCATGGCCTGCTTGCTCACTGACTCTCTGCCTGTCAAGCAGGCAAGTAGAAGCAGCGATGTGGGGGGGGGGTTTACAATCAAAGAATCATAGAATAGCAGAGTTGGAAGGGGCCTACAAGGCCATCGAGTCCAACCCCCTGTTCAATTCAGGAATCCACCCTAAAGCATCCCTGACAGATGCTTGTCCAACTGCCTCTTGAAGGCCTCTAGTGTGGGAGAGCCCACAACCTCCCTAGGTAACTGATTCCATTGTCGTACTGCTCTAACAGTCAGGAAGTTTTTCCTGATGTCCAGCTGGAATCTGGCTTCCTTTAACTTGAGCCCGTTATTCCGTGTCCTACACTCTGGGAGGATCGAGAAGAGATCCTGGCCCTCCTCTGGGTGACAACCTTTTAAGTATTTGAAGAGTGCTCTCATGTCTCCCCTCCATCTTCTCTTCTCCAGGCTAAACATGCCCAGTTCTTTCAGTCTCTCTTCATGGGGCTTTGTTTCCAAAGGGGAGCAGCAGGAACAGCTGATAACAATGGGATGAGAAGGTAAACTCAGACCTCATTTACACCTAGAGACCTTCTCGGATGTGGGGGAGGATCCCGGGCTTACCTGCTTCTGGGGTCGTCCCCCTGCGTCTAAACGCCAGCGCGTTGTCCCAGAAGTGAAGAGGGACATTCTTGAAGCAGCTTTTTTGAGGTTTTTATTTTTAGGGAGATGTTTGTGCAATTGCGCAATTGCGCAGCCCCAATCCAGCACCTTGTTCAGTTAAAAAAAATTTGGAAAAACTCCGTGCTGGAAAATGCCGACAGCCATCCCAGGGATGGTGAAACTATTGCCCCCCCCGGCCACGGAGCCCCCCTGCACAGCTCCGTGCCCGTTTGAAGAGCACCACTACTTGTGGGAGGATCCAGGAGCCTGTGCCACACCACCCGCGGTCATAGAATCATAGAATAGCAGAGTTGGAAGGGGCCTACAAGGCCATCAAGTCCAACCCCCTGCTCAATGCCTGTGGTCCTCGGGGTTGTATGACCGTGGTTTTGGTTATCCTGGGACAACTGAGAGGTTGTCTCCGGTTGACTTGGGATGCATTTGGATGCATAGGGATGACCTCAAGCTGATCCCATTATTTATTATTATTATTATTATTATTATTATTATTATTATTATTGCACCAACAATGTACTTGGTGCTGTACAGAATATACAAATAAAACAGCAATACTCTGCCTAGAGGCTTACAGTCTAAAATCACTAAAACATATGAAGGGGGGAAGGGGTTACACAAAACAGAAATAAAGGAATAATCATAGCAATGAGAACAGTAAATCAGGCTAAAATACCAAAAGCTATGGAAAACAGATGAGTTTTCCAACGCGTTTTAAAATCTAAGATGGAACTTGTAGTTTGTAGATGCTCTGGAAGAGCATTCCATGCAAATGGGGCAGACAAAGAGAACGGGCGAAGCCGGGCAAGAGAGATAGAAACTCTTGGGCAGGAGAGCATTTGAAGAACGGAGGATAAATGTCAGGTGTAGATTAGCCCCACTGTGGGAGGGGGCTCATTGAGAGTGCCTTGTCCAAGGGAGAGAATAGGGACTAGTAGCCGAAAATATTTGGCACCCGATTGGAGAAGGCTGAATTAAAGGCACCAGGGTTGATAAAGAGCCCTGTCTAGGAGAATAAATGGACCCGTGCTCTGACCAGCGATCAAGCCGCCTCATATGTTTATCTGATTTCAAAACACGCTTCTGGCGTTCAGTACAAATGCACTTTTCCTTTTCAAGGCTGAGCGCTGAAAGAATGGCGCTGAAAGTTTGCAGTAGACGCTCACTCGTGCCTGTGATGTCATCCCAAAACCTCAAAACACATGTGTTTGGGCGGACACACACACACACACGGAAGTTTTGCACTTTTAAAAATGTTTCCAATTCTGCGAAATTAAAAAGTCAGTTAATGATAGGGGTGTGCACGGACCCCCCGATCCGCTTCACGCCCGATGCGCAAATTGTGGATCGGGCCTGCTCCGCCCTGCCTTGATCCGCCTAGGGGCCGCTCTGCTCCGCTGCGGAGCTCCGGCTCCGAATCGGAGCTCTGCAGTGGCGGGGAGTGGCACCAGGTAAGGCCCCCCTCCCTCCCCCCCTTACCTATGTCTGTCGCAGCCCATCCCAGCTTCACTAGAGCCCGCGGCTCAACCAGGAAGTGTAGGCCCCTGGTTGAGCCGCGGGCTCTAGTGAAGCTGGGATGGGCCGCGACGGATGCAGGTAAGACCCCCTCACCCCTACCTGGCTCTGCCACCGTCGCCGCACGGGTGGCAGCAGGGCCAGGTAACCCCCTCCTCTCCCTTACCTCCGTCCGTCCGCAGTCCCGCGGCTGCTTCAATGGAGCCCGAGGACTCAACCAGGAAGACCAGGCCGCAGTTGCGGCCTAGTCTTCCTGTTTGAGTCCTCGGGCTCCGTTGAAGCAGCCGCGGGACCGCGGACGGATGCAGGTAAGACCCCCCTCCCACTTGCCCCCTTACCTGGCTCTTCTGCCGTCGCCGCACAGGCAGCAGCGGCAGGGCCAAGTAAACCCCCCCTTACCTTTTTTGCGGAGCTCCGGATCGAGGCGAAGGATCCGCCTTCACCTCGATCCGCTCCGCAACGCTCCGCGGCTCCCCCGATCCTCTTCGCCCCCGCCTTAAGCGGAGGCAAAGCCCCCCCGATCCGCTCCTGCTTCTCCGGCCTGAGGAGAAGCGGAGCACATCCCTAGTTAATGAATAGATAAAAGTATACATGGCACATTAAATTATTTATTTATTTTAATGTGGGCAGCCCACCTGAACGTGGGAAGAGGACAGACTGTCAGCTGAATGAGTACTTGATTGACTGGCATGCATTATCTGCCAACCAAATTATAAAGTTGGGGTGGGGAAGGTGAGGTTTACAAGTCACCTGTGGGGGTCTGCTGTGAATTCTGCTTACTTACAGAAGGTCACCGGTTCAATCTGGGGGGTCTTCAGGTAGGCTTGAGATGGATGTCCACCTGAAAGCCTGGACAGCCAATGCTAGAGTAACGAACAGTAAGGTAGCTGGACCAATGGTCTGGCTCAGTGGCCCAGGTCACATGATCACCACAGTTTAAAGAAGTCACTTATTTGAACCATAGTAAGTGCCGGGCACCATTCCCCCCCAGGCATGACTTGTGTCTTCCGAACCTTGGTGGCATGGGTTGTTTGAAGGGGAAACAACCCTCAATTAACCCAACAACAGGCCATGGGTTGTTTGAGGGTTGTTTCCCGTCAAATAAGCCATGCTGCCTGGGTTCGGATGCACCTGGATGGGTAATTCAGCCAATAGCCCTCTGCATCACAACTGTTAAAGCTGCAGGAGCTATACTAAAATGACCAGATACAAAAGGAGGCCGGGCTCCTGCAGCTTTAATTGTTGTGATGCAGAGGGAATTTCACCAGGTGCTGCATGTATACAAACGACACCTGCTGACATTCCCTTTCCTGTGCAACTGTTAAAGATACAGGAGCCCAGTCCTCCTTTTCATAGGGCCACCCTACTCCGTGGGAGCAGAATACTAGACTAGATAGGCCTTTAGTCTGTTCCAGCACAGCTGCTCTTATGTTACTCAGAGGGTCCTGGGGGATCTGCCTGGTCTTGTTGGGTGATGGTGGAAGCCACAGCCAATAAAGGCAACGATGGCTTAGATTCTGCTCCTTTACCAGGATGTTACAAGATGGGGGATACTTGGCTCAGCAATACCACAAACGAGAAAGATCTTGGAATTGTTGTAGATCGCAAGCGGAATATGAGCCAACAGTGCGATATAGCTGCAAGAAAGGCAAATGCTATTTTGGGCTGCATTAATAGAAGTGTAGCTTCCAAATCACGTGAGGCACTGGTTCCTCTCTATTTGGCCCTGGTTAGGCCTCATCTAGAGTATTGCGTCCAGTTCTGGGCTCCACAATTCAAGAAAGACGAAGACAAGCTGGAGCGGGTTCAGAAGAGGGCAACCAGGATGGTCAGGGGTCTGGAAACAAAGCCCTATGAAGAGAGACTGAAAGAACTGAGCATGTTTAGCCTGGAGAAGAGAAGATTGAGGGGAGACATGAGAGCACTCTTCAAATACTTAAAAGGTTGTCACACAGAGGAGGGCCAGGATCTCTTCTCAATCCTCCCAGAGTGCAGGACACGGAATAACGGACTCAAGTTACAGGAAGCCAGATTCCAGCTGGACATCAGAAAAATCTTCCTGACTGTTAGAGCAGTACAACAATGGAATCAGTTCCCTAGGGAGGTGGTGGGCTCTCCCGCACTAGAGGCCTCCAAGAGGCAGCTGGACAACCACCTGTCAGGGATGCTTTAGGGTGGATTCCTGCATTGAGCAGGGAGTTGGACTCAATGGCCTTGTAGGCCCCTTCCAACTCTGCTATTCTATGATTCTATAAGGGAGATGCTCCAGCCCCTTCATCATTTTAGTTGCCCTTTTCTGTACTTTTTCCACCTCTATAATATCTTATTTTTAGATGTGGTGACCAGAACTATACACTTTATTCTAAGGGCTCGTCTTCACCAAGCAGAATATTCCACTATGAAAGCAGTATGAAACCGGTATATAAAAGGCAGGACCCACACTACTGCTTTAGGGCAGTATTGAAGGGCACTGCAGGGCACTAGAGGCCTTGAAGAGGCAGCTGGACAGCCATCAGTCAGAGATGCTTTAGGGTGGATTCCTGCATTGAGCAGGGGGTTGGACTCGATGGCCTTGTAGGCCCCTTCCAACTCTGCTAATTCTATGATTCTATGATTTTCAAACCAGCTGCCTCCTTAGGCCTTTAAATGCATCCCAACATCCACAAACATCTCTTCATCCCGATGAAGAAAGACTGAAAGAACTGGGCATGTTTAGCCTGGAGAAGAGAAGACTGAGGGGAGACATGATAGCACTCTTCAAATACTTAAAGGTTGTCACACAGAGGAGGACCAGGATCTCTTCTCAATCCTCCCAGAGTGCAGTACATGGAATAACAGGCTCAGAATGGAATGTCCATTCCAGCTGGACATCAGGAAAAACTTCCTGACTGTTAGAGCAGTACAACAATGGAATCAGTTGCCTGGTGAAGTTGTGGGCTCTCCCACACTAGAGACCTTCAAGAGGCAGCTCGACAACCATCTGTCAGGGAAGCTTTAGGGTGGATTCCTGCATTGAGCAGGGGGTTGGACTCGATGGCCTTGTAGGCCCCTTCCAACTCTGCTATTCTATGATTCTATGATGTCACTGTCAGGAAAGAGCAAGTGGCCAACGAGAGATTTGGAGGATGAGGGTGGAGCCCAGGACTGGAGGATATTCCCAGTTGAGGAAGTGGCACAGGAGAAGGAGGACACACTGGGGTGGGAAAAGGGGACAAAGCTTCCTGAGGTGCTGTCTCTATGCTCTGGAAGCCTCACAGTGGCTCTGCGGTGCTGCTGCGTCAATTATACGACACAGCAGCTGCCTCGAAGCTATTGTGGGGCTTTCCAGTGTAGCCCCCCATTTAAAAAGTCAGGGATTTACCCCAACTTTTCAGGATGGAGCGAGGCGAACTTGACCCTTTGGCCGTCTGACCTTGCTCCATCCTCGATGCAGAGGCAGGGCTGGGTGGATGGCGACCCTTGATTGGTCACCATCTGCCCAGGCAGTGGGGCAGGCCGGAGAGCCAAATGGCTGCTGGAATCCCCGGCGCTGCCTTCGCTGTGGGGAGAAGAGTTTCCTTCTTGCCAAGGAGCATTTAGTGTCTAATGTTTACACCAACTTTAAAAACACTTCACTGGCTGTCAATTAGTTTCTGGGCAAAGTACAATGTGTTGGTTATCACCTTTAAAGCCCTACATGGTTTGGGTCCAGGTTACCTGCGGGAACACCTTCTCCCATACAGTCCGCCCCGCACACTCAGGTCCTCTGGGAAGGGTTTACTCCAGTCAGCCAAAACTAGGCTGGCAACTGTTACCCAGAGGACCTTTTCTTCTGCCGCTCCCAGACTGTGGAATGGCCTGCCAGAGGAGATTCGTCATCTTAAAGCTCTCTCTGAGTTTAAGACAGCCATAAAGACTAGTCTCTTCTGGCAAGCCTACCCAGATGAATTTTAAACCTAAGAATTTTAAGATGCTGTGATTGTTATTTGAATGTTATATTGGTTTTATATGGTCTTTTAACTAATTTTATGTATTATATTGTGTTTGTTGTTGTTCCCTGCCTCGATCCAGAGAGAGAGGTGGGTAATTATTATTATTAATAATAATCTGTATATGTAAAACGCTTAGGTATGTTTCCGTAAAGGCTTCAGCTGATACAGGTTGCTAAGCAACAGTAACAACGTGTAACGTCAGCTGATACAGGTTGCTAAGCCCCTTGCCCGACTTCTCCGGGCTTTCCAAGGTAATCCTACCCCCCTTTCTGCCTCTTTGCTCCCCCCCCCCCACAAAGGGGCTAGCGCCACGGTCCGGATCATGAGCGAGGCCGCTCGCCTGCTGCGAGCCCAGGCCCCGGCCTAATCTCATGCAAGCTGGGCGGGCGGCCCAAGGCTGACAGGAACCCCGGGGAGAGGGGGACACCTGCTCCCCCTCCCCCCAACCTCCCTGCCCCCCCCCAGGTCTGCCAGATGGCGCTGTATCGGCGGCCTTCAAGCAGCCCGCACCCCCGCGATGATATTTAATGAATGAACTTTAAGATATGCTACAACGGCATATGTTACACTGGGTACATCTAGTAATACCTGAGAGAGCGCCTTCTCCCTTACCAACTTGCCCGGTCACTGAGGTCATCCGAGGGCCTGCTCCTGGTGGTTCCACATAGATCCATTCTCAGATTGGAATCCACCAGGGGCAGAGCCTTCAGTGTGGTGGCGCCCCTCCTGTGTAATTCCCTGCCTCTGGAGGTCAGGCAGGCGCCAACCTTGTACTCCTTTCGGCGCCTCCTGAAAACGTCTTTATTCCAAGAAGCCTTTCTTTAACATGCAGCCTTGGATTACTGTTATTGCTTCTTTTAAATTTTGTTTTAACTGTTTTTATTCTGTTTTTATTTTCATTTTACCTTGTACACCGCTCCGAAATTTTTTCAATGAGGAGCGGTATATAAATATTCTAAATAAATAAATAAATAAATAAAATTATAGGGGGTAAGGCGGTACGGGGGATGGGGAAGCCAGGGAGGGGCAGGTGGTGGCCGTAAGCCCCCCTCTCTCTCTTTGGCGTGGGGATCAACAAGTGCAACCCTGGCGGAGCGAAACTGCAGAGTTTTGGGGAAGTGGGCAGTGTTAACGCAGCGCTGTCATGACAGTTCCTGTGGATCAAGATCAACACTTAAGTCTCCTGCTCTCATTCTAACCCATCAGGTTGTTGTGCGCACGGAAGTGAAGAAGGAGAACAGCTAGATGGGGGACTGGAACAAATTGGTGTTGTTCCCAACAACAACTGTTCCTGTGTGTGGCAGAGAGCTGCTGGAACGGGGCTGTAATCATCGCTCGTCTTGTGACTCAGTGAGGAACATGTTCCAGCGGCATCATGTGAAAGGTCAATATGGGTGATGCGCCTCAACCCATCGCTCCAGCCAGGAGGAGAGTGCGAGGGAGAGGCATCCGGCTATGGAGCAGGAGGGGCTATCAGGGACATGGGCAAGGCAAGGCTGGAGGATGCTGCATGGTGGTGCAGCAGCAGATGGGGGGTGGGGGCCTTGGCACAGGTAGCTGCCCTCTGCTGAGTCAGGGCATGGCTCCAACTAGCCCAGTGTGGGTCTCTCTGGGCTCATCTACACCAAGCAGGATATTGCACGATGAAAGTGGTATGAAAGCAGCATATAAAAGGCAGGAGCCACACGGCTGCTTTATAGCAACATTGAAGTGCACTGACAACTGTTCGTGCCCATTGACACATACCATATACTGCTTTCATACCGCTTTCATTGCGCAACATCCTGTTTGGTGTAGACGTGTCATGCGCCCCAACAGTGGTCAATGCACTTCAGCACCGCTATAAAGCAGTAGTGTAGATCCTGCAGCACACTTCAATACCACTTTAAAGCAGTAGTGTGGCTCCTGCCTTTTCTATACAGCTTTCATACCACTTTCAGAGTGGAATATCCTGCTTGGTGTAGATGAGTCCTCTCTCTCTCTCCAAGGTCTTGGGAAGACCCATCAGTGTTTCCTGATCCTTTCTTTCCAAACCACAGATGCCAAGAGTTGAACCTGGGACCCTCTGCATGCAAAACTTCTGCTCTGCTGCCATAAAGCCCATTAGATTGGACTCTACCAGGAGAAGAGTTCTGGGCTCCACAATTCAAGAAGGACGCAGACAAGCTGGAGCGTGTTCAGAGGAGGGCAACCAGGATGATAAGGGGTCTGGAAACAAAGCTCTATGAAGAGAGACTGAAAGAACTGGGCATGTTTAGCCTGGAGAAGAGAAGATGGAGGGGAGACATGAGAGCACTCTTCAAATCCTTAAAAGGTTGTCACACAGAGGAGGGCAGGGATCTCTTCTCGATCCTTCCAGAGTGCAGGACACGGAATAACGGGCTCAAGTTAAAGGAAGCCAGATTCCAGCTGGACATCAGGAAAAACTTCCTGACTGTTAGAGCAGTACGACAATGGAATCAGTTACCTAGGGAGGTTGTGGGCTCTCCCACACTGGAGGCCTTCAAGAGGCAGCTGGACAACCCTCTGTCAGGGATGCTTTAGGGTGGATTCCTGCATTGAGCAGGGGGACTTGATGGCCTTGTAGGCCCCTTCCAACTCTGCTATTCTATGATTCTATGATTCTATGAAGAGCCTTCAGTGGGGTGGCCCCCTTTCTATGCAATCCCCTGCCTTTGGAG